>NC_046170.1:656537-970287 GCF_011064425.1 Rattus rattus
ATGGGAAGCTCTGGGCTAGAAGTCAAGAGAGCAGCGCTGGCTCACCCTGGCTAGACATTGGTGCCCTGGGGACTCTAGGGGAGGCTCCTCTGCACTCAGACCCCAAGTACCTTCATAGGGTGCTGGGTCACATGCTTGCTGCTTCTGGTCTAGTGTTCTGTGCATCTAGATCAAGCGACTGCTTCAAGTCTGTGCAGCCACTGGGAAGCTCTGAAACAGGTTCTAGGTCTCCTGACTCAGCCAGGTTCGTGTGTTTCCACTGTGTTGGGCTCCACGACCAGGAGACGTGAACAGCACCAAGCAGCATTCAGTAAGTGGCTACTGAATGCCAGGCGCTGCCTCTGGTTAGTCTCTAGATTGCGTCTGGTTAGTTCTCGTGTAAATCGGATAAAAATTCACATTTTATGGAGAGTCAGCAAACCTACGATTTAGCCCATTTGCCCGTCATCAGACAGCATGTACAGGGCCAGGATCTGAAGTCAGACATTCCAGTTCCAGAAACTCTTATCTTCATCTGTACAGCCACACTGTACAGTAGCATAAGGAACTGCTTGGTGACATAAGGGGCACAGAAAACCTTAAAATAGAAACCATGGCAGCCTTCCAGGGGTGAGATCACACTGGGAGTACACAAGCTTTCAGAAGAATTACTTTGGTCAGTGTTGCTTGCCTGCACACCTCTGCCTCTCCCTCCCCACAGTTGACCACACAAACAGCCCCTGGGGGAGCATTTAAGAACCAGTGGTCTTTGGTGTGGTCTGAATGGAATATGGATAATGACCACACAGAAAAGCAGGTGGCATCCTCGCTCACTCTGCCAGCTTGTAAGACAGGGAAAAACCAAAACCACCACAGATTATTTTTTATTACCAAATAAAACCCAAGAGGAGTGACTCTCGTAAGTCTCCAGGGGACCTCACTGACATCACCTCCAGGCACACACGCAGGCTTATTCACTAGAACACAATTCAGTTCACAGCTGCGCAGAGATATTAAAGAAAATAAGGCGAGGGGACACTCGGAAACTCTAACTGTTCTTTCAGGGGTGTAAACATGTTCTGTGTAGCGCCTTCTGCCTGTCACGTGATCTCTATCCTTTTAAAATCAACTCTCGTACTGCTTAGAAAACGTGTTAGCATGGTGGCAAGAGTTGTGTGTCTGTTCAGTCTGGGTCTACCTCAATGCTTTGAACCACCGCTAGTGACTTGACACTAGTCCATCGCCTGGCTTCCCACGGCCCTGTTTCCTTGTCTGTAGATCTCTGTGGGTCAGTCGTGACCCGGAAGTCCTTGAATCATGCACTTGGCTCACTGGGTCCACCAAATACAATTATTATTCATGGAGATTAAATCCATGCAAGAAGCAGTGAATGTGTTGTTGAAATTGAAAATAATTTCAGGTAACCAGTAAGACCTCTGCCCTAGGAGTCTGGCTTACAACTGACGGGCTGCCAGGCCTTGAGGGCATCTCAGTCGAGTGGCATAGCAGGGAGAGTTAAGGCTCCTTCCCTCGAGGTCTGTTTGCATGAGGCAAAGCACTGCAATCTCCCTGACCTCCCTAGAGGGAAGGTTTGCCTCTTTCCTGGTAAGAGTGAAGATCACCAAGTTCAGGAGGTAAGGAGCTAAGTAAACAGAGCTGAGGAGAGAGCCCCAGGAGAAGGCCAGCCCCTCCTGGTGGGTAGAGAGGAGCCTTCTCCTTAAACTTGGCAACTGTGCCTCCATTTTGTTGTTTCAAAATAGGTTGGCAACATCAAATCAATAAGTAGGTGTACCACATACTTTTCAATTTTTGTGGTAAACACACTGAAAATCTACTAGTTTAGTCTTCAAGAACATATTATTGGCCGGCGTGATGGTGCAATCCTTTAATCCCTGCACTGAGGAGGCACAGGAAGGTGATCTCTGTGACTTTAAGGCCAGCTTGGACTACATGGTAAGTTCCAGGTAGCATAGTGAGACTGTCTCAAAATGTGTGTGTGTGTGTGTGTGTGTGTGTGTATAATATATTATTAACTACATTTGATAAGATTAACTTTAAAATAATGATAGCCACCATTTGAGCCATTTGAGGATGCTTACATGTGCTAATTGCATGAATATTTTAATACATTATGTCATTTTTATTAACAAAACGACAAGGCTATACTAGTCCACTTAATAGATGATGAAACTGAATCAGAGAGCAAAGGTGCTTGCCCCAAGTACCCAGCTGTTACAGGGTGGGGCTGAGCTTCCAACATAGGCAGTGCAGTGGTGAGACAGCATTCCTGCGTGCTGGGCTGCTAGGTCAACTTCACTCCTGCAGGAAACGAGAGCAGTGATCTCGGACCTCTCAATCAGAGAACAGGATGTTCAAGGCCTGCCTGTGGCTTAGGCATTACCTGGAGCATGGCGTGTCCCCCAGTTTCTCTGGTTCCTGCTGACTTCTCAGTTTTTACCTGTTCTTCATAGAAAGATTACAAGTGACGCCAAGTCTATTCAGAGTCAAATACCAGGATATATATATATATCTATATCTATATATATGTATGTATTTGTGTGTGTGTGTATAATTTAGATTTTTTTTATATATCTAAAATGATCAATGTTAGGTAAAAATTCTCCAGTTTCTTTTCCAGGTAGAAAATGAAGTCCAGCAAGAGTTGCTCTTTGCCCACAAACACACTAGGAAGTGTCAGGTTACGATTTGAAGCCAATCACTGTGACTCTAAAGGTATTTTTGGAGGTAGGTAGGGGTGCCTGGAGTGAGAGCCTGGAGCCTTAAGTATGCTAACTAAACACACATTCTTCTACCGGGACAACACTTCCAACCCCAAGACTCACTTCATAATCTATAGCCTTTGTACTACATAGTACGGTAAGAATAGATCGCTCGGTGACATGAAAAAATTACCAAGTTATATACAAGTGTGTTCCTATGCACAGGTATGGCTTGTTGGATTTTTATATGGTTTTATTTAGCATAAGTGGGCTCCTACACTCTAAACTATTTGTTGATTTTTCAAACACCATCTGTCTTGAAGCTATTCTGTACATCAATGGAGTGTATCCCACTGTGTGGGTAATTCTTTAACTTTCTTTCTCCTCGTGAAGAATTAATATTGTTTCCAGCTTCTTAATAACTGTGTTGGTTAGCATGCATTGCTGTATGATATTATGATTATTGCAACATATGTTCCTAGTAGTGAAATTGTTTAGTCCAGGGAAATTCACAGAAAAGCTAGCAGGTTGATGTAGACTCCAAAAGCGGGCAGGCTGCCGGAATGCTCACTGACTCCTCTATGCATACAGTACCCCCCACCCCTGCATCCCACACATCACCACACATTCTGAGAGAATGCTCTTCTCATTTTATAGATGGAGATGAGAACTAGCAAACTTCGAACCTGTCCAGAGTCAGCCTGTGAATTTAAATCAGAGCTGGGGACAAAAGAAAAACCTCACTGTTTCGAAGCTGTGGACACTGGGACATCACAAGCTCAGGCTTCCCGCTTAAGGATGGAACTCTGCATAGAGCGATGTCAACTTCTTGATCAACAGAGAATCCCATGTTGAATCTCTCTCGAAGATAATTTACTCCAAGTAAAAGATTTCCCTGTTAAGTATTACTTATGATTGAACAATAGGTATCATTAGGTAAGAATTTTGAGGATGAGTAAGTTCCTTGCAAAAATGAATACAAAACTTGCCTCTGATCAGCCTGATTAGAACACTGACAGGAGGAGGAGGAGGAATCTGTGATGATGTTTTGATAAACGCCCTCACTCAGGTGCCCTAACATTTACATGTTAAGTTTCAACTATGGATTCTGCACACATTTACAATACTTCCTCTCAGCCAATGTAAGAGACAACCTGAGGCTGGCTAGATGGCTGGAGGGGAAACGGGCCTGCCTTTGAGCATGTGACCATGTGAGTTCTCTTCCTGGGGTTCACACAGTGGAAGGATAGAACTGGCTCTCTCAAGGTATCCTCTGACACCTACATATGCACATTGACACATGCAGATGTGTGTGCACAAACACAAATCAAAAAATGAATATGTAGCAATGTTTTATTTAGAAAGACACACTGTCTGGGCCCAGTAGCTTCCCCCTAGCTAGTATGGAATCTATCTATAAATCCTCCTGTAGTTGAGCTGTCTAAATTACAGGTGACATAATTTAGGACATGACCTAAGTCAAGAACCCACACTGAATAATACCCTCAGAGACCGATGTCTATCCATTAACAACAGAAGCCTTCAAAAGCATCCAATCTTTCTCAGACCCTGGTTGTGCGTTGGGAGAAACAAAAAAGAATGATCCCCTTTAAGAACCATATTGTTGGGGCTAGAGAGATGGCTCAGTGGTTAAGAGTACCAACTGCCCTCCCAGAGGTCCTGAGTTCAATTCCCAGCAACCGCATGGTGGCTCACAATCATCTGTAATGAGATCTGATGCTCTCTTCTGGTGTGTCTGAAGACCGCTACAGTGTACTCATATATAATAAATAAAAATTAAAAAAAAACATTGTCTTAAATCTATATTGTTCCGAAGATCTTGGAATATGAGAGAGCTGGCAAGAAAACTATACCCTATTACTGCATGCCACTAGGAGTTTGAGCTAGAATTTATAATTTTGGCTTTAATCAAGACACTCAGTGTCCTGGCTGCCCTGCATTAAAGATTGGCTGTGAACTTTGCCAAGGAATTATTCACATTTCAGCTGACCCAAGATTTTTAATTATCATCTAACTTCCAAACCATCCATTCCCCTGCAACAACCCACAGGAGAGAAAAGCCTTCGTTTTCCTGTAGAATTCTTCTTTGCCTGATTCCAGAAGTGTCTTCTCTGGGTGGGGGTACTCTTGGAAAATGTGTAACTCAGAAGGAGAGCAAAAAAAAAAGGGGGGGCCCAGTCTGGGACAGGAAAGAGAGACAGTGACACCTTCACAGGGTTCTCAACAGATGCTCACTGCATAGAGACTTAAAGGAACTAATGTTGTTGCTGTGGCAACCATGCATGCCTAAATGAACAATAAAATTAATAGTCCTTAACAGGCTTTGCTGGCATCAGTAGGATGGTAACACTTTTCTTTACTGGGAAACATGTGCTCTCTGGAGTGACCCCACTTAGCTATGAATTTCTCATACAAAGAAAAATGGTGTTCAGTCGCAACAAATGGCAAAAACTTCACGTATTCGCTCTGTAAACTTCTCCATGCCAAGAGCAGGAGACATATTATTTCGCCTCCCTGATGGAGGTAAGAGGCATGTACAAAACCCCATGCCTTTTGGTAGTGTGCTATTTAATTTTATCAAGCTAGCATGATAGTCTCCTACTGAACTATTGTTGTAACCACGCAAGGCTAAGGAGGAGCAGGGAAGCAGGATGTGACACAAAGAAGAAAGGGGTAAAATTAGCTATAGCCCATAATTGGGCCTTGCCTTGGCCTTGAAGAAGACCCAGTACATATTAATTAAGTGGACTGATATGTTGCTAGATGAATGGAGCTATTCTAGACATCAGGGACAAAATTAACCTGGCCTTGAGTTATTGCTCTGTAGAATTAGATGAGTTTTACCTTTGAATAGAGACAGGAAATAAGGAAAGCTTTCTTGGGATACTGGATGTCATTAAAACTCCGTTAGGCTGGGCAGTGGATGTGGTTCCGGGTAAGAGTGCCTGTTTAGCATGTGTGAAGCCCTCAGTTCAATTCTCAGCACCCTTAAAATTCTGCTAGACTAGAAACTTTAGTACCATGTGAATTATTAGAGAAATCTCTCATTGCTGTTGTAATTAAACCGTGCAATTAAAATGTACCTTTCCAATAAGAGTCACCACCTCATCCACTTTTAAGTAAGCAGTTCAATTCTTCCAAATGTTTGCTACTACTGCATGAGAGTATAGCAATAAGGAAAATATTTGCACAAATAATTTCTCTAAATTTTTAGGCAATAAAGATCTTTGTCAGACAATATTGGTAATGTTGACTTAATGGGCTAAGTCAAAGTTTTTGGGTAGTGGCTGGGGGGCAGAGTCAGGCTGAATCAACAGTCAGACACCCTAATACCAGTCAGTCCGCTCATATGTGCATCCAAGACTGCCCAAAAGAATAAGCAAGAGCTTCTCTGTTGAAGAGGTGGTTGCAGGGGTGGAGGGTAGGCATGAGGGGAGAGGAGATGAGTAGGATTGGGATGCATGGTGTGAAATTCACGAAGAACCAATAAAACATTTTTAAAAAATAAACAAAACTACAGTCATCTCCGTGTGCACCCACTGCAGCTCAGAGAGTACATGCATCTAGTGAGAGTCAATGACACTTTGTTTAAAGAGAAGAGACACCAAAAGCCACCCAAAATAATTGGGTGGAACATATTTTGAACATTGTAGAATGAGTGAGCCCCACACAGGAATTGCCTCTCTATCACTTTACCATGTCAGCTTGATAATATGCTAACATTTTAGAAAAGTAAGGTGTTTGTTACACAAAGGGGAGGTGTGCTTTAAGCACTGTATGATGAAGTTAGGAGTCCTACATATGAAAATAAAGCTATCATCTCAAAGCTTCCTATCACTGGAATGTATCCTCCAGGAGTTCATGATGGAGGCTTGTTCTTCAATACAAAATAGACTGAAAGGTGGCGCCCAAGAGGTGACCAGGTCCTGATGGTGCACAAATGTGTGTGTGTGTGTGTGTGTGTGTGTGTGTGTGTGTGTGTGTGATTAGAATCTCTCATTGACTCACCTGTGAAGTGACCAGCCACTTTCCACTTCTTGTTTTCTACCAAAGACAGTCTGCTGAGGAAAAGGGTTTGCTGGAATGAGCAAAAGCCTCATTGAAACACATGACTAGACCCTACTAACCACAAGAAGGCCTCAATCTACTCACGTAATTCTGGATCCCTTCCAAAAAGGAGAAGTCACTTATCCTGAAATCAGTAAGAGAGATTAAACTTTTCCTGCACTAAGAATTGCACAGAATTTCTAGTGGCATGATATTCAAAGGAGGTGAGGAGTGAAGTTTACCATTCTAAAGGCTCTGGTACCTGTTGAACTCCAGGCCTTTCTGGAATTTTTGGGTATGGAGGTAAGAAGGACATGTGGGATCTGCTCTGAGGGCCTCTGAGGCAAGTTGGGGGACACAGACAAGAAAACAAGCAGTTTCGGAAGTAATAGGTGGTACATGCTATGAGTGGATAAATGGATGTTGCAGGAAGAGCTTCTGTCAGGAAGCCTGCCAGAAAAGCTTTCTGGAACAATTGATACCTAAATAACCAGTGGAAGTTTGTCATGTTTAGTTTGCATGCTATGGGGAAGGGCAGCCTAGACTGAGCTTCAGAGTGAGGATCTTCAGCTTCCTCTCTCTATGCCTCCACTTACAGCTATATGGGTCTGCTCATGGCTCTTAAATTTGCCCAGCCTCTGTTTTCTTATCTGTGAACTGGGAATAATCATAGTGCTTCTGGTTGGTTGTAAGATTAGGGAAGAGAATCCATGCATGCCCCGTTTTCATTCAACACCTACCATGACTAACAGTGAGATAGATGTAGAAGAAGACACTTAATAGTCCAGGCAGAAAGCATGTGAGTAAGGAGGCCCAGTGGGGATATTTGGTACCCTAAACACAATCTAATTTAGCTGGAAAGGGGAATGGGAAGAATTTGTGAGTAGAGGCAGGCTCAGAGTAAGCACCAGGAGGCAAAGGCCCTCTGTGCTATGTGAAGGGCTTTGGAGTTTCTCCTGTATTAATGCTAAGCACTAAAGTATTACAGGAGAGGCCCCTGACATTCATTATCTACATTTATTAGCAGATAAAGGCTGTGCTTGGACATATAAAAAATGTTTGTTTTACCCTAAAGCATTAATACTGTCCATCCACCAGCCAGTTTCCTCCTAGGTGGAAAAAAAAATTCTGTTGGAATTCAATAACTCACTCCCATACAAGGATTCCCTTCCTGTGGTAGGTTTGTGATGCTGGAGCTCAGATAAGAGCAGTTCATTCAGGGGAGGCATTACCCAAATATTATAATTCAGCCTAAGAGACCCAGCTTAAAAATTAAATAGTGTATTTTTTTTTCATGAGCCATGAACTGCAATATACAGCCAGCCTCTCTTGAGTCATTAAACTTGCTCCATTAGATTACAGAAAGCTCCAATCAACTAGCCGTGCTCTGGATGGATTTTTGTTTTTAGAGCACAGATCTCGTTTTTATCTAGTAGAGGAAGAGTGAGTATAAACCCCACACACAGAGCTTTACGTAATCTGGGATGCAAGGTACACACCTTCTATCTCTTCAGATCATGCCTCCAAAGGCAATTTTAGTAGAACGATCTAAGTTCTTTTGGATGGCAGGCATTAAAGTGAAGACATGATGCATTTCAACCACTTAGAAATGACCTGAGCAAACCAATCAGCACATGTCGACGTAGATAGCCCTAAGGGCTTCTGGGTAACTTAATACCAAGATGGCACGAACCATTCATAATGACAGTAGGCAGGAGAATGGCGGATATGATGTGTCTTTAGAAGAGAATAACTAAAATATTCCTTGTTAAAGGGTAAACTACTAGTTAAAGCCCTAAAATGGAATTGCTGTGTGATCCTTGCTGGGCCACCGAAACCAAAAGAGTTAGCACATCATGTTGAAAAGCACTGAAAGCAAGAGGGGAAACAAGCATGTAGTGGTCAGCCTCCAAACCACGGAGGATGCACCCTCGCCTCAGAACTTCCATGTGGTCCTGCGGTCAGGCCAATGACCTGTTAGAGCAGAGCAGGGTGGCATCTCCACACCACCCACTTCACAGGTCTGCCTAGAGAGTCGCTATCCGTATGTGGTATGCAACAGTAGGTGCACACATCAATGACATTTTAAAAGATATATTCAAATGTGTATGTGCCTCAGTGTGAGTATGTGCGTGTGAATACAGACGTCTGAGCAGGTCAGGGACACTGAAGTCTCTGGAGCTTGCATTCCCAGGGGTTGTGCACTGTCCAACCTGAGCGACGGGGACTGAACTCCAGTCCTCTGCAAGAGCCAGTATGTGCTTCTCATGGTTTGAGCACATCTCTCCATCCCCATCAATGACGGTTTTAATGTAGTCGTTTACCAAATGAGTGTCTATTGCAAGCCAGCTAAATATAGCCTAGTAACCATGAGCAATATCAAGAAGCAAGAGGTATACACGTTGACCTCAGAAAGATTTACTACCTACTAGATGTGACGGGCCACAGACTTCATCCATAACGTAAGGCCCAAAGCAATAAAAAGCACCATAGAGAGTCAGATGAGGCGTTAGAAGATCATCATACACATATTTAAAGAACACTGGTCTGTCAATAAATCATATATTCACAAGATCTGTTTTTATTAACCTCATTCATTTTAAGGATTAATGAGGAGCAATGCGATTTTACTTACTGACGGTTCCATTAAAGCGCAGAGCCAGTGGCTGACATTGATCAGCAGGGGGTGGCAGCAATAGGAAGATCAGGAATTTCAGAATGGGGCTGAACTCCAGAGCAGCTCTCATTAGTGGATGTTATGATGACGATCTCTTAGTTTTCCCTTTGTGGAAAAAGGTAGGGGGAAGGGTTGGCTCAGCGCTGTTCCTGTGGTCTTCGCCCAGGAAACACTTGTTCTGTTCTGTCACTGTTGCAAGGAACAAGAGCTATGCCCTGAAATGCTCCTAAATAAAGCAATTCAAATCAGGAGTGGGGGAAAAGAAGAAAACAGGCTCCCTTTCAAGTAGCTGTCAGCCACCAAGCCAGCAAAGAGATGTTAGGACAGCACTGCCTTCCCATTGCCGTCCCGTTCCGAAAGGTACTGGTTTTATTTAAGAGATGAATTGTTCTGGCATTGCTAGCACTTCCCATCCTCACATCCAGAGCTCAAGGAGAAAAATCAGTCCAGCTGTAGGAAGGCATTGGCAAGAGACACCTTTGGGAGTTAGAATCTCCATACCCAGCAAGCAAGATACTGCAAGGAAACCAGGTATAGAAAAGGAAGTTTTTAAACTTTGCTGCAATTTAAAAATTCTAAGAGTGCAAAGCTCTCCCACTCCTCCCTGTGCAGCTCGGACATGAGAAGCGAGCACATGCTGTCATAACTTTGCAGTTACCATGTGTGCCTCTTTGTGAAGCCTCTGCAGCTGATGGAGATAAGAGATGGCCGTATCTTGTTCTCCACAACCTTTGCCATGACATTTGCTTGTGTGTGTTACATGTAAGCCCATGTGCCTGTGCACACATGTCTGGAGATGAGATCAGGATACTGGGTGTCTGCTTTGCTGCCTTGAGAAGGGGTCTCTTGTTGAGACAGAAGCTTGCGTTTCAAGGTAGGCTGCCCAGTGAGCCCTCAGGATCTACAAGGCTCTGCTCCTCCATTGTGAGCTGCAGGCATATGTAGCTGTGCCTGGATCTTTACACGGTGCTGGGGATTTGAACTCAGGGTCCTCATGAAAAACTATATACATACATATATATTCTTACCCACTGAGCCATCTCCTTGAATTGAATTCTTAAATGTCACATGTTCGGAGCAGAGCAAATTTCTTAAGATTTAATGGTTGAAGAAAATATATGCAAGTCTAAGACGTTAGTGAAATATTAAAAAATGAAATTGGTAAAAAAGAGTCAGCATGCTAAGATGCTCAAGCACCGACATGTGTCAATGTACTGTATAAGATAAGAGAAAACGGGGTTGGGGATTTAGCTCAGGGGTAGAGCGCTTGCCTAGCGAGCGAAAGGCCCTGGGTTCGGTCCCCAGCTCCGAAAAAAAAAAAAAGAAAAAAGAAAAAAAGATAAGAGAAAACATACAACCTATAAGTTCCATTCACAAGCTTACACTCAATGGGAAGCCAAGGTTAAAACACACATACCTATTAAATGTAAGGATTACACGGTAGAACAGTACCAAGAGGCTACTAAACCGGAAAGTTTACAGCGTGAGAAAGAACGGGTGTAAACTGTTTATTTCAAAGGCCCCAGACACGCTGGAGGATCACCTGTCATCAAGACTCTGTGAAACAGGGACCTTTATTTCAACCTTTCGGACGGTGCTGTAAGAGTGCCAAGCTCCCCACCTGTCAACAAGACTCTACGAGCTGCCTTAAAGTTGATGGTACTTTGCTGACAAGAATTTCAAGGTACTATGCCTTGTTTTGGCATTTTTAAAACCAAGATGTTTAATTTGGTAATTTATTCAAAATGTGCAGGACTTTAAAATATGTGCGTGCATAGGCAAGTACACACCTTTGGAAACCAGAAGAGGGTATCAGATCCCCTGGGGCTGTAGTTCCTGGCGGTTTTTAGCTACCAGAAGATCTTCAGCAAGAGCAGCAAGGTCTCTGAACTGCTGATCTCTCTCTCTCTCTCCAGCTTCTCGTGACACTTTTGAATGTTGTAAAACCATTCTTCCACCATCCCAGCTCGAAAAGTGACTCTTTCTGAATAGGATATCAATTAATAAAGGAGTCCCTATTTTATTCAAATCTTATGTGGTTTCTTTCATTTTAAGGATATAGATTCTCTAGATTCTTCTCTGTCTCAGTCTTTGCCCCCAATTCATGTGCATGTGCGTGTGCATGTATGTGTGTGTAGTGTGTCTGTCTGTCTTTCTCTCTTACCACATACCCTATATGCCTTATAAATACATAAGGAAATTATTTTGTAGAAGTTGAGATTTTATTTTGTGGGTTGCTTAAATTAACAGTTACATTTGTAGCTTTAATAAAGGCCAATTTTGTTAACCAAATTAACTCTCCAAAACTTTGGCTTTGTTTTGTTTTGTTGTGCTGGGAATCCAACTGGAGTCTTGGGCAATGTTGAGAAAATACACCAACCTGAAAGCCTCAAGTTGGCAAAACGACTTTTAAACTTGAGTTTTAAAATGTTGTAGTTTTAGAGTTCTTTTTTTTTCTCTGTGTTAAAAAGGACATGAGACTCAAAGCTGAGGACGAAGATTACATTGCAGAGTAAAAATGAAGATTCCAGAGAAAAGGAAGGACCTAACTGTCATCACTACTCTAATCGGCTAAAGCACTCCTGCATGCTGAGTGGGTGCCTTGCCTTGTTCACTTTTTGATAAACACAAAGCCAGAATCTTAGATGCATAATCAAGTTGCTGATGATTGGTTTAGTTTTCCAATTGGGGATCAGCTATGCACTGAAATGGTTCGTCAATAAGCCACCGGGAAGACGAAGCATTCCATGCTTTCAGAAAGGATATAAGTAGCAGGCATAGTGGCGCATGCCTGTAACTGTTGCACCCCAGAGGTTCAGGCCAATCTGAACTATCAACACACATAAATACAAACATACACATACACATATGCATATACATGCATGCATGCACGTGCGCGCGTGCGCACACACACGCACACACACACACACACATCAACTAATAAACCATCTGCTCCCTTTATAGCAAATTCTAATTAATAAATTAAAAAAATTCTTGTCAGTAAACACTAGAGTACTAGTTGCCACTAACTGCAGGGACTAGTGGGGAAATATAGGTGAGAAAATGGTCTTTGTTTCATTTTGAGACATGGGTCTCATGCTGCCCCACATTTGCCTGGAGTTTGTCATGTGCTCCAAGATGAACTTAAACTTCTAACCTTTCTGCCTCTGTCTCCTGGCTGCTGGGAATACAGGCATGAGCCACCTGATTTGTGTGGTCCTGAGGGTTGAATCTGGGGTTTTACGCATGCTAGGCAAGCATTCGACAAGTTGAGCTAATCCCCAGGCCCTAAGAAATAGGATATTCGCATTCTCTGAAATAGCTCCCTCAAAGGTACTTAATTACAAAGGGGAAAAAACAACTTTTCAAATGACAGCGTTGGCAGATACTGTCTTAGCCACGTTATCCAAGTGAACAACCACCTTTAGTTAGACATTGCCGTGAGGGATCCAGCATCAGCTCTTTGATCTGCTTGCCAAGATACATAAGCTAAAACCAACCATGAGGCAACAGCAGACAAAGCAGACTGAGAAGCATTCAGAGAACTGGTCTGTGACTCTTTAAAAGCTCAAGATCATTCGGTTTAAGCAAAGACTGGACGAATGCCCCATACCGAAGAGCACTAAGGAGGTTTGGTACATAAACAACCAATGTTCCAAGCAGGATCAGCTCTATAAAGTGATATCAATGGGACAACCATAAAATTGTAAAGAAGTATTATCATCAGATTATAGTAATAGATCAGTATTGCTTTCCCGATTCTGGTGGTTACATCAATCATGTAGGAAAAGCCCTTATGTGTAAGAAATGTACACAAGTGGACTCTAACAGAACATCAGACCAGAAGCTTATTTTCAGACTGTCTGAGAAGGGGCTGGGGAGATGGCTGTGTTGCTGAAGCAACAAGCATGAGAACCTGAGTTCAGATCCCTGGCATCGAAATGAAGGCAGAGTATGTGGCATATGTTTATAACTTCAGCACCGGGTGGGGGGACAGAGACAGAGGATCCTTGGAATTCACTGGCCAACCAGTCTAGCCAAGCAGTGTGTACCAGAAACAATGAGAGACCTTGTCTCTAAAATTAGAGAGTGTCTGAGGAAGACACCATTATAAACCTCTAACCTCCATATCTGTGTGCACATATATGCTTCTGCACCTGCACACCTGAACATACAACACACACACACACACACACACACACTCTCTCTCTCTCTCTCTCTCTCTCTCTCTCTCTCTCTCTCTCTCTCTCAAATTGCTTTGGGGAGCACTAAGCTATTTGAACTTAAACACACAAATTCAAGGTCACTCAAAATTAACAAAACAATGACTATCATCTTTATCTATGGTAAGTAATGAAGATAATAATTGCAGGAAAAAGGCTGGAAATTGAAAGTGTGGAAGAAAACCTGACATGTGTCTCAGATAATTCAGTGAGAAGAAAAGGGAGGTCAAACCAGAAGATGCCAGCAGGAGAAATAACGGGTGAGGGCTGCTACAAATTTTCCAGGCTGAGGGGTGATGAAAGAACTGAGTCCCCATATCAAATATGTATGTCAACTGTCCAGAGACAAAAACAAAATTAAATCCACATCTAAGGATGTCGTGGTGTGAATTCAGATTCACGGGGAGTTCTAGGTGGAACGAAGTACAGTAGACCAAGAAGGGGTGCGTTTCAGCTGGACAAAAAGGGGAACCAGCAGGAAGGGCGTGGGCACTGGGGAATGGGTAAGTGTGCTGGAGACTGTGTGGAGGATTGCTTGCTAACCATAACTGCCCCGTGTCTTTCAAAACAGCTCCAACCAAAACCCTACCTAACCGAGAAATGACAGGCAGGGGTGGACATTCTGTGAGAAAAAGGAAAACGAGAAATGCTTTGCTGTATCTGAAGAGCAGGAAGAGTGGAAAACTAAATAAAATGTGAGGAAATTACGGGGAAACCACACACACAGAATCTCATTTAAAAATTACCAGTGTGGAAGAATAATAAAAGGAAAATGTGTGACTCTAAAAAAGCAAGAAAAGATTAGAAATATATAGACCTTAGTAAATAGAAAATTACATGATAGAAATAAATCCAACTGCTTAGTGAATTATAGTCTCTGGAAACAGACGAAACTCAGTTAATCGAAGTACTTACTGTAACTGTCGGTGAAGAGCAAAGGTCAGCAGTAGGCCACTTCTCAGAGATGTGCCCAAAGTAGAGACTGATGATAAAAAGGTGAAAAGAAGAGAGATCAGGCAAATATCAATAAAAAAAGGCACTTAAGACTAATATCATTAACAAAGGTAAACAGTTCATTTCTAAATGATACATGTATGCATGCATGTACGCATGAACTCATACACACACACACACGCACATACACGCACACGCATGCACACACACCTACACCCACACACACACACATATATATATGCACACACATATACATATACACATACATACATACATACATACAGACATACAGACACACACACACACACACACACACATACATTTTAGTCAGGGTGAACCATGTAGCTCTGGCTGGCCTAGAACTTGCTGTGTAGACCAGGATGGCCTCAAACTCACAAATATCCACCTGCTTCTGCCCCTCAAGTGGTCCACTATGCCTTGTTCTAAAGTGACGTTGAAAAGTCTACAGGAAAATATTATCATTAACCCATGTGTATCTACTAGCACGGTGTAAGCATATAGAGTAAAAGCCAGAATCACAGAAAAACTTGAATAAATGCATATTCATAGGGGAATATTTTTAACACAGCTCTCTCAGACACTAATGTATAAATCAAATAACCAGAGAATAGATCAACAAATAGTTATCTATTGTATTTATAGATTAAGAGAATACAACACTCCACTCCAAATAGAGAACATATATTTATTGTGATATATTTATAAAAATCATAGTTACAAAGGAAATCTGAATAAAGCTTTTAAAAGATAATTGCTTATTTTTAACACTGAGCAACTAAATTGGACCAAGGAGGGAAAGTGAAAAAGTAAAAACACGTCTATGTTTGGAGGTAAAATTGTTTCTATATAAGCAAAGGTTAAGAGGACAGTACAGTGGGAATTATAAAATATTTTGTACTGAGAACAGTGTAAGTACTCATTTCCGAAAGCTCTTTCAAAACTTATGACACTGCAATGCTAACTTAGGACCCTGCCTACCCTGAGCACAGTCAGTCGCAGCCATGGCTGAAGGGAACTTTCTTCTCTGCCTACCTTGAGAGTGTGGGAGAGTAGATAATTTTCTTCCCTGTTGACTCACTAACCAGGTCACTTTGCAGGTCTGGATTTAAGCTGGAAGGCTCTGGGCCCATTGCCCACCTGGCTTGGGATCTTAGCTCTGTCCCCTGCACCCAATTAAGAGATATTAAAACTGAAGCTCAGAGGATGGATGTGACAGCCAAAGAATCCAGGGCTTGCCCTACTTCTTTTGCAGGCTCACAATTCGTTTAACTCTTTCATCGCTTTATTCAAGCTTTTGGAATTTTGTATTAAGATGGTTTGGGGCGAATCCAGTCTAACATTTTGTCAAATTGAAGCGCTACCACTGGGCAAGTTCACTTAGGAGGTTTCTCCTCTGCACAGGCAAGTGAAGAGGAGTATGGAATCTACACACAAAGGTTTTGTAGGCAATCAACGAAGGACCTGTGTACTAAGCCCCCAGGTGTCTGCAAGTGCTATTAGGAGCAAAGTCTGTTGTCTGCACTGGATGCCAGTAAAGAGAGCACGGAAGTCAATATTGTAGACCGGTCTCCTCTGTGAAATGGGGGAGATTCCTAAGCAAAAGTCAAGTAAATGAACTCCAGGATGGTACAAAGGAGTGTAAAATGGCCTGGTTGATACTTCAGACTACATAGACAGACAGACAGACAGACACACAAATATATAGATGATAGATTATAGATATGGATGTGTGTGTGAGTTATGTAAACGTAGAAAAAAGCACTGAGAAGAAAGAGACCCATAGGAAGGGGAGGAAAAAAACGAGAGAAAATAGAATTTATATGACATCAAAGCTTGAAAGAGGTGGGAGAGAGGCTATGAGGCAGCAGGTGGGGACAAAGAAGAGCGTTACGATGTAAATGTGAAAATGTCTGGCTAAAACCCCATTACTTCGTACACTAGCCAACATGGGAGTTGAAGGAAAAAAAATCAACCAATACAGCTGATCACACCAAAAGATTAAAGGAAGAGACCCCGCTTCATACATGGGGTCCAGTGGCAAAATGGAACAAGAACTAAAAATGACCTTCTTTAGCTGAGATCACAAAGTCTACTCTCTGGTATTCAACAAAGGAGTCTAGTTTCTATCTCAAGCTTAACCAGTAGAAATGTATCGGGATCCATACCTGCATTTAAAATTTTTTCCTTGCAGGAACCTGTTTTTAAAGCAAAAACCCGAAAGTTAATTTAACTAGCACAGCAGGTCTGAGTTATCAACAGGATATAATCAATAAAAACCATTGTTAGCGAGATATCTAATATCCAATCTTCAGAGTCTGGCCTGTGTTTCTCCCAATCCATGTATCCATCTTTGTCTAAGACACTTTTCATAAATGGTCACGGTATTGGAGGCAGAGCATGCGTCGACAGTCATTAACAGCATACAAGAACTTTCAAACTCCCTTTCTGCATAGACTGGCAAGACCAGAAAGCTACTAGAAAGCCCAGTGAAGTCTTCACCCGATGCTTTGGAAAGATGCGAGTAGCTGAGAGTGAGGGTTGGCATTTCACACTAAGGATGATGTCTAATGGCTTTCCACAAGCCGACCCTGACTTTCAGGAAATGAAATGAAAATGGCAGAATTACGAATCCGAAGATCTAACCAATCTTTTAGAAAGGGAATTGCTGCCCCTTGGGGGAAACACACATTGACGTCACCACAAAGCCAAATTTTAAGGGGTCAGGTCCCCACAGATCTCTGGTTTCAAATGAATTAAATATACATTGATGATGATAAGGGGAGAGGTGATATAAAAGGATTTTAGTTTTCCCACACAACAGGGCATTGTGTGCCTTGGTGATCAATTATGCCTTCAACATCAGGGAGTCCCTCCTGGGTGCCAAGAGCAGTGTTTAGCAGAGAAATGTGTTTTCCCTCAACTCAGCTTGGAAGACATTGTGTTAGTGACACATGTTCCTGCCTCCAAACCAACGAAGCATTCTGTGTGCTAAAAAAAACAAAACAAAACAGCTTTTTTTTTAAGTAAAATAAAATTCTTCCTGTGTATAAAGCATGACAAAAATAGTATTTCAAGCCATGCACTCGCCAGAAGCACGGTTACCACAAATGCACACACACACTTGGCATCTCCAGAACCTTAGCTTTCTGTGCCTGGGCCACGTTGGCGTCTCCATCTTCTGCAGAATCATCCGCATCCTTCTAACATTAGCTCTCCTCTTTCCCCTTGTCTTAGTCAGGGTCTCTATTCCTGCACAAACATCAGGACCAAGAAGCAACTTGGGGAGAAAAGTTTTTATTCAGCTTACACTTCCACATTGCTGTTCATCAGGGAAGGAAGTCAGGACTGGAATTCAAGCAGGTCAGGAAGCAGGAGCTGATGCAGAGGCCATGGAGGATGCTTCTTACTGGCTTGCTTCCCCTGGCTTGCTCAGCTTGCTCTCTTATAGAACCCAGGACCACCAGCCCAGCGATGGCCCCACCCACAATGGGCTGGGCCCTCCCATCCTTGATCACTAATTGAGAAAATGCCTTACAGCTGGGTCTCATGGAGGCATTTCCACAACTGAGGCTCCTTTCTCTGTGATTAACTCTGGTTTGTGTCAAATTGGCACACAAAACCAGCCAGCACAGCCCTTGAGTAAATTCTTTTTCTTTGTCTTTTAGGCCTGGACTCTGACTTGGGAGGTGTATGTTTAGCAACGACGCCATCGATCCCTGTGGCTCATCCCTCGCCCTGGTGTTATCTCCTTTAGTGTCCCCTTCAGCCTTCCTTATGGACACGGGGTCAGGGTGGGAGGCCAGGGTGCCAAATGCAGGGGTAGAGCGTTAGTCTGTCCAGAGGTCATCCTCACTGCCTCGTCCTGGTGCATATCTTATACTAGCTCAGACTAGCTACATCTCAGATGTTCAAAGGGCACACGTGGCAAGGCAAACCCATTAAAATCAACTCAGCAGGCTGATTAGTAGGGCTACAAGCACTGAGCATTGACTCTGTACAGACGTTTCCTACACTGTTATTAGGAACACCTTGCCTATTCCATAAATATGAAAATATGAGTAATACTCTACCTCTAAGATATTTACATTTGAGAAAGTTATCCCTAAGTGACCAGTGATTTTGCAAGCCTCTGAGGCCGTTCATACCCCAACCCAGGTGTCAGTTTGTCTCTCTGCTGCTGTGATTAAGCGCCGACCAAAAATAACCCAGAGTGGAAAAGGGTTTTATTTGGTTTACAGGGTACAACTCCATCATCTAGGGAAGCCAAACAGGAACTCAAGGCAGGAAAGTAGCTGCAAGAGCTGAGGGAGAGACAATGAACCTATGCTAGATCCTGCCTTGCTCTCTGTGAGTTGATGAGTTTGATTTGGCCTAGAACCTAGGACCACCTGCCAGGGGTGGCACCACCTACAGACGGCTGGATCCTCCCATAGCAAGCATTAACCAAGAAAATGATCCACAAACACACCCACAAGCCAATACGATGGGGTGAATTCCCCAACTGAGAGCTCCTCTTCCCAGATGACCCCAGCTGGTGTCAAATTGAGGAGACTAACCGCCATGCAAGACGGGATACTGTCTCAGACAGGAAACCACCTATCTACCATGAAAGTATTCAAAAAGTGGGATTGCTGTTGGTTATTTTTCTCTACTCAGCATGTGGGAGGTTGAGGCAGGAGGATTGGGAGTTGAGGACTATGTAGTCAGACCCTGTTATATAGATATTTTAAGGATGTTGTTTGTTTCTTCTTGTGATTTTTTGAGACAGAGTTTTTCTGGGTAACATCCCCTGGCTGTCCTGAAACTCACTCTGTAGACCAGGCTGGCCTCAAACTTACGGAGAGCCACCTGCCTCTGACTCCCACGTGCTGCGATTAAAAGCATGCACCACCACCACCTGGCTCAAGGATGTTCCATTAAGCTTCGTTAGAACTAGGGAAAATTATAAATATTATAAATGCCTATAAGCAGAAGATAGACATATGGGTTAAAATAGATTCCTATAAGACAATACGCAGCACTTTAAAGATAAACTAGAAATAAATACGCAGCAAAATGGGTCAATGGGTCAAGCTCAAAAATAACTATCGAACATGTACATTGTATGACATGGTTATGTAGAATCAAAAAACACTACGGCTGTTTTGGTAATATTCCATATCTCATAAAAAATATAAAAGATACAGTGGAGACATACAGAACTCTAGGCAGGACCATACCAGTGGTACCTATAGGAAGATAGCGAGGATGAGAAATGGAATGATCAGTGCGTTGTCAATAAAACACTGTTTCCTTGAATTAAAAAGAAATCTGAAGCACAGGCCACTTGTCACTCAGAAATTCTGTTTGCCCATCCTAGACCTTCATGTTACAGAACGCCGCCCCTAGTTCTTTCGGTGTTCTTCAAAGTTTTCATAAATAGAATTTTCTTACATAATGCTTCTCACACAATATACCGTGGACAGGAATTGCTACAGACAGAGAACACCTTCTACTAAGAGGAAACTGAAAGGAAATTCTGTGTATGAAGGATCTGTGTGCACACCTACATATGACAGCATGTAAGTGTGCATGCTAGTATCAGTGCTCGGAAGACAGTTTGGCACACAGCACATATGTGGTCAGCACTGATTCAGTGACTGTAGGAAGCATGCTGCCCTGGTGGGTGGAAGGTTCACAAGTCAACAGTTTAATAGAAAGGGCTTGCTACATCCATTATGGTGGGATTGTTTGAATGAAGATTTGCTGTTAGGTACATCCAAGGGATAAAAGCAGTCATGGGTGAACACAATATGGTACCTGACTCAGAAAGTAGGCTTTGGTCCACCACCAGGTACATGATAAGAAGTCTTTGCACCAAAGGCTATTTGGGCTACAAGGAAGTGATATTTCCTCCCAGTGTTACTCCCAACGGGGGACTCTATTTGCCACAAAGTATGACACAAGATAAATGAATAAGGGCACGTAGGGTCCCAACTTCCTCAGACCCAGCATGGCTTTGACTAAACAAGGAGTCTGGCAGATTCTGAATTATGTTGGTATCTCAAGGAGTGGCCACAAGCAGCCATGGGAAAGCAGTTTACTCACTGAGCAAGGTCCACTCTCACTAGACCTGCTGCTCTCCAGCTGTCCGTGCCAAACCACTTTCACACACAAAATATTAACCTACCATAGAACAAATCTCACTGCTTATAGCAATATGGATGAGTGATTGAAGAGTGATAAGAGATCTTTTTCCTGTTTGCTGTCTCTATTCGGTGGATAAAACTCAGCTGCTAAAGGGTTGGGCAAATATGCCAAGACTCACAAGATTTCTCTTTTAAAAAAGTGTAATCCTTAGGAATGTTTTGCAATTAGCTATGTTCCAGGTATAGAAAATCTAAAAACGAGAATTGGCAACAAAAGCTTCAGAGTAGAAAGCCGGGAGCTGTGAGCACTTTGCATTTCTTCTTGGCTCCAACCGAAGAGGGCCAGGATGCGGTTACAATTTTGGATGTGCTAATTATGTTTGTCAGTTGTAAGTTGTGCTTAATTAATTAGTCATGCAAATTTAGCTTGAGCATTTTTTTGCACATCTAAATCATTACTATAGCAATTAAGAGGATACTTTGATCAGCTCCTTTCAGAGTACAGAGCACAGTATACTCCTGTCGAATTCTTTTTGACAATCTAGCATTTTGGTACTATTTAGGGAGGGAAAAGAGGCTGTTCTGTATGCATGAAGGGACATACAAACAAAGGTAGGAAACAAGAAAGGTGCTCAAGTCAGAGATGATAGTAAAACCATTGTCTGTAATCCAGGAGTACAGACGGGAAGGGATAACAACACACGTTCAGGGGGAGTTCCACAATGCCCAGCTGGGACACCGAACAGATCAGAAACATGTTTTCTTAGTAAATTGAACTGGTAAGGTGAGAAAAGCCAGCGATTTATGCTTGTGGCCTAAGATCAATGTCAAAATGAAGTTTGTCTGTGTCTAAAAGACTCAGCCCAACTCTCACCGTCAGTAATAAACACTGTGGCTAGAAGCCACGGGAATACACCCTCGAGGGCCGTTTCGTACTAACAAGCCCAACAGTCAGGAGCAGTGCACTGTATTAGGTTACTATCTCTTAGTTTCTAAATAGATAGTTCAGTCTCCCATGAACCACCTGTAGCTGCTCAGCCTTCTAAAGCGGGAGCCTGGCATGTAGTGGTATTTAACATGCCTCTCCTACCCAACACTGGCAATTATTGCAAGTGCAAGGAAGAGATTTACATGTTTTGCATCCCTTCAGAACTATTTCTCAACCTTTGCCTTGTCACTCGCCCTGGAGGTGGAATGGAAACAATGGCTCAGGCTAGCGGACTGCTATGTCCTAGCTGCTTGCAAAGCACAGCACCAACAGCGACTATTCAAACAGTGCGATGCCATCTCTTGTTTCAAAGTCACCCCTCGAGGCTCATAACTTTACACATCTGGCTTACCTTAGAGGATTCCTAGCATCTCTAATAGCATCCAGTTGTGGAAAAAAGAAGATAATATTTCATCTACAAAGTGGATAGGAGCAGGCAAATGTAAAGTCACTGTTGAACACTATAAGGTGCCTTTTAACGCTCGTGACAGACTTATAACTTAGACCTTCGTGGAAAACTATGAAGCCAGCAAGAACAAAGGTATAAAAGGGTGATTTCTTAGGGCATTTCCAGGGGTAAAAATGTGTGCATATTCCAAGCGCTCCAGAGCAGATTATTAAAGTATCAAGTAGACCTCAAACAAAAGTAGCTTTGATATTCCTAGATTTAAATGACTTAGAGAAAAATGTAAACGTTACAGAGAAGTGCCCACAATTCCTTAATATTGGCAATCCTCTAAAAGTATCTGGAAAAAAACTGAAATTAATTTTCAAAACTGTCTCAATAAAATTTTCCTCGAAAACACTTCAAATGTGTGAATATGTAAGTGTACACACAAACAACTGAATGCTCAGTGTGTTCCTACTAAGTGCGCAAATATTTCACGCTTCTCAGGGAAAATTTGGGTTGAAGACTCTCACCTCTTCAGGAACCTCCTTCAGTAATCACATGTGAGCACATACACACATACATGTGCACATAAACACACACAAGCATACATAAACACAGACATACACACTCTTGCACACTCCTGCACACACCTGCACACAGATCATGCACACACACACACATGCATACACACATGCACACACACACAAAATCACACATATGCATAAACACAGACATATACACACACTAACACACACACGCGCAGACACATACACATACATGTGCACATAAACACACACGCATACATAAACATGGACATACACACTCTTGCACACACACATGCATACACACAAGCACACACACATGCACACACATGGACAATCACACACATGCATAAACACAGACACACACACACACATTCGTGCACACATACATGCACACACCACTCTTCTCTCCAGTTTTCTGTCCTTCTGGATTCCTCTCCTGCACATATTGATAAGCCCATGCCTCCCACTCAAGTGCCTTCTCCAGCAGTCATTCTCTCCCTCCCGCTTTCTAGAAGCAATATCTCTTCTCACTGTCCCCGTGTCCTGCCGCACGCTCGCTTCTCGGCCCACTGCAATCTGACTTCCACTAAAACGGATCCTACCGAAGTCTCTCGAACCCCTTACATTTGCCAAACGAAGTTAAGATATCTTGATCTGCATTGCCAGGCCTCCCTGAATTGCCATACACGACTGGTATCTGCTTTCACACTATTCCTCTGAGATAACTTTCTTTCTTGTTCTTCTTTGCCCATGTCCCCTCACCTAGTTCTTCCCTGGGACCCTCCTTTTCCCTGTAGAGTCCCTGTGGTCAACAAATTCATCTAGACCAGAAGCCTGGGGCTTGCCTAAAGAATGCTCTCTTCACCTCCTCAAGCAATACTGATTTTACTAATTTTATATGTTTCATTTCCAGCCTACCCCCTTGCTGTCTAATCCATGTCAAATAGATAAGCGTGGCATTATATTGGTGATGTTACTTTCCTCCTTGCTGCCTACCGCCTGTATGTCTGGACTTCCAACCTTTTATAAAGGAGCATTTTCAGCACTAGGTGGTAAGCTCTGGGCAGGCAGTGGGAATGTATCAGGCTAGCACTAGTATGTGCTCAGCAGACAATTACTGAGCGAAGTGAAATCTTACACTAATGTCCAGCTTCAAATGTGTAGACGCTGAGTAATCAGGCTAAAGAGGAGTAAAATGGGGCCCAACCACACCTCACCAACCCCCCCAAGAGACCCTGGTGAATCCTTCCTAAAATCAGAAACGTTCACGTTCAAGTTAAACTTTCCTAAATTGGGCTACAGGTTGGCACACTGGTCTGTACACACCATCTGATGATGTCACTTCGGACTGTTTTCCAACTTAGTCTTTCAAACTCACCAAACTGTAGTCTCTTCCTCCCCGCAAGTATTCACTTCCTTCTCATCTGCCTAGAAAACTCCATCTTACTTAGGACCAACTCCAAAGAGTAGCTTTTTGACAGGCATGATGGTGCATACTTTAATCCCAGCAGTAGTGGGGGCAGAGGCAAGAGTGTGATTGAGGCCTTAGTGTCTCCATAGTTAAGATTAGGTCAGGTGGGGCTGTTTAGTGATGAGGTTCTATTGCAAAAAAAAAAAAATGGTTTTCTAATTCCCTAAGTTCACTAACCCTATGGTACCATAAATATATTTTGTGCACATAATTTATCACACTACAGTAATCAGGTTTTTCCTCCACTGGGCTATAAGGATTAGACTCAGATTTATTCCTATAGCCCAGAGCCAGGCAGAATGTGGAAGTCCACAGCACACCGTGTAACAAGTGAGACTCTCCTAGAGCAAGTCATTCTTCCATCTCATCTCCTTTCTATAATGATATTTTGCACATCACAGGTGTCCCATGCTAACTATGGGCCAGTTAATATTATACCGTCTGTATATCAGCAAAAAGGAATTGGGATTAACCTTGTGGCTTTGTGTAACTATTTAGAAAGAATTTTAGGAAGGGGAGAGAAAGAATTTTAATGGTGTGTGTGGGGGGTAATGAGTATTTAAAACAAGTTTACATTTAAATATACTTTGATCATACTCTTCCCCTCCCCAAATCCTTCCAGATCCTCTCCCCCTCCCTACCCACCCAACTTTAAGTTTTCTAACTTTTCAAAAAAAAAAAACAAAAAAAAAAAAAAAAAAAAATAAAACAACAAAAACAAAATAATGTCCCAAAGACCAAATTGTAACCAAATAAAAGTACACACACACACACACACAAACACACACAAACACACAAACACACACACAAACATACACACAAACATACACACACACAAACACAAACACACACACACAAACACATACACACAAACATACATACACAAAAACACATACAACATACACACACAAACACACAAACACACACACACACACACACACACACACACACACACTTTGGAGTCCATTATTAGTTGATCAACTACTCCTGAACAGGAGGCCGACCCTAGAGTGGTTGGTATACCTAGTATCACTCTACTGGAGAAAACTGATTTTCCCTCTCCCAACAAGTATAAGTGAAAATTCAGTTGTTAGCCTTTACCCTACTGGCTATGTTTTTATTCATGCATTCATTCATTTTTAAAATCTTTCATATATTACATCCCAAACACAGTTTCTCCTCCCTCTACTCTTCCTAGTGCTACCTTCCACCTCCTCTCTCACCCAGATCCACTCACTCCTCCACCCTTCAGAAAGGAAGGCCCCCCAGGAATACCAACCAAATAAGGCATAGCAAGTTACAATAGGACTAGGCACAAACCCAAATATCAAAGCTCAATGAAGCAACTCAATAGAAGGAAAAGGGTCCCCAAAACAGGCAAAGACATCAGAGACAGCCCCTGCTCCCACTGTCAGGAGTCCTACAAGAGCACCAAGCTACACAACTATAACATATACACAGAGGGCCGAAGTCAGATCCATTCAGACTCCCAGATTGTCAGTTGAGTCTTTGAAAGCCACTCTCTGTTTTAGTCAGGGTCTCTATTTCTGCACAAAACATCATGGCCAAGAAGCAAGTAGGGGAGGAAAGGGTTTATTCAGCTCACACTTCCATGTTGCTGTTCATCACCAAAGGAAGCCAGGACTGGAACACAAGCAGGTCAGGAAGCAGGAGCTGATGCAGAGGCCATCGAGGGTTGTTACTTACTGGCTTGCTTCCCCTGGCTTGCTCAGCTTGCTCTCTTATAGAATCCAAGACCTCCAGCCCAGGGATATTCCCACAATGGGCTTGAACACCTTACAGCTGAGAAAATGCCTTACAGCTGGGTCTCATGGAGGCATTTTCTCAATTGAAACTCCTTTCTCTGTGATAACTCCAGCTAGTGTCAAGTTGACACACAAAACTAGCCAGGAAACTACCTTAGTTCAGTTTTTTTAAGTATAGCAAAATAAAATATAATAAGACAAAACGAAACTATCCTTTGGTAGTCGGACAAGACAAACTAACAGAAGGAAACTCCAAGAGAAGGCCTCTTTTTAATGAAAATTGCAATGTCTGATATCTAATGGGTTCTTTATTGTAGGATGATGTCATTATACAGGTGTAGGCCGGTACAAGATAGAACAAGGCTTGTCATTGGACGAGAAGGAAGGATGGGCAGGAGAAAAGTTTTAGAGGAGGAGGAGATGAGGGAGGAGAATCAACTGAGAGAACATGGAGGCAGATGTTAAGATTCCTCTCTGCACATTTACAGGTCATTATGAATATTCTTAAGGGATGGATGTGTACAGAGTTTTGTATGTCTAGGTGGGCAATTATATCTTATCAATTGAATCAGAGGTTATTGTATTGTGCGTTCTTTCATATGGTGATTTAATTAAATTCAAGAGAGTTTGTGGTGGCTGGAGATATTGAGCCACCATGGAATTGGGATGTGTATGTCTGGCATGGTGGCAACCTGCCTTGGGCACTAGACGGGTAAGAGATTGTTGCCAGGCTCAGAGGGTAGCCATCGGCAGTGTGATATGGGATGGAGCAAAGCCGGTGAGACGCTTTGCTGACTGAGATAAAGACATCTAACAGATGTCATGGGGCACTATGGTGCTGGATCTAATGCAGGATAAAATACAGCAGTTTTTTTTTTTTTAATTTTACAGCAACACTTTATTATAATTCCTTTTCCCGTTGGCATAGCTAAAATAATGTCTTGCATCTTAGAGTTTATATGAGATAAGTTAGGAAAATCATATGAGTCATATTTCTCCAATGTGGAAGAGATCAATAGAGAACAAGAATTTAATCCCTTAATAGTTTCAGATGGGGGGCATCTCCCTAATGACAGAGAATCAGAAACAGAAACCAGATGCAGATTAGAAAACATCTATGTCCATGACGCTTTCCCAGACAACTGGAAATATCCTGACACTCTCCGGAGTCAGTGCTCCACCAGCTTCCTCACTCTTCCTAGGGGTATGTGATCAAAACTAAGGCCTAATGTGTTGTTGTCCTGCTAGATAATTTTGGCCTCCCACTTTGGGGGCATTTTTGCATATTATGTATGAGAGTCAGGGACAGCCCCTGCTCCCACTGTCAGGAGTCCTACAAGAACATGAAGCTGTACAACCATAACGTATGTGCAGAGGGCTTAAGTCAGACCCATACAGGCTCCCAGATTGTCTGTATCAGTCTTTGTTATGTATGCCTCAAACTCGATACTGTAACATAGTTAATCTACTCTCTTATCAACCAAGAACAACTCCAGACTTGTGCACATACTATCAAACGTACTGAGTGTTGACACTATAGGACCCTAAAGTACTCTCTGAATCACAGGAGAGTGATGGAATTAAGGATTTTTACCTTGTTTGAAATTCCAAGTATTTTATGGTCTTTTAATTCCCTGGAAACCCGTGACTCACACTGAGTATACATGGAGGGTGTGAATGGGGAGAGTGTGAGCACACAGCATTTGCTGGTAACGTCCAGTTTACTAACAGTGGCCAGTAAGAGGAAGCCTCCACTCTACACACTGTAGTTCTCAAGTATGATCCTTGAGGAATCTGGGAAATTTTTTCAGGAATTCCTCAAGGTCAAACTGTATCTATAGCAATACACAATGTTCCTCTTCATTCTCATTCTCTCGTAAGCTAGTTGTTCCAGAGGTTACATGGCAAGTGACTGAAAAATGAAAGCCGCTGTGAGAATCCAGCCATGTCCTATTAAGTCAGGCATTGAAGAGACTTTCACTGATATAAAACAATGCCACTCTTCTTGCTGCTTTTGTTGTGGTTCTTGTTGTTGTTGTTGTTGTTGTTGTTGCTGTTGTTGTTGTTAGAAACATAGTTCAATTTCATTAACATGTCTTATATGCCAAAATGCAATAATTCTTGAATTTAAAGATTCATATCATCATTCTGGAAAGTCTTACAAGCTGTCTCACAAGATATTCTCCACCTCTTTCGATTCCCCTTCCTCTGTCTACAATGCATGCACGTCCATCCTGGGCCAGTTATTCTCCCTGTCACGCATACTTCCCATCCTTGTAGCTTTGTGCTGTTCCTTGGGTTCTTCTCTTAGGCCTTCTGAATCTGTGTCTTCCTTCACGATGCAATTTTTGATCTTGAATTTATGTGCAATCAAATGTTATACCCATGGTAACCTGTAGCCTACAATGCAGATATGACTCTTTGGGAAAGATTTATATTGGCCCACATTAAGTACACAGCTACCCTGAGGTATTGTCTATTAGAACTCATAGCCTACTTTAAGACAGGCTTGAGGTCACAAGTGCTCAGGAGATATTTTTGCACACCCGATGTTCGAGACGAGAACATTAAAGCTAAAACTTACTGTCTGAATTATTTAATTTACTTATTTTCTATCTCATCTTTGTGGGACAGATGTCACACTTGAAAGTTCCTGCTTCATGAGAAGGTCTGGCTTCTACTCCTCACCTTGCATAGCTCAAGACCTTATCTTCATGTGCCCAAGTCTTGACTACACACAACCACGAGTGCCCCACTTGGACCCGTGAGCTCAGTGTGTGCATCTCCTCTTGATTTGTAGCTGCTTCTCTGTTCTGATCCTAGAAAATTCCCTTAGTGTCCATCGGTCTAACTTTTCATATGAAATACTTATTGTATAATTTTTAAATTTTGAGACATGTTTGGGGGAAGCATTTTCCAATTATCTAGTCAACCCTATTGCCAGAAATATGAATGGGTATGGCATTTCTCTAAGACAAAATGCATAACCTCCCTAACTAAAAAGATTCTAGTCTGACAAATTTATCATGAGTGTAAATGCATCTATCAAATTTTTAAATGTGTTTAAACTGAGAGTCCAAAAAAAATCTATTAAGAATCTATATTTATATGACTCAAACTTGTATAAAATCCTAAATGAAGGTTTCTTTTTCATATAAGACTTTATGAAAGGTAAAAATATTGAGAGTTGTAAACAACCTAAATGTTTACCTGTTAGGAGACCAGTTGAATATATTAAGATTCTTCTGGAAACATTCAATCATTGAGTGTTTGAATCGTTCAGTTTGAATCGTTCAAACATGCCAATCATTTGAAAAGAATAATGAAAGCTCCAGGTATCCAGACACGAGAGATATTCTTGGTGCCAGTTGTATGACCTGTTCATCTGAAACATTCAAGATAACCTTGAATACTCCATGCCAATTTCTGGAAAAGATACACAGTTGACTGTTGACAGCATTTTGTTCTATGGACTGAGACCAAGCCACTGCCATAGACACATTACTTCAGTGGCAAATGTGCTGGTTTGGATTTCCATTCTACCCACTTGTTAATATCAACTCCTGCCTCTGTGTTGCAATTAGTACCGAATGCATTGGAAAACCAAGTCTTCCTCCCTAACCGGTTCTACAGCTCTTACCTGTAAAGGTGAGGCTCTCTAGGCTTTAAGCGATCAACACCATTTGATGCAAGAAACCTAGCTGTCTGTTAGCTTTACCGAGTAATAGATTATCTAATTCTCCAAATAGAATTTCATGGACCAAAATGGGTAGATTTCTATATCTGCTCGACGAAGTAATGACATAAAGAAGTTATATTTTGAGTGCCATGTCACTACATAGGAAAAAGACGGTTCCACTGAGAGTTAGGCTAAAAGCCAGGCCCTATTTCTTTGGCTGCACCACAGCCTAAGCAACAGGAAGACACTGATTTCAGCATCTGAGTCTGGATGTAGCTTCTGGATGAAGCTTCAGTTTTCGCTGAGCTTCTTAATTTCGGACTAGAAGCTAACTTAAAGCATTTATACAGTTGGGAGCATCCTCTGGCCTGAGTCTCACAGTTTGCCTTCTTCGTCCCTTCATCTCCTATCTCCTGGGGAGGGCAGTGTGCACCTGGAGCTGCCTAATTTCCCACCAGGCTTGGATGTGCAAATATGGCAGTGCTCATGGGCATGCATTCCCCTTCCATACACTGGATCACACCTTCCATTGCCTTACTCTTCGAAATGGGCTTCACATCGTTGCTGTGACGAAAGCTGGACCAGATCTTCTTCTATATTTGGAGTGTGACGTTCACCATATTGTGAGGCCAGAGCACACAGTATTTAAGGTATCTTTGTGATAATTGGTTGTTCTCTGGTGTGTGTGTGTGTGTGTGTGTGTGTGTGTGTGTGTGTGTGTGTAAAATGAAAAGACGCAGAAGACAGCTCTGTTTTGCTTTTGAAATTTTATTCCTATCAAGGTCCTTTAAGAGTCAACATTGAATTCCTTGTAGGGCGCAGGCATGTTTAAAAGGGGATAACAAAGACAGCAGCTCCCAGGTTGACGATCTACTGCACCAGATGATCGGTCCCTGCTGCAAAAGGGTCTGGACTGTCTCCCATAGGACCATGTGTTAAAGGCTTGATCCTTAGAATGGGCTATTAGGAAGGGTAGGATCTTTAGGAAGTGGTATCCAGTAGTGGGGTTTTATGTGCCCTTAAAGGAATAGTAGGCCAGGCCCCTCTCATTTTCCTGCTCCCAAATGAGTTTACTAGTGTTGCTCTATTGTATGCCTCCCCTTGGGCTCTAAACTATGGAGCTAAGTAAACGAGAGATCAAGCTCCGAATCTGTGGCTCAAAATCAGCGATTCTACAAGTTAATTTTCTCCAGTATGTCACAGGTAGAAAAAAAACACAAAATATATTTGACGGTGGACTTCTTTAATGCCATAAAAGGAAACTGCATTTCTCTGTCCACTGTTAGAACACAGCTACTTCCGAAAGAATGATCTTTGGGGGATCGGGGGGATGCTCAGTCATTAAACTCTGGGCACAGTGAAAAGCTGAAGAGTACTAGATACAAGATAGGAAATCAGAAAGTATGGGAAAAGATGAGGGAAAGAAGGAAAAATATCCTCCTTTTACCAGAAAATTATTGGCCATGAGCGAAAGTGTTAACACAAACTCAGGTGTTTCGCTCGCAAAACAAATTGAAGTTGCAAACTCGTCCAATCTTTCCATTTTCTAAGTGTGGCTAAGGGTAAAATACAACTAGAAACCATACTAGGAATAAACACAAGCGTGTTTAGTAAAGTCATTAATGACTCCAATTCTGCAGACATGGTATCCTAACCACACAGCCAAGCTTGAAAGAAAGTGAGAATTCCTCAGGTAAGAAGAATAGGAGAGAATGGTGTCAAACTTAGAAATACATCCTCAAGACAGAGAGCTGAGCTAGCGTCACCCACAAAAGAAGAGAGAGAGAGAGAGAAGGAGGAGAGAGAGGGGGCTACTGAGAGGAGAGAGGCAGGGACAGAGAAGAGAGGGGCAGACACTGAGAATCCAACAGATAACCCTGGGCCTTAGTGGGCTACTGGGGCTACCGAAGCTAAGAAAATCCTACTTAGCAAAGCACCGAGGTGACTGTTACCACTGGACCGTGAAAACGCTCCTGTAAGACAGCAAGCCATTCAAATCTCCAGCTGAAAGGGGTACCTAGAGATGTAACCCAGAGGAAAGGCTGCACTGTGAGAGACAATTAGGAGTAACAAAACACCAACAACTGCAACAGTCTCACTCTGTGGATAGGAATAAAAGAAAGAACATCAGTACGGAATACATGAGAGACTTGGGTAGGACCTCAGGATGAAATCCAGCTGCCTATATCCTGATTCACAATTCAGAATTGCTAGCTCTGAGTATTAGGGCTTGAACCTAGGGTTTTGTGCATGCCATCCCCAACTCCATGACAACTTAATGACAGACTTTGAGAATAAATCCTGGGACTCTGGATGGTGCATACCTGTAATCTTAGAGCTTAGGAGGTGGAGGCAGGAGAATCTTACATTTGATGACCAGCCGAGACTAGAGAACAACATCCTGTGTCAAAAAAAAAAAAAATCAAAAAAGAAGGGGAGGGAGAAATGTTAGGAAAATATGTATCTGAAAAATGCTAACTAAAGGAAATTCACATGAATATCAAGCAAAAAATTAAAGTGACAAACAATATCACTAGGGGTGTTTAATGACAAAGGGTCATTTAATTCATTGGGCTGAAGAGATAGCTCAGTGGTTAAGGGTACCTGCTACTCCTGCAGAGGACCCAGGTTCATTCCCGACACCCACGTGGCAGCTCATAACTCTCTGTAACTCACATTCCAAGCAATCTGATACCCCTTCTGTCCTTCAAAGACACAAGGTACACACGTGGTACCCAGACATGCATTCGAGCAAACCACCCAACATTTAAAGTGGTAAAATAAAATAAAATAAAATAAAAATATTTTTAAAGGAGTAATTTAAATGAGGCTAGAGAGTGGCACCCAGAAGGTTGAGGCAGTGAGTTCTGAGCCAGCCATAGTGAGACCCTACCGCAAAATAAATAAATATTAATAAATAAATAAATCGTCAGTTCATCGCGAAATGTGATAGTTCCGAACTTACATAAAACCAGCAAGGTAAGGAAGGCAAACTCGTAACACTAAAGAGAAAGGTGCGCAACCAGAAAAGGGCTCCTGACATTATTCTCCCACAATGGGGAGATCAAAAGACCAAAAATAAACGCGGCTATAAATGATTTAATAACACAGCAGCACACTTGATCCAGTGACAACAGTTACACAGAAAGCTGCATCCAACAGGGGGAAAGCGTGCATTCTCTTTCAAGCAAAACCAGAACATTTCCCAAAGCGATCGACATCAACACGCGCACGCGCACACGCGCGCACGCACGCACATACGCATGCACGCACGCACGCACGCGCCACGGCATTTTAATAGCTATATAAATTTCTGAATGAATCCCTAGATTTTTATTATATCTGGTGGACTTTCTCTCATAGTTAAAATTTATCTTTACATGTAAATCCTTAAATTTTTAACAATTTGGTTGGTGCTGGAGAGATGGCTCAGCGGTTAAGTGCACTGTCTGCTCTTCCAGAGGTCCTGAGCTCAATCCCCAGCAACCTCATGGTGGCTCACAACCGTCTGTAATGGGATCTGATGCCTGCTTCTGGCATGTAGGTGTGCATGCAAATAGGACGCTCATATACATAAAATAAATACATCTTTAAAACAATTGGTTACCATCTTTAAAGTTCTTCCTATTAAATACACGTTGCTTGTTTGAAAATTCCTTTTCACTTGGTAGATTTAGTGGACAAAAAGAGTTTAGAAACGTCCAGTGAGTTTCCAGAGACCTCACCAGGCAGAGACCCTGGCTATAATCTACCGTGAATACTGAGACACAGCACTCCAGTAAGGACACACTTCCGGTTTATACTCAGCTTGATCCCTGGGGTTTCCGGCAGTCATCAACTTAATCCCAAAATGTGTATGGTGGCAAATGTCTTGATTCCAGCACTTGGGAGACAGAGGCAGGGGGATCCTGTGAGTTCAAAGCCAGCCTGGTCTACACAGGGAGGCTCGCTCTTAAAACAAAACAAAACAAAACAACAACAACAACAACAACAACAACAACAAACACATAAAAATCCCAAACAAAAATTACAGGAATGTGATCTGTGTGTTTTCCTGGAATATCACACATCTATAAACGTGTAAAATCGAGGCCTCTCACTGTTTTCCATCTGCAGCCCTGAGACTGACTTAGGAGCACTTGGGGAACTATATCCGCTGATTGCTGTGTCTGGATGGCACAGGACGGGGGCAGTGATGGCTGTGCTGTGGTGCGCAGGGGCGATCAGAGGACAGCCTCCTGTGTCTTGCCTTCCGTCTTTTTTAGAGACATAGTCTCTTTTTGGGTTGGGCTGTGTGTACCAGCCTAGCCGGCCCACAGGCTTCCAGGGACCTTACCCACTGAGCCATCTCCTCACATCTACAGTTTTTCCCATCCACCCTCCTAGTGCCAGAGGAATCGAGATAGTTTGTACTTTCTCACTTCAGGCTGAGCCAGCACTTGGTACTCGAGAGGAACGCATAACTGTTAATTAATAAACACCCCAGTGACAAGAAACAAGCAGAAAATAACTACTTACAGGATTTTATTTAAAATAGGCTTAGAAGTCTGACTAGGTAATAAGAAAACGTATCACCCGCGTAGCCTTACTACTCAACAGTATTTCCTCAAATTTTATGTATCAAAAATTTATGCAGTGTTAATATTTAGCTACCTACTGAAATATTTAACACTTTCAAGAAAGGCACAACGTGCTAAAATATTAAGAACTCAGACAAAAATTATAAGGAAACTGTTGAGATAGCAGAGAGGAGCTCGGAGGAGACTGAAACGGAACTGAGGGAAAAGGAAGTTGGAAATAAGAAAGAAACAGATCATCCAAGCAGGAAGAGGGAAACACCCAAGAGCCTGCCAACGGAAAGGACCAAGACCATGCTGGGTGTGAATGGCGCTCCATAGACGGCACTCACCGGGCATGCGCAGGGCCCAAGGTAGCTCCACTGTTCTGCACTGAAACAAACTGACAAATACAATCAGGAGTGGGGGTGGTAGTACGTAGACTGCTCGCCCAGGGTGTATAAAAAGCTCTGGTTTTGATCTGCAGCATTGCATCAACCACAAAGGGTGGGTTTGGAATAACAAGAGCTGTGAAAATCACGGTGTAAACTTTCAGTAAGTACCACACAGCTTTGAGGCAGAAACAAGGAAAGTCCGAAACGCATTTGTTTGCTTTTTGTTTCTGGGAGAGGCTGTCACTGCACAGCCCAGGCTTGTCTCCAGCTCATGACCTAATCTACCCTCACAGGACACAATGTTACTAGAAGTTTGGTACACACCACCAGACCTGGCTTTCCAAAACTCCAAAGAAGAGAGAGGGACTGTCCCTAGCTTACAGTGTATATTTTAATAGTTTCTTTTCGTTCCTAAATAAGATTACGGTCATGTTAACAGAGGGCGTGGACTCCGACAAAAACCTCATGGTTTGACGACGTCAAAACCTCTTGTCCCTGATTCTCCTCCGAGATGAGACAGGAAGCAAATGTAAGAGCCTATAACCAGAATGACACATTAGGTGGGGCCACGCACGTGGAGGTTGAAGTATTTTGGTTTATTTTTTGCTAATTGAATCTTTTAAAACACACACTCAGGCACACAATCACTCACACCAACTGACACATCAGGTAGATTTTAGTTTTGTTTTTTTTTTTAATCCCAGAAATTCAAGTTATATCTTGTTCCCCGAAGGCAAATTTTTATTTATATGTTCACTGTTTTCTTTTGTGGTTATCTTCATGTTTCTAAACAATGGGCTTTAATTGGTATGGCTTAGTTCACTGATCCTGGACGCTGACTATCAACTTACCACATATCATTCTGGTAACTGAGAATCCGGCTTATTTCTAGCCATCCAACTTCTTCACCTCATTTTTCCCAGCGTAACCGAAGCCAATCTTTTCTGGGTTTCTTTTTTTAACATCAAAAACAAAGTATGTACGTGCGTGCGTGTGTGTATGTGTGTGTGCATGTGTGTGTATGTGTGTGTGTGCATGTGTGTGTATGAGTGTGTGTATGAGTGTGTGTGTATGTGTGTGTATGTGTGTGTGTATGTGGTATGTGCATGTGTGTGTGTGCATGTGTGTGTGTGCATGTGTGTGTGTGCATGTGTGTGTGTGCATGTGTGTGTGTGTGTGTGTGTGTGTGTGTGTGTGTGTGTGTGTGTATGTGTGTGTGCATGTGTGTGTGTGCGTGTGTGTGTGTGTATGTGTGTGTGTGTGCACATGCATGCACAAGTAAGTACACATGCGAAACTTCATGAGTCCCAGGGCTCACGCTCAGGTTGTATGGCCTGGCTGAGAGCATTGGTGCCCACTGAACGACCTCACGGTCCCTCTTCCTAAATCATGCAATAGTCAGAGTTCGTATTACCAAGGCATCTGAATATCATACATGCTCAACTCTGGCTCTTCCTCCAGTGCGAGAGTGCTCTGGGCTCTGCTTTCTGCTTGTCAGGTAGTAACTTTTCCTCCTAAGCAGCCATCCCTTTTTCAGTCATTGCCCTGCTCCAGTGTCACACCAACCCTTTAATAACAACCCAGAGGAACGTTCTGTACGATGGAGGCCCTTTTCCTGGAGCCCCCCATCTACCCCTCCTGTCTGACCCAATTTCTCTCAAGGCCCCTGGACAGCTGTCACCTGGGGTCTCTCTCTGGCACAGTCCTAAAAGTTCCCTATTCACCTCTTCTGCTTCTGGAACCCATGCCACCGTCTGTGGGCCAAATGCCTCCATGCGGTAGAGTGCCTCCTCCTGTAAGAGGAGTAACGGGTAAGAGAAGAAGCAAGGGTCACCAATCAAAATGCGCCTTTGAGCTTACCTTCCATTTTTACCCTAGTGTCTCACGCCTTGTCTCCCTTGCTCAGTTTTGATTTTCTCGGAAATGATTACAAGCACCAGCACTCTACCCACCAGGATTTCTGATTCAATAGGTCTGAGGCGGGACCTGGGAGTCTGCAGTTCTGATGTTGATGGTCTGGAGGCCATCCTTCGAGAACCACCACCGTTTAAAAAAAAAACATGCTTGAGACTCAGGATGAAATCCCGCCCCCCTTCCAGCAGACCACCGAAGCTAAGTGATTGTGGTGCCTCCCATGAACATCGCTTTGGTCAACCAAGATAATATGGGATATAATTGTGTTGGGAAAAAAATGGGGAGGAGAAGATGGATGTAAGTGAGCTGTTAAGAGTGTATTAAACTGTAAACAAGGGAATGCCTACCACGGCCAGCTAACGCCATGCAGGACTTGGGCAGTTGGAGGATAGTTCAGTTTTCAGAGGTGATCAAGGCCTGGGTTCCTGCTGCATCTCTACTCTGTAATGCTATTCCACCAATGGCCATGGCATATATCCCCATTGTGGGTGGAGTTAGGAGAGGGACACAAGCAAAGCAAACTCCAGAGGCAGCCCTGGCTTCTTTAAAACATAATTGTGATTCTCGGTATGACTACAAAAGCTTATTATTGACAAGGTCAATCTTTTTCCACATCAACCAAATTAGCATTTGTGACTTACTGACCAAAACATGAAAGATAACCTGCGAGCAGGGAGATGAGTGACAGACTGTGGTAACAAGCAGTGACCACTGCTATTGGGACCTCTTTAAGGTTACCCTAACTTTTTTTCATTGTTCGATATTGAACCCAAAGCCTCATTCATGTCAGGCAATGACTTCTCCACTGAACTACACGGCTAGTCCAAGTCTCCCTTGACTTAAATACAGTTTAACTTAGACCAAGTCAAAGCAATAGAGTCAACACACAATAGCGTCCCCTGGGTCTCTATTCTTCCCGGAAGCGTCTTTGGTTGACCACCCAACCTTGAAAATAGCATAGTTACAAGCATCACATTTTAAAGAGGCACAGTATAGCTGAGACATGACAGGGAGGTGTGCCTGATGTGACAGTCGGCATTTTGAAGGCATGCTGAGCTTTCTCAAATGGGTGACACGTTGCTGGCATGGCTGAGGACCCGAAAACCAAGCATGATTAAGTCTGTCCACAGGCGGCCATTTTCCTGTCCAGGAAATCTCTTTTTTTATGTTAGTCATTTTGTGACACAGTAAGCCAAGAGAAAAATCTACAAGCAGGAATTGGGTCGACAAATGCCTGGCGTCCCCTCAGTAATTCAGATGTCCTATCCCTTTGTTCCAAACACATATGAGAGGTCTGGGATTCTGAGTGTGGCCGCCAGCGACCACGTGGCAGCAGAAGGGTGCACTTAGGTTGGAGCCTGCGAGAGCAGGTTCTAATCTGAGTCTCTCAGTGACCAGCTCGGAGACCTTGAACCAAGCACATCTCTTCCCTCAGCTTTAGTTAGCTCATCTGTAATTGAGGGGGCTGAACTATGTATGCCTTTGTCTATGGGTCATCCGAGTGCTCCGGCAGGAGAACAGCTAGATATTTTTAGATGTTTAAAATAGATAAAAATTAGTTTTTAACCTCACTGCTGCTATCATTAAATCAGACTTCTCCTTCATTCCAAGTTAATCTGTAATGATTTACTTGCATAGTGCTTTCTCGATTTCTTTCTCCAGCCCTGTGTGCAGTAAGTAGGGCAGCCATTATAATCCCGCGTCTCTCTCCCTTAAATACAACCCTCACTCCCAGACATCTATGACAGTCGTTCTTAGAGTGTGTTCATAGATCACCACCTCTAAGAGGACACCTGTCACACACCGTTCTGGACTCCATTCCAGACCTTCTCAGTCAGAACCTCTGGGGCAGGGGTCCTGAGTTTTGTGACAAAAATGTCCAAGTGAGTAGTAAACACCTTGATTTGAGACTCACTCGCTCATGGGAAAAGGGTAAAAGGAACTGAGGCCATCGTGGCTGTTGGAATGAGATGTGCCTCAGACTCTCACGTTTTTGAACACTTGGTGCTCAGTTGGGGGTACTGTGTGAAAAGGCTTTGAAGCCGTGGCCTTCTAGAGGAAGTGTGCCCCTGGGAACAGGCTTTGTGAGCTTAGAGCCTCCGCCTGCTTCCAGTTCGCTCTCCCTGCTTCCTGTTTGCTGTTCAATATGGGCGTGCTCAACTTCCTGCTCCTGCCACCCTGGCTTCACCCAGCATCACGGACTCTAAACTCCCTGGAACAGTAGACCCAAACGAACTCTTTTATAAGGTGTCCTGGCCTTGGTTTTCATTAATTGAAACGTAACTAATATAACTGTGTACTAGCGGATTCATGTACGCCCTGCCCCAGTCAAGTCTCATAACTCATGGAAATGTGTGTGTCTGGTAGATGAAGATTTCATTGTGAACCCTTTCCAGGCACATGGGAAGGTTGCAAAATATTAGCATTCCTTCCTCAGAGACTCCCTGTTCTTATTATCTTACCTTCCTGTGTTCAGTTTGACAAACCCAGCATTGGCACAATGTTGAATGCTGGTTGATCGCCGCATTCTGCTCCTGTTTCGTCAGGATGCTCATCGATGACTTCCTTTTCCTTTCTTTCCTGGATGTTAGTCTTACAGTCTGCATTTGATTGCCCTGTCTCCTTAGTCTCTATTACCTTGTGACAAGTTCTTAGTCTTCCTTTTTTTAAAATGACCTTTAATATCAAATAATATTTAAACGCAATGCTCCTCCACTGGTATTTGTCTGATTTTCCCCACCACTGTGGTTAGAAGTGACTGTGGGCTTGAGGAAGGAATATCACAAAGGAAAAGTGTTTTGCCCATCACATAATATAGGGTGCAGGCTATCATTAAGTGACACTAACAGAATATCTTTTAATTACAGTCAAAGCAAATAAAAACTCCAGCAGTCTATAACTTCTAAGGAACAGCACTGAAACCAACTTTAATTTCTCTTCTCTACCATTCTGGTTCCACTCTAGCTTCATCTTCCCACCATAAGACCATCTGTCTCAACTCAACTCTCCCTTCTGTGGGGTTCGATGCTCCACTTTTAAGGTTTTCAATGTTCAACTCAAATGTAGTCTACACTTTGAAATCCAGGACGATCCTTAGCCTACTCTTATCTCATGACATTCCATAGCGTTAACAGTCTGTCTCTTTAACTGTCCGTTCCTCTCTGAACAACTGACATGAACTGCTGTCTTTCCGAGATACAATGGAATAATCCTGGAGTGAATGACCTTGCCCCTGAGTGAGTGACCTTGACAGTTTATCTCCTACAACAAGGGAGATCCTCATCTCTCCATCCTGCAGTCAGAAGAAAGTCCTAAAATTTCCACCTAACTGCAATATTAATGCTTCAGTGAGGCCAAAGAGATGGATAACAGGTAAAGCACAGGGGTTGGGGATTTGGCTCAGTGGTAGAGCGCTTGCCTAGCAACCACAAGGCCCTGGGTTCGGTCCCCAGCTCCGAAAAAAAGAAAAAAAAAACAAAAAACAAACAAACAAACAAACAAAAACAAAAACAAAAAAAACAGGTAAAGCACTTGTTGCACAAGCATGAGGACCAGAGTTCAAATTCCCAGCACCCTTGTAAAAAGCCGAGCAGGCATGGAACCTAATCTCTATGTGGGAGGTAGAGTGGGGCAGAGCAAGCTGGCTAGCTAAGCCATCGAGGTGTGGAACCAAATGAGAGAGTCGGCTTCAATAAAAGGTAGTGAGATCAAGGAATACACGTGACATCGACTTTGACACAGACATAAGCATGTCCACCTACATGCATGCATGTACCTACGCACAATCATACATGTATGAATCCATTCTGCATACACATGCAAAAAATAAGTAGGGTTTTTATTCCCCAGTAACTGTTCCTAGCTTAGAGAAGAAAGTGCACGTGTCTGACGCTAGCATCTAAGGTCCCTGTGGCCTGAGCTCAGTCTGGTTTACTTTATCGCTCTCTGTCACCTCACACTCCACTCCACTCCATCCCACACTTCGCTCATGGTAGATGATTGGCGACTTCTAAGTACTCTGTGACCTTCCTGGGCCCTGTGCTTCTGCACATGCTCTGTTATCAGTGAGGATGCCATTATAGAAGATTCCAGCTAGTGCTCTCTGGTACAACAATGAATTATAACATCACGGAACAGCAGTTTGAAAGGCAGACTGGGCCACGCTGCAACCCAGCAACATTCCGCAAAGATCCACGGTGTTTTCGTCCCTTTGCTTTGTCCTCCTTGGAAATTTCGATACGCCCTTAGGCTGTCTCTCTTCATTGTTACAGGGTGCCTGCTGTAGTTCTAACAAGCATCCTTTCTAAGCACAGAGATGCTTAAAGGCAAAAAGAACAAAAGACGATTCCCTTTACGGTCAAGAAGCATTTCTTGGAGGCCATATCAGACTTTCTTATCTCACTGGCTCAAACTACTCCATATTCTACTCCTAGTCTGATCAAACAAAATTAATCAGCCTACCCAACCTTCTCTTAAGGCTTTTGTGGGTACTCTTAAGGGTATCCCCCTTCTGCACACCCAGCAACAAAAGGCCAACAGAAAATCAACTCAATGGCATCTTTAGAGTGGGGGAAACTTATCCCAAGACATCATGTTGGAGCTCCTCCTTTTTTTAATCCTATTTTTTATTTTTATTTTAGTTTATTTATATTTTCCATTTTTATATGTATATATTATGTATATATTATGGCTTCTGGTTTACTGTTTTTATATGATTTCTGAGTGTGCAAATGAGTGTGTCACTGTGTCTATATCTACTTCTTATGCCTTCTCTTAGACTCTTTTCCATCTGTTTGTTTTGACCTATGCTGATGTTCGTTTTTTTTTTTCCTTTCCTTTTCATTTCTTTGATTTTCATTATCCCTTAGAAGCCTGTTTGTTTCCTAAGGAAGTCAAAAAGAGGACGGATCTGGATGGAGAAGAGGTAGGGAGAACTGGGGAGGGGGAGACTACAATCAGGAATATATCGTGTGAGAAGAAAATTATTTTCAATAAAAGGACAAGAAAAAGAAAAGAAAAATTACCTCCTCCCAGCAGCCTTCTGTGATAGCATCAAGCAGAATCCAATGCTTCTCATTCTGAGCTCCCTGGGATCATATTTCTACTGTACATGTATTACAAAGCTGAGATTCTGCTGGCTTTAGAAAAAATGAAACCTTGGAAGGAAGACAGTGTGTTCTATTAATTCTTCAACCCAACCTTGAAAGGAAGAAAAAGAAAGAAGGGAAGGAAATTGGGAGGAGGAGGAGAAGAGAGAATCCGAAGGGGAGGGGAGAGAGGGGAGAGAGGGGAGAGAGGGGAGAGAGGGGAGGGGGGAGGGAGAGGAGAGGAGGGGAGAAGTTCTTCTGCCTTTGGTAATCTATAAAAATGAGAATAACTTTCTAATGACTGCTTTAAACTTTGCATAGGCTAATAGAAACCAACCAATTCAGTTTTCAATGCATTCTGGACAAGATGTGCCTCACCTTAGATTTTCAAATGTCATTCCTTCTCCCCACCCGACGCCTACTTTCTGCATAAGACTGTACAAAGTTGCCCCTTTAATGTGTTGCAAGTTTATCTCAGTTGAAAACTTTTGAAAATATAGATCATGGAACTAATCAAAGCGGTTCATCTTGATGCCCTTTGGCTGTCTTAAAGGTCTCTTTAATAACATTAATTCTCAATTCTCTATAAGCAGCCGTTTAAGAGGTCTCCTCTCTGCGGTGTAAGGCTCAGAGCTGCGCTCCTGAACATCCTTCACAAACACCCTTGTGCCTTCCTCTCCCTCTCCCCAGCATTCTGGGCTTCATTTCAGATCTGTCCCTCTGAGATATGCCTCCCTCCCCTTCCTAACACTTCTTTGTTGCTAAAAATAGGTGATGTCCCTTCCGAGCAAAAACAGTTGGCAAATCAGCTCTTAGAGGTGCAGCTTTCCGTGGGGCTCTGTGAGATGGAGGAAAGGATAGATTAAATACAAGAAGTCAAACGCCTTCCCCTCCCTGTGGACCCCTGTATTCTTCAAAGGAGCTCACAAAGCCCATGTAAAAATAGCAACACCATCCTCATCAAAAATGCACACTATGAAGGATGCTAAGCGAGACTTTGCAGAATGCCGAACACTAAATAAGACAGCGACTCTGAAGAGCACCAGACAAGGGTTAAGGAAGCGTTTTATTAAAGGGGCCCCAGGCCGGACAGGAAACATGATATTTTAACAAGTCTTTCCATAGAAAACTGGACCACGTAATGTGGCTTGTTTCCTTTAGACAACAATGAGAATCTTCTGGACTTCTGTTCCCTAGATCATCACACTTATGGTTCTGTCAGCTGGTGTTGGACTTCTCTTTGGTCCCCTGTGTTATCTTGTGAAGCTTTCTGACGTGTCTTACCCTTGAAAGAAGAAGGGTCATCGTACATTGTCCATTGAAAAGTTCTTCTCAGCTATTCCGTATGCCACCGCCTTCAGACACTGTTTCTCTGCCCGCGAAGGTTTGCTATTAAGCACAACGTCGGATCCTCCTTACAAATGAAGTAAGTGAATTAATACATTTGTCTAAGTGGACCCATGTCTCTTACGGTATCCAGTCTTGAATGTACTGAGTAACATAGGTGTTTATGTATATATTTGGGTACGCACTCGTTCGCATTTCTGAAAATTATGTCTGCAATTGCATCACCCTACTTTCTTCAAGGGAAACGGGGAACCACAGTACAGACTACAACTGAATCTACAGCTAAAGGGAAGGCACCAGCCCAATTTAGTGCTCAATCAAGTCCTATCCTGTCCGGTCTCTTGGCAACTGTGTTGACCTCCTTGTCAACCAGTCTCGTCTGGTTCTTCTCATCTCGACTCAAAAAGTCAGTGCATCTTTCTCCAGAGTTCAGGAGAAATCCCCGATTGTTCTTCAGTAATGGCATATCAAAGAGGTAGCTGGGAAGAGTGTTTCAGGTACTATGATGACTCTTCTTTTGGGGACATTGTTAGAAAGCTCCATAAGGTAATATAGGGGACTGAATGAACGTCAAACCCAAGCTGACATATCCTTTAGGCCATGGTTCTCATGGCCCGATTTGTAGACTTTCTGTTATCTATCAAAAAAAATATTCCTTGTGAGTATAAATAATTCAAACTGCTAATCACACCAAAGTACATATGGAGAGAACGGGTAATCTCTAGTGTGGATTAATATCATCAGAGAATCATGGGGGGAAGGAACACATCACTATCATCACAGAGAAACTATCATTGACATGCTAGCATTTATTAACTGGATGCCTCTGTGTTAGGAAGCTGAGAGCCATCACCAAGCATACTTCCCAATCCTAACAGTGCTCTCTCATACATGAAGGCCAATATCTGTCTTCTTGTAGCACATGTGCATCATAGGCTCCTGGTGGTGATTAAGATCTGGAGCTGCTAACCACTGAGCCACCAGCCTTGTTCCTACGAAGCCAGTGAAAATGATGGAAGACATTTTTCATGAGCACCTCATTGCCTTTGGAAATAGCATTTCCGTTCACCTCACTACATGATCCATAACATTTCTGAGCCCAAAACAAACCAAAACATGTTTCAAACAAGTTAAAACATTTTTTCAAGTGTCCAGAAGTCTCTTTCTTCCCGACAGGCCCAATTAGGAAAGGACACTGGTATTTATGTTTCAATTTCCTAGTAATAATATCTTCAGACAGAGTAAATGTACAGCTTTAAGAAGTGATTGATTTTCTTTCAAATCCATATGTTATCCTGCCTGTTTGATGTGAGGGTGACTGGAAAGTTCCATGAGAAAATGTCTTTAAATTAGGCAATAGGAAAAACCTCGTGGTCAATTCACAGTCATTCCTGTTTGCTCTATTAAATGTTCTATATGAATAAAAAGACAGTCTTCACATGGGGACTGGTTCTTCAAACACATTGTGTAGTGTAAGGATGCAGTGCATTTGATGTAGTTTATGCTAATGTAAAAGAATCATACTTTTAAAAGACAAACTTTCGCAAGAGAATCCAAGGAGCTAGCATTCCAACAACAACAAATGAAATGGACAGCTTCCTTTAACTCAGAGCTTTTCAACTCCCTTTGAAAGTCACATATAATATGTCCTGCAGATCAGGTTCATGGATTATACTGCATTATGATTCAAAACAGTAGCAAAATTACAGTTATGAAATAGGAGCAAAATAACTTTATAGTTGGGGGGTCACCACAACAAGAGGAACTGTATAAAAGTGTCAGAGTATTAGGAAGGTTGAGAACCCTGCTTTAACCCCTCATGATAAAGCAAACATTTAACATAACAGAATGACAGGAATACATGTGCTCACATCCCAACTCTAAACACCCAAGTTTCACGATCATAATCAAATCACTCAACTTCAATTTTATCACCAGGAAAAAGGAGCTAAAAAAACTCGGTGTAACTCTTTACAACTGGAATGAGGTCCCAGAGTGGTTCAGCACATGAAGATGGACTTTTTAAAACATTACATCAGTTGGTAAAGCCAAGGAGAGACGCTGACCTGGAATGATATTGAAACTTGCCTCTGCTTGTATGGTTTCAAAGCCTTGAGAGACAGACTGGAGGAGCGGTGCAGAAGCTAAGGTCCCAGTAACTCATACTTCTCTTTCACCCCTGACCGCTTCCATGCAGTACTGGTAGGATCTTAACCAGCTCACCAGCGTCTGAGATGTCTCAGTTTCAAAGCTACTTCAGGAAAAGGCAAGGCACTGGGCTGGAGAGATGGTATAGCAGTTAAGATCTCATGCTTCTCTCGCAGAGGACCTAAGTTTGGTTCCCAGCACCCACGTTGGTCAGCTCACAACCACTGTCACTCCAGCTCCAGGGACAACCCCTGGCTTCTGCAGCTGCACGTACATCTATGATGCAGATACATAATTCAAAACAATAACGACAAATCTTCCTTTTAAAAAGAAAAAGGTAAACACACTAGCAGACTTAGATACTCCTCCCAAAGTCTGAGAACAGTCAGAAAACAGCAACGGAACTGAGATAGTTCTGAATCCCTGACTCATTACTCCATTGCCACGGTAGTTACTAAGGTGTGCTAGAAAGCAAGCTCATCCTTGTGACAGGGTCAACAAGTGGACTTGGTAAAGGGACAAGCAACCCTTGTTCAGTTAAAGGATGCAGAGAAGGACAAGTTTGAAGGGACCTCAATTCAGAGGTACAGCAAAGAGCAGATGGTCACTCTCCATAAGCTATCCTAGAAAGGGATGTTTGTCAAGGTGAACTGAAACAAATGTTTTGATGTGTTTTGTACCAAAATATAGATCTCACAATAAGTATTTCCCGTCATGAAACAAGTTTATTAATCCCATTTTTTTTGACAAAGACAAAACACTTGTTTGTGAACTAGTTTAAGAAAGTTACTGAAATTCTGTCACCAAATTCTTCATTAACAGTATATTTAGGTCTGAGTTTTCCCGATTTTGAGTGTGTCCATTATAAGGACCTGTGTAGTTATTTCTAAGGTATTCAAGACATTTCGTTTTTAATCTACCTATCCCACCTTCTCTTTTACATCCTTGCTTAGTAGTTCTTCACATTAAAATACAATAACCACCCCCTCTCACCTTTATCTTTCGGAACAAAGTCTCATTTTAACCGGTGCTACCCTTGGCTTTGTGACCTTCCTGCCTCAGCCTCCCAAGTGCCGAGATACAGTTTCCTGCCGCAGGCTTCTTTTCTGTCCTTTTAAGGTAAACGTTACATACGTAAAGCTAAACACAAGCGCACAAACGGAAAAGCAGTATTCTGAACAAGACAAGACGATGATGATAATGTGGTGTCCTCTGCGGTACAAGGTTTCTCAAACTATGACATGTAGACCACTGCAAGACATGCAGTTATTGAGAATACTGCCTAGGTAACTTTTTCTTAATGGTCCCTAAGTTTATTTTAATGTGTCAGGAAAAAAAGCACATCCATCACATCGAAGTTGTGGCCGCTTCGCTGGTATTTGCAAGCGAATGAGGCATAGTAGAAGCCACTGTCATGGTCTATGCTGTGTTTGTAGCCCACACGAGTCACAAAAGCAGGGCCCAGTTATGTTCACGATGTTCTCAGTTCTCCACTGTAGTTTCAGGGACATAGGAAGCCTGAGTAACTGTTCATCCACAGATTCCAGCAATATAATCTCAAATCCTGGATTCCTATGTGTCATGCCATGCTCTTGTCTGAGATAGGCCACAGTGTCCCTGGAAAAACAACAGAATAGTCCCAGAAAGGGCTAACTGGATCAGTGTGGGCTATTTCAATGGTTAAGGCAAGCACTGTACTCTGTGGAATCAGATTTCCTTGGAAAGATTTTGTGTTTTTATTTATGTGTCTGCGTCTGCATGAGTTTATGTCCCAGATGTAATGTGACGTCACAGATGTATGTCACATGCATACAAATGCTCATAGAGGACAGCAGAGGACATTGGATCCCTTGGAACTAGACTTATATCAGTTGTGAACTGCCTGACTCTGGGTGTTGAGAACTGAACTCAGGTCCTCTGGGAGAGCAGCAAATAGTCTTAACTTCTGAATCACCATTTACTCAGAAAAAGACAAGTTTAAAATTGGCCAAAAATTTAAATTTGACTACTCCTAGAATCTGGGGCTGGGGCAGCACTCATTGGCCCAGAAACACAGACCAGAGGGAAGATAGAGTTCTGCGTGAGAAAGCTGAGGAACTATCCATCGTCTGCATAATGAGGACAGTGACTCACACAATAGTGTCACGAGGATTGCATGAAATAAGGAATGTATATTGATCATCTGATGGGGCCAGTGAACAGATAAACTAGCGGCAAAGACAGCTTTTGTTTTTTGCTACTAATATGATGATTTTCACTTGGAGGAATGGTTTCCTACACACAGTATTAGGGTCACATTTGTTATCTTCATTATTTTATCAACCTACAAATGAAGGATAATTATTTGAATGTAACCTTTGCAGGGCCATTAAGGAAAACTGTTTCTTCCTGCAATTATGGCCTTAATTTGTTTATCATCGCCATGATAATTGAGGTGCTTTGAATTACCACAGTGAAATGCTCAGCGTCTCACCGAGGAGCATTTTGCCTCGGTCTTAAATGCTTACCATGATACCGTCTTATGTAAATGATTGCTGAGGCCAATAGCAGCTAAGAATGCTATATTTAAAAAAAGATAAGCCATGAGGTTATTTTCAGGGCACTTAAACGATTTGGTGGTTTAGTGTAACAATTTATATGAATTGCGAAGTTAAAAGTACTATCAAAAATTAAATGACAGTATTTTCAAGAGTCTTTTCCTTTTGGAAAGCACGTTACATAGGGAGAACACTGAAAGCAAACACAAAGACTAAGATATAAAATGAAGCCGATGTCACCCTGAGTATCAAGCATGGCGCTACGTGCAACCTTTTGCATTTTATTTTGTTTGTTCAATTTTGAGACCGGATCTCACTACGTAGCCTCAGCTGGCCTGGAACTCTTCTATGCAAATCAAGCTGGCCTTGAACTTGCAGTTATCCTTCTGCCTCTGTATCTTGATTGGGCTGGGGCTATAGCCATTTGCCATCAGCCCCAGTCAATAGAGATCCTTGAAACTCAATCGCTGAATAGTTTATGATGAGCATAAGCTTAAAAAGCCATCCATATGGTTTGTACCAAAAGAATAACTAAATAAAACACATTTGGCTCCTGTCTGTGAGCAAAGATTATCATCTATTGGGATTACCATAAAAAACACACATAGCATTGTAATGTATTGAGGCATTAACCTTCTCCATATATCAGGTTGTTGACAAGATATAGAAAGTCGAGTCTTTGGAAATACAGCTACATTATGATTATTTAGTCTTCTTTGATGCAAACATCAACAACGGTCAGGAGGAACAAGACACAAACAGGCAAACTACAATCTAAACATCAGAAATGGTTCAGTAATAGAACTATAACACTCTGGGACTACACACCGTCGTAACTTGGGATTTTAGGAAATGTAAAACTGGTTGCCAAAGTAAACACGAAATGGAGTCATCCTCAAGTTACATTCTATCTGGCCCTTGGAGTTAAGTGATATGTAAACAGAGGAGGTCCTCTCCTAAATTCACAGGGAAAGCCTCTGTAAAGCGCTCAGGCAAAGCCACTGCCGTTCGTATCTTTTTTATACTCCAAAATTTCCTGGACATCATTAGTGCTCTAGGGAGAACATGCAACCCTGTAGTAACTATATACTTACAGTATTTATTTTAATAGAAATATAAAGGCATGCGGCCTTCTAAGAACTCAACCAAGGAAGCATCTGAGCCTTTGTTCTTATTAAAGGGCTATGAAATTTTCTTTCGGATGCTTGAATCGAGATTCATGAAGAATACTGGCCTATCATTTACTTTTCCCATTGGAACATCTTTATCAGGTTCTGGAATAAAGCTCACGCTGGCCTCATGGAATGAACTGGAAACTGTTTCTTTCTCTCTGGTTTTTGAAAGAATTTCTGATAAATGACAGTATCTTTTTTTTTCTTCATTAAACAGAATTCCCAACGAAGCCATTTGTGCCTTCCATTGTTGTCAGATTTTGAACTACTAATTCAGGTTTTTTTTTAAGTATATATAGGATTATTCAGGCTATCTATTTCTCTTGACTAAGCTCTAGGCACCTCGTGTCTTCCGAAATGAATCTGTCCATTTCATCCGGGTGCTGGATTTGTTGGCATGGAACGATTCATACCGTTGCCTATCGTTGATACAGCATATCTTGTAGTGATGTAAATGTTTTCATTGGAATGGAAATTTGTATTTTACATCACTTTTAATCAGTTTCAAAGGGTCTATACATTTTATTTACCTTCTTATTGAAGGAAGCTTCTGCTATTAAAAAACAAGTGTCTTCAACTTTTGCCTGTTATTTCCCTTTTCTATTTCATTGATATCTGTTCTGTTCTGTTATGATTTCCTTTCTTCTACATGTTTGGGTTTTAGTTTACTCTTCTGGTTTCTTAAGGTGAAAAGCAGTTGCTGACCTGTGATTTCTTTTCTAATTTGGGATATAATGTTCTAATTTCTATCTAAGAAATCCCACAAGGTTTTTTGGGTATATTACATTTCTACTTTTATTCAAGACAAAATATTTTCTAAATTTCTTTTGGGTTTTTTTTTTTTTGCTTTGTCTCTTGGTAATTTAAAAATATATTACTTAATTTCCAAATACTAATTGATTTTCTAAAAAATTTTCTGTTATTTATTTATAATTAGCTATTATGGTATAGGTCCCCTGAGAGGCTCTGCCAGATCCTGGCCAATACAGATATGAACGCTCATAGCCAACCATCTGACTGAGCATGGGGACTCCAATGGAGGAGTTAGGGGAAAAACTGAAGGAACTGAAGGGGTTTGCAACCCTATATGAAGAACAACAATGTCAACCAACCAGACCCTCCAGAGTTACTAGGGACTAAACCACCAACCAAGGAGTACACATGTAGGGGTCCCCATGGCTCCAGCTGCTTCTGTAGCAAAGGATTATCTTATCTGGCATCATAGGAGGGGAGGCCCTTGGTCCTGTCTCTACAGGCAAGATGCCCCAGTGTAGGGGAATGCTAGGGAGGTGACATGGGAGTGGGTAGGTAGGAGGGGTAATACCCTCATAGAAGCAGGGAGAAGTGGGGATGGGATAGTGGGTTTGTGGAGGGGAAACCGGGAAGGGAAATAACATTTGAAATGTAAATAAATAAAATAACCAATAAAAAAGAATATACTTTGTATGATGTGACTATTTTAAGTGTGTTAAGACTATTTTAAGAACATTTAAAAATGTGACTTATGGTCCACAGTATGTATACTTTTCATAATTTAATTCATATTACATCCTAATTGCAGTCACCTCCTCTCCTTCTCCCAGTCCTGTCCTTACAAATCCCTCTTCTATTACCCACACCCCTTCTCCTTAGAGAAGGAGAAGCCCCTTGGGTAACACCCCACCCTGGGACATCGAGTTCCAGCAGGACTAAGCACATCCTCTCCAACTGAGGTCCAACCAGGCAGTCCAGGTAGGAGAAAGGATCCAATGGCAGGCACCAGAATCAGAGACAGCCCCTGCTCCAATTGTTAAGGGACCCACATGAAGACCAAGCTACATGAGTGCTACAAATGTGGGGGAGCTTAGGTCCAGCCCTTACATGTTCTTTTGCTAATGGTTCAGTCTCTGTGAGCCTCCATGAACCCAGGTTGGTTGACTTTGTAGGTCTTCTTGTGGTGTCTTTGACCCTTCCACAAATATATATATATATATATATATATATAATTGTATTTTCCATATCTGCTGAACAAATGGTCCTGTAATTGTCATTTAAGAAACTCTATTAATAGTAGTTTTCAAGTCCTTTATTTATTTGCATGTATGCATGAGTGTATGTGCACATGAGTGTATGAGAGAGAGAGAGAGAGAGAGAGAGAGAGAGAGAGAGAGAGAGAGAGAGAGAGAGAGATGAATGTGGAGGCCATAAGCCAATATCAAGTATCTTCCTCTTCTATTTCGAGACAGGCTCTTTCTCTGAACCTGGAGCTCAGAGCATCAGCCTAACTCTGCTCTCTTCCCCCACTCCCCTCTACTCTTGCTTCTAAGCTGGGGATACAGAAGCTCCTTGCTGTACCTGCGTAAGCATCCAAGCCTCAGGTCCTCCTACTTGACAGTAAGTGGTGTACCCCCTGAGCTATCTCCCCAGTTTCATTTATGTTTTTATTGGTTTTCTTTTAACGGTATTGAGTCACTGGGAAAAGAATGCTGAAAAGTATAATTTCTGTCAGTTTAGTCTCATGTATCTTGAAGTTGCATTCTGAGACTCATAAATGGTTGAACTGTTTTTTTTTTTTTTAGTCCATTTATCATTTTGAAATGACACTCATGATTCCTGGTACTACTCTTTGCTCTAAAATCTACTTTTGTAGAAGAATTTTAATCCAGCACTATGGTTACTCTTTAAGGAATCACATCAAAAGATCTAGGTCTGTTTACACCGTCAATCCCAAACAATGTCATCTAATTGAGGGGCAGACAAAATGACAAATCAGAGAAAGATTTGACAGAATGAATCAGAAATAGGATGTACCCAAGTCTCATGAGAACAGACAGGAAAAAGAGGCTACTTAAGGGCAGTTCAGGAAGAGAGGTAAAGGGAGTTCAGTTGAATTTGGTGCAGTTCAGATGAGTGCAATTGAATTCAGTTGAGTTTGTGCAGTTCCATGATGCAGGCATAATGTTATTGTGCACTGTGTGAAGATTTAAATGCTGATTTCTATCTCCCCTATATCTGGGTACAATCCTTGTTCAGAGAATCTCCTATATCAATCTTGCACACATACCAGTTCCCCAATTGTTCCCTGATGTGTCAACAAAGAGAGCTTAACAGTCAATGACTGAGCAGGGGAGAGAATAATAATAAACTCCCTGCCAGCCAGAGGAAGGGTGAGAGAGAGAGGAAGTGGGGATTAGCCATGGGGTGAGAGTCCAGAAGACACCGTGAGAAAAAAGCTCAAGCAGAAAAGGCTATAAAATGCATGTGTCTTGGGGATTTTGGCTAGGAGGTAGCCAGATTAGCATAGAAAATTAAAATGGAGTAATACTGCTCGGTTATTGTGCCCTTAAAGCTTCTTAAATAATAACATAGTCCAGTCTCAATTATTTAGGAGCTACCTGGGTAAGAGGAAAACTGTACCACTTATTAAAAATCTACTAACACCATTCAGTTTGCTCAGTTTTCCAAGCAGAGAAATTCAGCCAGAAGCTGAGAGAAGCCAGTTCGAATCAGTCAGCTTGGAGAGTAGTTTGAACCAGAACAGCTGAGTTGAACCAGCCAGCCAGAGTTCAGAAAGAGCTACAAAGACTGAGCTTATTCAGTAGTAAGTCTCAGAGGCTGAAACATTCTAGGCCTAGGTTAGCAGATGAAGGCTGGAAGATGAAGACTGCAAAGTCCTGATTTGCAGAAGATTAGATTGCATGAAGGCTAGAAACTTCCAGGCTTCAGCCTAGGGATAGTTAGATAGAAACATTCTGGACTCAGCCCAAGCCCTATATTTGTAAATTCATCCCTTCCTTTAAGGAGATAAACCAACTTTTATAACTTTTACATTATTTAGTTACTCCAACTTTCTTCTGAGTAGTGTTTGTATAGACATCTTATTCAATTTTTGTTTTGTTTTTGAGCCTACTTATATATTTATATTTCAATTGTTTCTTGTAATGAGTATAATAGTTTAGTTGAATTTTAATGTAATCTGACCTCTACATTTTATTTGGAGTGTCTGGCCTAAAGCTGGGAGAGGTCTTCTATTTTTAAGGATTAATGTGATTAGATACTCAACTACAGATTCCTTCTACACCTTTTAATTACGCTACAAAATCTCTTCTATAGCATAAGCTAACATATTCACAGGATCTAAGGATTAGATTTGGCCTTCATAGACTCAGGTGTTTGAAATGCTTGGTTTATGGGGAGTGGCACTAGTAGGAGGTGTGGCCTTATTGGAGGAAGTGTGTAAGTGTGGAAGTGGGCTTTGAAGTCTCTATGCTCAAGCTCTCCCTAGCGTTGAATTCCAGTCTCATGGCTGCCTTCATATCAAGATACAGAACTCTTAGCTCCTTCTCCAGCACCACGGTTCCCTGTAGGCTGACATGCTTCCCACCTTGATGACAACAGACTGAACCTCTGAAACAGTAAACCAGCCCCCAATTAAATGTTTTTTATAAGAGTTGTCTTGGTCATGGTGTCTTTCACAGCAATACAATTCTAAGTCATGTAGACATATTTGGGACCACTGTTCTGTCTATTCCCACAACAGTGACTGTCCTATCCTCCCTCCCTCTCTTAGGCCAACTACTAATCCATATGATGATTAGTTTGTTCAGAGAAAGTTTGTTTCTTTTTTGCCCATGTAAAAAACAAGGGTTTTCATTAGTTGGATTCACTCCACAAGTCCTCTAGATAAGCTTGATGTTAACATCATGTCAGACTAGCAAACATTTTCTTTACTCCATGGGTTATTTTTCTCTTGCTAGGGCTCTTTGATGTCCAATAGTTTAAATGTTTCACAAAGTCAAGTCTGTCTGTTTTGTTTTCTTTTGTTGCCTATGGCTTTGGTGTTAAAACTAAGAAGTTATTGCTAAACTCAACATCATGAAGAATTTCCCTGTCTCCTTGTTAAGAATTGTATAGCACCAGATCTTATATCTAGGTCTTTGATCCATTCTGAATCATCCTTCTGTTTATGACAGATAAAGTTCAAACTTCATTCTTTCACGTGGAAATATCACATTCCAGCCTCATTTGTTACAGACTGCCCTTTCTCCCTCCTCAACTATCTTAGCATCTATGTTATGAGAGTTTATGACACTCTCTATTCTGTTCCATTGGTCTGTGGGTCTATGTATAAGATTGTTTTGATTACTGTAGAGTTCTATAGTAAGTTTTGAAATCAGAACTGTGGACTATGTCAGCTTTGTTATTTCCCAAGAAATTTGGATTAATTGGAGACTCTTGAAATCCCACAAGAATTTTCAGAAGAGATTTTCTATTTCTTCAACTGTCCCCATTGAAATGTGAAAAGAGATAGCATTACACCATAGATCCTTCTGAGTGCTTTGAATATCTTAACAATAGTCAGTCTAAAAAAATGATTCTTTAACAATTAAGTAGAATAAATTTTTTATAATTTTTTTATTATGTCATTTTCTCCCTTTCCCTTTTCTCCCTATAACTACTCCCATGCTTTCTCTCAAATTCATGGCCTCTTTTTCTTTAGTTGCTGTTGTTGTTGTTGCTGGTGGTGGTGGTGGTGGTGGTGGTGGTGGTGGTGGTGGTGGTGGTGGTGGTGGTGGTAGTGGTGGCAGTGTCTGTATCTGTGTTCTTAAATACAAAGATATAACCTGCTCAATCCATATAATGTTTCTCGTGTGTACATGATCTCAGGATTGATCATTTGTTATTAGACCCCTATTGGGGAGGCTCTTCTCTGGGGAAGAGCGTTTCTCCCACTCTCCCTGGTTGTCCAAAGTTCTTTGCCTACAGTTGAGGCCCAGAGAACGTTTCCTCTTCCTTGTTGGCATGTCGGTTGGTGTCTTGGTTGTTCAGGTCATGTTTAGGCAGCCATGTCGCTGAGACTTCATGGGCGTGGTCTCTCTGGAGTTTCTAAAGACAAAATTTCACAGCCAACTCCTTGTTTCTCTGACTCTAACAGTCCTTCCACCTCTTTCAATGATCCCTGAGCCTTGGGGGCAGGAATTGTGGTATAGATGCGGCTAGATACCACAGTCTCTTATCTCTACATGTTTATGACTTTCAGTTTTCTGTAATGGTCTCCTTGGTAGAGTTTATTAATGAAACTACCAGGTCTGGACTACTCACTGGATGATTTTAAATTACTAACTGTATCTTTGTTACAAATTTAGTCAGATCTTTGACGTTGTTTAGTGCATTAGTTTAATCCAAGTTACCTAGTTGTCCAGTTTCGTTAGTCTGTCTAGTTTTATAGCATGTCATTTTTTGACATACAGTTTTCCATAGTTTTCATTCACAATTATCTTCTTCTTCCCTGTGGCTGGTAGTAATATCCTCTCTTTGGTTTCTAGCTTTGGTAGTTTAATTCTTCATTCCAGGCCAGTCTAACTAAATGTTTGCCAATTTAGTTGACCTTTTCAAAGCCATTTATTGTTTTTCACCCAGTTTCCCACTATTTATGTATTTCTTCTTTGCTCTTGTTTTCCTCATCTTCTTGCTTTGTGCTTTCTTTGCTCTTCTGAAGCTTCTTGTAGTAAAAATCGAGGACAGTCACTTTAGAAATTTTTCCCCCTAAATGCTAGAATTTATAATAATCACTTTCACCCCGTGTTGGTTGAATGTCATAGATTCTAGAATTTTCGAACTTTTATTGTCATTTATTTCAAAATATTTTGTAGTCTCCTTTGCCATTTGTTCTTTGGCTCATTGTTATGTTATTTTGTTTGTTTGTCTGTTTGTTTGTTTGTTTGTTGGAGCAGGGTCTCATTGTGGAGCCCAGGCTGGCCTCTAATTTATGACCATCATCCTGTGTCAGCAGCAGACTGCTAGTATACCAGGCATGTGCCACCATGTCTATCCTGGCCCGTTGTTTATTTGGTAACTTTTTACTGGAAACTCTGATCTCAGGTGTTGTTCTTAGATAATTTTGGTGTTACTTCTTCACAAAAAGAGTTCGTAGCTAGCCAAGGAGAGCGGGGCTCCAAAGTAGTAGTTCTGAGAAGTCCTTGCTGGAGGCTAGGAACGCTATAAGATAACCGTTTCTTTATCTGGGTCTCTGCCTTCAGTCTGGGTACCATTCAGGGACTGAGACTGAAAGGAGGCAGCTGGACACTGGACGGCTAACTGGCCTGACAAACCCAGTCCCCTCTACATCCCAGTTTCCAGCACAAACCTCTGAAAGCTCCCCAGACTGGCAGTTTTCTGGTACTCCTTGGAACCAACCCTTCCTACCAGGAAAGAGCTTTGCTCTCTCTATCACCTTTCTTTTACCTCTCCCCATAAGAAGATACTTCTGAAAGTCATGAGCAATAAAAGCCTGCTATATATTTTTTTATGCATTTGTGCAATACCCACATTTCCTCCTTGGTTTTTTCTTCTTTTATTCAAAACATAAACTCATCTATTCCAAACCGGCTTAAGCCTGCCATGTAGCCAAGGATGCCCCGGAACTTCTGATCCTCTTGTATCTAACTCCCAAGTGCTGGGATCATAGGTGTGTTCTCCCACACTTGGTTTATCTGATGACGGTAAGGACTGAACCCAGGATTTCGTGCACGCTAGACAAGCACTCTACCAACTGAGCTCTATCCTAGGCCCTTGTGCTGCTGCGTATTCCCTGCCTTGTGCCACTGAGCTACACCACCGACCCTTGGTTTTGAATGAGTCCTTGTGGCTAAAGACGTACTTTGTTGGTATGAAGTCACTTCGGTTTAGTGAGCCTTATTTTATGACCTACCATTGATATAGTCTAGAGGATATTGCACGTGTGCTCAGGAAAGTGGGATTCCTCTGCTGTGGGGTGGACTGTTCTGCAGACATCAGTAGACCTGCACGATGTACATGTGGCTCATGTCTTCTGTCTCCTTGCTGATCCTCTTCCCAGTTACTTTATCCATTACTTAGGGTAGGACATGGAGGCCTACTGTTGTTGAACTCTCTGTTTCTTGAGGTTTGTTAGCTTTTCACTCACGTATTTTGATGCTCAGTTCAGATATGCTGGTAATCGTTATGTTTTCGAATGTTGTATGCTGTTGTTTTTCTTGAGTGCTGAGATTAAGACGTCCGCATCCAGCATAGGGTGTAGGTCTGGGCTCACAAACTTCCACCCTGGCTGAGGTTTCTCTCGAGGGGTTTGGTTGGTCCCTGGTGATGGCCCCATACTGTGCTTATACAGGGGACAAAACTTGGATTAAATGGGCATGAAGTCGGGAAGAGGGGTGGATCCAGAAGGATTGAAGGGATTAAGTAGCCTCAAAATACATTGTGTGCATATATTAAATTCTCAGCGGAGCAACGAAAAGTATATGAAAATTGTTGGCTGATACCTCAGTATTTTGTCTCTCTTGGTTATTGTTCGAATGATGCCAAGGTTTCGTCTCATCATCTCGCCTTCAATTTCATTCGTATCTTCACATCTAAAATTTGTTCTTAGCAGGGCATATTTTGCTAGCCCTTGAGAGTCTCCGAGACAGGAGTCAAGCCTAAAATACATGGTAAGACCATCTTTTTAAAAGTAAATATTTTAAAGTGGTCTTGGAAACACATATAGTTGGGCCATTTTTTAAAAAATTATTTTGCCAATATCTGTCTCCTACATGGAACATTTCATCTATTTTTACACAGATGTAATTGCTGGTGAGTTATTGCTATCTGCCTAATCTTACTTTTGTATCTTCATCTTTGTGTGTGCATGCATGTGAGTGAGGGCACCTGTGTGCCACAACATGTGTGTGGTGGTCAGTTTTCACCTTCCACCTTGATTAAGACAAGGTCTCTTACTACTCGTTTCTATGTTGACCAGGTTAGCTGGCCTGTGGTCTTCTCTGGTGTCTCCTGTCTCTGCTTCCTGTCTTACCACTGAAGCAGTAGGATTACTAGATCTCTCCTGTGTGGGTTCTAGAGATCTGAATTCATGTCTTCATGCTCACACAGCACAATTTTACTGACTTAGCCATCTACCCAGACGTGCATCTGCCTAAGTTTAATTTTTCACCATTCCCAAATGTGTGGGGTTTTTGGATTTTTTTGAAGTCTCTGCCATCAGATTCATTACTTTCTTCTTAACATTAACCTTGCTATTGACCTTGTATATTGTATTTCTCGTCGGAGACATGCCAGTTTTCAGGGCTAGAAGACTGATTTGTGCCTTTAAGAAACACATTTATATAATGCATGGTGGCACATGCCTTTAATCCCAGCATTCAGGAGGCAAGCAAGAGAATTTGTGAGTTCAAGGTCAGCCTGGTCTACAAGGCAATTTCCTGGCCAGCTAGGACTAAGGAGGAACACTCTGTCACAGTAAAATAAATAAAATTAAAAAATAAAAAATTGCACAGTCTAAACTCACAGAGAAGGCCTAGTTAGAATAACTTAATGTTTTTGACACTCTGATATTTGTATTGGTTCTGATTTGGTTTTGGTTGATGAATCTTCGCCATGAGTCAGATTCTCTCCATTTTTTTTTTTTTATATATATGCTAGATGGTGCCAATGTTCCCTTAGTGGGGACTGAATATTATCCTATTTAACATATTTTAGTTTTGTTCTAGAACACAATTAAGTTCTCTGAAAATAGTTTGATCATCTTAAAACTTGTTTATTAGGTAGAATCAGTAGAATATTTCATCTGGAGCTGATTATTCTCATTGCCTTGAATCTGCCCCTAGGCCATGGATACAAGACATTCTGCTCTGACTTAGAAAGGACAGATGTCATTCCTGGAGATCTGCAAAGGCTAGCACTGCTCCTTCTAATCTTTTTTTAAAATTTTCCATTTTTTTTCCCTTTGTGCTGCTAGAACTCAAACCCAGAGTCTTAGGAAAGCCAGGTATGTGCTCTGACGCCTACTCGTGTTTTCCCAATTTTAAGCAGTTTTCTTGGTTTAAATGTCTACACATTCCTGTCCTCGTGGCGTATCATAGACCAAGGACGCCATCTCTTCTTGCTGTAAATAAGAAGACACTTGCAGCAGCATCCTCTAGATGCAACTCTGTTCTCTGGTGTTCCTAGGAGCTCTAGCTTCCGCCACCTCTCAGACTCTCAATTCCACTGCCAACTTGGGGAGTCTGCTTCCTTCTATCTGGGCCCCATCTTATTACACCACAATCTAAACCTTGTTTCAAGGCAGTACGCTGCGGTCAGCATAGGGACACTCACCCATTTGTCTCCCGTCTCTCAGGAGATCCCTGTCATCTAAGGTCCTTAGTAGGGTTATTTCATGCACTTTGTCTTTTTTCTTTTCCTGGTTGTTTCACACAGGAGGGTAAATATATAACAAGTCATGACGGGGGCAGGATGAAGGTTCCACAGCTTCAACAGGTGGAAACCCACTCTTAGAGAGATGTGTTAGGAATCAGGCATTGACAACAGGCCAAGTACCAGACAGAAAGATGATGGACAACCAGAGATACAGCAGCTTGTAGAGAAAATCTACTCACACAGGCTGAGAGATTTGCTTCTCGGCTCCATAAAGTTAAAGACACTGAGGTGGACCTAAATATAATCCCAAAACAGTTATGTAGACCTTAAAAGAGGCTGATACTGAAGGACCAGCCTGGACTGATTTCATGCTCAGAAACCAAGCAAGCACTTTATTTTCCTTCTCGTTCACGGCCTGTTAATCCAGAATCTGTGACAAGGATTACCTTGTCCTAGGGAGCTAACTGGACCAGCTTGAAGACAGGAAATGCTGGCTCTGTCTGACTCAACTTCCCGCCCACTACCTGGACTCTTTTTCGGGGGTAAGCATCAGCATGCCCTCATGATGCTGATTTCTTTTGGTGGTTAAGATGATGCCAGCTAGCTGTGGGGAGAGCTGATTCCTAAGTAGAATAGCTCTCTGAGGAGAGCAGAGTGCAGCTGGATCTGCAATCAATAGCAAATTGTCTTTGCCCTAAGGAATTCCAAAATGTCACCGCTTAGTCACCATAGGGGAGACAACACATATGTTTTCAGTGTGATTCTGCTTTTCTTTATGGTAGCAGATTATTTTTTTAATGAAATAACTTTCTCATGTCTACAGTGAACATTGATTTTAACTTAAATGTGTAGATGTCCACTCATTTTGATGTGAAGCAAGAATTGTTACTGCCTTTGTTTTGTTTTTGTTTATTTGTTTTTGTTTTTGTTTTTTACTTCGGTCTGTTTTTATTTAAAGTACAGGAACTCCCTATGTAGTCCAGGCTGGCCTCAAACTCAGACACCTTCTGCTCTCAGATGTCTTCTAAGCTCTGGCATTACAAGATGCGTCAGGTGCCAAGAACAATGATAACCTAGTTCATGCTAAGTTCTCTGGAGATCCAGAAGTCTAACGTAAATTATGTGGTACCTAGAGCATGTATTCTAGGATTCCTAAAAAGCTAACTTTCTGTTCCTTCACACTCAGAGCACTAATGTGTCTAGTGCTGTAGAAGCGCCATGCTGAATTCTTCCACCCCCTTTCAACAAGTGGGAAAGAACAGGAAGTGACAGTGGGACCGATGTGCCCGGTGCCTAGGTAACAGAGCTGTAACTTTCCTGCTTTGCCCTCCAAGTCACTCACCGTGGCTCTCCCTACAATACATACTCTACAACGCATTTCTGCTTCGCTGTCTGCTCGACTCAGATTTAGAAACACAGGTAGGGAAAACAGAACGTACCTAAAACCCAGTCTAGTTGAAGAAATTGAAGCCTGGTGTATGAATTAAATCTCTCGGTGTTAACTGAATGAAGAGTGTTAGTCCCGTGTCTTTGTTCTGTGCCCTTTGCTTTGAAAATGACCTTCATTTATCATTTATTCAGACTTACTGGGAATGGAGTTTACCGACATCTTCCCTTAGTTGAACAACGTGGACTCCCAATCTCTGTACTCCCAATCTCTCATACACTGGATCTGATCTCAATACTCCCAACCTTTGTACTCCTGATCTCTGTACTCTGAATATCTGTACTGGGATCGTCATACTCTGGATCTCCGTACTCCCGATCTCCATACTCCTGTTCTCCGTTGTCTGTATCTCGGTGCTCCTGCTCTCTGTAGTCTGGATCTCTGTCCTGCTCTCTGTATTCTGGATCTCCGTCCTCCTGCACTCTGTATTCTGGATCTCTGTCCTCCTTCATTCTGTATACTGGATCTCTGTCCTCCTGCACTCTGTATTCTGGATCTCTGTCCTCCTGCACTCTGTATTCTGGATCTCTGTCCTCCTGCCCTCTGTATTCTGGATCTCTGTCCTCCTGCACTCTGTATTCTGGATCTCTGTCTCCTGCACTCTGTATTCTGGATCTCTGTCCTCCTGCACTCTGTATTCTGGATCTCCGTCCTCCTGCACTCTGTATTCTGGATCTCCATCCTCCTGCACTCTGTATTCTGGATCTCCGTCCTCCTGCTCTCTGTACTCGGCATCTCTGTTATCTGAATCTCCGTAATCTGGATCTCAGTACCCCTGCTCTCCGTACTCCCAATCTCTGTAATCCTGACCTCAGGTTGGCACTGTTATGGGAAGAGTGCCACAAAAATACGTATAATATTCTAATAACTACTCATTACAAAGATAATCTAATCTTTTTAAGGCTTAGAAATTATTTGGCATAATAAATACCATAGGATCATTAACTTATCTGGTTAAATTTATTTATGAAAGGGCATGGTGACTCAGACTTAAAAATCTCAACTAGAAAAGTGGAGGCAGGGGGACTGCCTGGAATATCAAGTCAGCTTGGGCTAGAAAGCACAAGTGGTTACAAAAACTAAACAACAAAATATGTTTATTCATGATGCTCAACAACATCTGACCCAAAAGGGGAAAGATTACTGAATAAGAACTCAGTAAAATACAAGTAACATAGTGCTATTAGTGCTACTTAGAAAACTAATTTAGAAAGCATGGGAGCTTTATGCTGTCTCCCAGAGCTCCACTCTCTGCCGTCCTTCACCAGGCCTGCAGCCTCAGGAACACCCAGGTTAGACCATCACCCCTGACCCTCAACCCCAATACCCTGCCTTCCAGTGTCCCCTGAGGCACACCCAGCTGCACTGAGATGTGCACTGGCCCCTGAGTTCCCTTATCCAGCCCAAGGATGCCCAGTGTTAGCCTGTTGCACCAGGAACATCCAGGTTAGGCCCGCCTTCCTGATATCTGCTGTACAAGGAACATCGGGGACTACCAGACAGCTAAAGGCCGTATATGAACACAATCAACAAAAGCCAGAACGATATGGCACCTTTAGGTCATAGCTATCTTACTACAGCAAGCCCTGGATATCCTAACATAAGAGAAGCCCAGTAAGATGATCTTAAATCCAATCTTATAAAGGGGATAGCAGTCTTCAAAGTGGAAATGAAGCAAATACAGCAAATTCAGCAAATACAGCAAAACACAATCGAACAGGTAGAGGCTCTTAAAAAGGAAATGAATAAATTAAACAGGTGAAGGAAACAAACTAATTAAATTGTACAAGACCTGAAAGTAGAAAGAGAAGCAATAAAGAAAATACAAAACTGAGTCAGCTCTGGGGATGGAAAACCTAGGAGGGAACAGGAACAACAGATGAGAGTATCACACAAGACATCCAGGAAAAGACCTAACCTAAAAACAATAGGAAAGTGAAGAAGGTGAAAAAGAATCCCAGCTCCAAGGATCAGAAAGAGATGCCTATGAACAGAACTCCAATTAGATCGGAGCAGAAATAAACCCTCTCACCACATAATAATCAAAACATTAAATCTACGGAACAAAGAAAGAATACTAAAAGCTGCAAGGGGAAAAGGCCAGGTAACACACAAAGGCAGAACTATCAGAATTACACCTGACTTCTCACAAAAAACTCTAAAAACTGGAAAGCCTGGACATGTGTATTGCAGCCTCTAAGAAACCACAGATTGCAACCTGGCCTACTATACCCAACAAAACTCTCAATTACCATAGATGAGAAAACAAGATATTCCAAAGACAAAACCAAATTTAAACAATATCTATGTACAAATCCAACCCTACAAAAATACTAGAAGAAAACTCCAACCCAAGAGGTTAACTACACCCAAAACACACACACACACACACACACACACACACACACACACACACACACACACACAGTAAATAAATAATTTCAAACTAGCAAAAACAAAATAAGGGAAACACACACACACAAACACAACCAACATCAAAATAGCAGGAATTAACAATCAATGGTCATTAATATCTTTCACACCAATAGACTTAATTCCCCAATAAAAGACACAGACTAACAGAATAATGTGAAAAAAGAATCCATCATTCTGCTCCATACAAGAAACACACCTCACAGATAAAGATAGACATTACCTCAGAGTAAGGGGCTGGAAATTTTTTTCCAAGCCATCAGACCCAAGAAGCAAGTTGTAGTAGCCATTCCAATATCTAATAAAATAGACTTTCAACCAAAATTAATCAAAAGAGACCAGGAAGGACACTTCATACTCATCAAAGGAAAAATCTAACAAGATGATGTTACAATTCAAATATTTATTCTCCAAATGCAAGGTCACCTATATTTGTAAAAGAAACACTACTAAAGTTTAATTTGCACATCAAACCCATACACATTAATTGTGGAAGACTTCAATACCCCACTCTCATCAATGGACAGATCATCAATCAGATAGAAACAACGAATCTACTAAACCAAGAGCTGGTTCTTTGAGAAAATCAACAAGATAGACAAACCAATAGCTAAACTGACCAAAAGGCAGATAACTTTCTAAATTGACAAAATCAGAAATGAAAGGGGGGGGGACAAAACAACAGACACTGAGGAAATTCAAAGAATCATTCGGTCTTACCTCAAAAGCCTGTACTCCACAAAATTAGAAAATCTAAATGAAATAGACAATGGAAAGGATATTCTTTGGTGTTTGGGCAAAATGTTTCATTTTCTTGATAGATACAACTTACCAAAGTTAAATAAAAAGATTAGATAAACAATTTAAATAGTTGTATAACCCCTAAAAAATAAAATCATTAAAACCTTCCAATCAAAAAGAGCCCAGGACCAGATGGTTTTAGTACAGAATTCTATCAGACTTTCAAAAAAGAGTTAATACCAATACTGCTCAAAATATTCCACAAAATAGAAACTGAAATAACATTGCCAAACCCATTCTATGGGGCCACAGTCACCATGATATCTGATGTCTAGACCACACACACACACACACACACACACACACACACACACACACACACACACACACAAAGAATTTCAGACAAATTTCTCTTACGAACATTGATGCAAAAGTACTCAATAAAATGCTTGCAACCCAAATCAAAAAAACACATCAAAGAAAGCATCTACCATGATCAAGTAGGCTTCATCCCAGGGATGCAAGGACCATTATATATACAAAAATGTATCAACATAATCCACCAAATAAGCAAACTGAAAGAAAAACATCATCTTATTAGATGCTGGAAAAGCCTTTGACAAAATCCAACGCCTCTTCATGTTAATAGTCTTAGAGAGATCAAGGGGAAATGATGCATAATCTAACATAATAAAAGCAATATACAGCAAGCCAATAGCCAACATCAAATTAAATGAAAAGAATGTCAATAAAAAAAAAGGGATACAACAAGACTGCCCGCTTTCTCCCTTTCTAGCCAACATAGCATTGAAGTTCTTGCTAGAACAACAAAACAACTAAAGGAGGTCAAGGGGATATGAATTGGAAAAGAAGAAGTCAAAGTATCACCCTTTGAAGATGACATGAAAGTGTACGTAAGTGACCCCAAAAATTCTACTAGAGAACTCCTAAAGCTGATAAACACCTTCAGCAAAGTGGCTGGATACAAAATTAACTCAAAGAAATCAGTAGCCCTCCTTTATACAAATGATAATCAGGCTGAGATAGAAATTAGGGAAACAATACCCCTTTAATAGACACAAATAACATGAAGTATCTTGGTGTGACTCTAACCAAGCAAGTGAAAGATCTGTATGACAAGAACTTCAAGTCTCTGAAGAAAGAAATCAAGGAAGACCCCAGAAGATGAGAAGATCTCCCCTGCTCATGGATCAGTAGGATTAACATAGTGAAAACGGCAATCTACAGATTGAATAAATTCCCATCAAAATTGTAACATACAGAATTTGAAACAGCAATTCTCAAACTTAATATGGAAAAATAAAACAACCATAAAAAAAACAACATCGAACAAAAGCAAAACAAAACAAAGCGAGATAGCTAAAACAATTCTGTTCAGCAAAAAGTGTCTTCTGCAGAAATCACCATCCCTGATTTCAAGCTACACTACAGAGCAATAAAAACTGCATGGTGTTGGTATAGAAACAAACAGGTTGATCAATAAAATAGAATCAAAGATCCAGACATAAACTCACACACCTATGCACACTTAAAATCTGAAAAGAAGACAAAACCATGCAATGGAAAAATGAAAGCACCTTCAACAAATGGTGCTGGTCTGATGGGTCTGCGTGTACAAGAATGCAAATAGACCCATAGCTATCACCCTGCACAAAACTCAAGTCCAAGTGGATCAAGAACCTCAATATAAAAACAGACACACTAAATCTAGTAGAAAAAAAAGTGGGGACCCACCTTGAACACATTGACACATTGACAAATTTCTGCACAAAACACCAACAGCCCAGGCACTAAGATCAACAATTAATAAATGAGACCTCGTGAAACTGGGAAGCTTCTGTAAGGCAAATGACACTGTCAGTAGGACAAAATGGCAGCCTATAGATAGGGAAAGAAACACTACATCAAAGGACCAATATCCAAAATATATAAAGAACTCAAGAAATTAGACACCAACAAACCAAATAACCCAATTAAAATGGGGTACAGAGCTAAATAGAAAATTCTCAACAAAGGAACTTCTAACACCTGAGAAGCACTTAAGGAAATATTTGATGACCTTAGTCATCATGGAAATACAAATCGAAAGGACTCTGAAATGCCATCTTACATCCAACAGAATGACTAAGATCAAAAACTCAAGTGACAGCACATGCTGGCGAGGATATGAAGCAAGGGGAACACTCCTCCATCTCTGGGGTGAGCACAAACTTGTACAGCCACTTTGGAAATCAATTGGTCAGTTTCTCAGAAAACAGGAAATAGTTCTACCCCAAGACCCAGCTATACCACTCCTGTGTATATACCCCAAAGGATATTTGCTCAACTAAGTTCATAGCAACCCCAAACTGGAAACAACCATGATGTCCTTCAACCAAAAAAAAATAGATAAAAGAAAATGTGATTCGTCTACACAATGGAATACTGTTTAGCTATTAAAAACAAAGGCATCATGAATTTTGTAGGCAAATGGATGGAACTAGAAAATACCATTCTGAGTGAGGTAACCCAGACCCAGAAAGACATATACAGTATGTACTCACAAATTGGATATCAATCCAATAATCAATAAAGTACAGGATAATGGCAGACTCAGAGAAACTAAGTAATAAGGAGGGCCCAAGGCAGGATTCATAAATCTCACTCAGAGGGGGAAAATAGTCATTGGAGGTAAATGGAGAGAATAACGGTGGGAGAGAAGATGAGGGGGGAGGGGATGGGGATCAGGTGTAGAGAGAAGGGATGTGGGGGAGGCTTGGGAGTGAAATTGGTAATCGGTGGGTGGCATCTTTGGGACTACCTGGAGACCTGGGACACAGAAGGCTCTGGGAGCCTACAGGGGTGACCCTAGCTGAGATCCCTCCTGGCCAGGTATATGAAGACTGAAGTAACCTCCTCCTGTGGCAAGGTTGGACTTCTAGTAGAGAGAGGGGCATATCAACCTACCCACAAAACCCAAATTTGTCTGGCCTACAAGATACGCAGGGATAAAGAAGGAGCAGAGAATGAAAGAATGGCCAACCAATGACTGCTCCAACTTGAGACCCATTCCATGGAAGAGAGCCAACCCCTGACGTTATGAATGGTGCTCTGCTACTCGTGCAGACAGGAACTTAGCATCACTGTCTCCTGAGAGTCCTCACCCAGCAGCAGATGGAAAGAGAGGAAGAGACCCACACAAAACACCAGGCAGGGCTTCTTCTATCTTGTGGTAGAATTGGGGATAGAACAGAGCAGGCAAGAGGGGTTACGGACACCACGAGAAGACCTACAGAGTCAACTAACCTAGGTCTGCAGAGGCTCACAGGGACTGAACCACCTTCCGATGAGCATTCAGGGACTGGACTTAGGCGCCCTACACATTTGTAGTTGATGTGCAGCTTGGCCTTCATGTGGGTCCCCTAACAGTTGGAGCAGAGGCCGTCTCTGACTCTGGTGCCTACCAGTGGATCCCCTTCCCCTATCTGGACTGTTTAGTTGGGCCTCAGTGGGAGAGGATGTTCTTAGTCGTGCTGGGACGAGATGTTCGGCACTAAAGGAGCATTCTCTTTCTGTGAGAAGGGGAGGGGATAATGCGGAAAGGAAACTGTCAGAGTGGTACTGGGAGGAGAGGGGTGAGGAAGCTGTGATCAGAACCTAAATTGAATGAACAAATGAATGAATGAATGAATAATGAATGAATGAGAAAGAGGACATAATGTCACATACCATTAATCTCAATGCTTGAGAGGCAGAAACAGGAAGATATTGAGTTCAAGAGCAGCCTGACGTGTGTGTGTGTGTGTGTGTGTGTGTGTGTGTGTGTGTGTGTGTGCGCGCGCGCGCGCACGCGCGCGCACATGTATATCTATATAAAATCATGGGGTTCAGAAAAAAGGATGTGTACCCCAGACATGTAACATATAAGCTGGTGATCAAGGCTAAGTCACTTGTACAACTCTTAATCTTAATTTTTCATGATGCATAAAGTGAAACTGGGTTAAAAAGGGGTTGTGAGGATCAAATCAAACAATGCAAAAGAGACTGTTGCAGTTCAAAAGTCAGAGACCCTGTGTACCAACGTAGCAGGGGACTAGCTATATGTTTTGCATGCCTGGCATCTAACAGTGCCTGGCACATGGTAAGCTCCCAATAAACATTAGCTAAATCCATGTTTTAAAAAAACAAAGATGATTATAGGGGAAATATTTATGAAGGGATAAAGCCAACTGTATAAATAGAGCAGATGGGGCCACAAAAGTTGTATCCCATTCTGAATGAGAACGATTGGCATCGCTCCCTTCTCAAACAAAGGTAATAGAAGCGAAGAAAGGATGGTCCAATTGGCCAGTCCGAAATGCCGTTCTTTCTGGTCCACTGTTCCAGTCTCCTTCACCTCTCAGACCTGCTGCTGGTTCTTCATAAAGAGTGTCATCGCACATTGATACTTTGATTTCAGAATCATCATTAAGTTTTTACATCACATGCTCCACTTAACACTTAACACGTATGTCTTCTCTTTGGTTATTAAAAAACAGTACTGCCTTTCATTTATAGCTAACCCAGGGTTCTTTCTTTTGCTAGCCCTCTCTGACATCGACAGTGAGCAGGGAGAAAGTCAGCAGACTGAGGGGACAGCTTAAGAAGATGGTCAGTAAAGATTCCTTTTGACTTCAAGTTCTAAATGATTACAGCCAAATGTCTTGAGATTAGGGGTCTTTTACAATTGTGTTTATCCAAAGATTGTCCTTTTTCAGTCTTAGAACCATGTGTCATCATACGGGAATTTCATAAAAATGTTCCTCTCTGGCATACAGAGCAGATTTTGTAGGCCTCTGGGGAAGAGATGCGTGTCTAAATGTCAACTAAAAAAAAAACCACCCTGCCTCAGTAGGTTGCATGTTCTTTGTGTTTGACCGAACACTGCAAAGCATGTGCCTTGCAACACCCAAACAAAATTAAATGTGCTTAGTCTAGACCATCGCCTTCCACTTAATAAGTTTCGGCTCATTGGCAGCCCCTTCTCTCCTCCAGTCCCAGTCCGTACAGATTAGGCAAACTGGTCAGATAAAAACCTACCTAATTTCTGCAGGGACAAACAGAAACAGTTCTGCTTGGACTGGAGAGTTGGCTCAGTGGTTAAGAGCACTCACTGCTCTAGCAGAGGACCTTGGTTCACTTCCCAGAACCCACATGGTGGCTCACAACCATCTGTAGGTCAAATTCCAGGGGAACCCAATGTCCTCTTCTGACTGTGGTGGGCACCAGGCACACATATGGTCCCTGTATATACATATAGGCAAACATGTTATACACATCAAAGGACTCTTTAACAAAGTTCTCCTTGCAAAGAACAATGTGGTAATAAGACTTCGGTCCTTGAAGGTTACAGAACACTAATGAGATAATGTCTAAAATGTGTTTGACTTGCATGTGTGAAAAGGCTCCATGGAGACAGGAAGTAGGAGAATGCAAGAACCTTTTGTGTCAGAAGATTCTCTGTCTCCTGAAGAACGTAGGAAATAAACTCCTTACAAATGTGTAGGTGGGAATTCTTTGTGACAACCCCCAGCCAAGATGGGTTGAAAAAGTTTGTTGTTATTCCCATCATAACAGATCTGAATCTTAGCTTCAGATGAAAGATTTCCCAAGAAAATGCCAACACAGAACTAAGACGATTAGGTAATGCATTCACATTAGGACAAACTTCAATGTCAAGTTCAGCTCTTGGTCAATCTTGTTTGCATAAAAAGCAGTGTTCCTTGCCCCTTCCAACACTCCGAAGGCAACCCTGTGGCATTCCCTTGCTATCCTAAATGATTAATAATTTAGGTTATTTAATTGAATAATTAAATAACTTAAATTAAGTAGTTAAGATAATTAAATAAGTTAGAATAATTAAATAACAAATAATTAAAAATTAAAAAAATCACAAAGCGCATTCTCTTTGGAGTATCCAAGCCGTCAAAGTGTATTTAAAAGGCAATCTTATCAACAGTGACCACATGGTGGATTTTCAAAACTTGAGAGCTCAATTCTATGACATGCAAACATTTATCTTGCTTCTTCATGCAAATTCTTTCTTTTAACAGTATATATAAAAAAAATCCTATTTCTTCCTGCATCATCTCTTACACTTAACAATTATACATAAGAAAATTGACCTTTCATAAACCCTACAAAATTAGAGAACAAGACACAGAAGTTAGTCAAGAATTTTTCTTATGGGGATGTCAAAACTATTAGGCATAATCTCTTCTTACAAATGCCTGTTGGCCACTAACTCTCCCATTTGTTGGTTCAAAGTCAGCATCATTTCATGTCATAGAACTTTGCTTGATGACATGACTTTCACTGAATCTTAAACATTTTCTGGAATAATCAAGTGGCAGAATTTGTTTTAAGAAAAAAAAAAAACCCAAATGCCAAAGGTGATAAGAGCTTTCCTATATATTACCTAATTAAGCCCTTGTCACACAGGTGACTTTAGTTGACAAATCGTACTGGCTGGTTTTGTGTGTCAACTTGACACAAGCTGGAGTTATCACAGAGAAAGGAGCCTCCCTTGAGGAAATGTCTCCATGAGACCGAGCTGTAAGGCATTTTCTCAATTAGTGATCAAGGGGGGAAGGCCCAGCCCATTGTGGGTGGTGCAGTCCCTGGGCTGGTGGTCCTGGGTTCTATAAGAGAGCAAGCTGAGCAAGCCAGGGGAAGCAAGCCAGTAAGAAGCATCCTCCATGGCCTCTGCATCAGCTCCTGCTCCCTGACCTGCTTGAGTTCCAGTCCTGACTTCCTTTGGTGATGAACAGCAACGTGGAAGTGTGAGCTGGATAAACCCTTTCCTCCCCAACTTGCTTCTTGGTCACGATGTTTGTGTAAGAATAGAAACCCTGACTATGACACAAATATTATGACAACTGATGGACAAAATCTGTTCTTGACCTTTTCAGGTACAAAGAAAACCGTTTTCCTTGTAAGAACCTATATTCCAGCAGCAAGCTTCCCAACAAAGAAGGGAAATCACTTGAGGGAGAAAGTGTGTTTATAAACATGGTCCTCAGGTCCCACCTCAGATTTACTGAGTGGATTCCAGAAATGGAACTCTTGGATCTAAATTTAAATTTTAAATATAACTTTAAAGCATCTCGTGTAATTCTATAGGTAATAATGTTTGAGAACCACGGCGCTGGTGGTCTGGGAGACATGCACAAAAACATGTCAGGGAAAAAAATATCAATTGGGGAGATTGTCTTTTAGAGACACAGGAAAAAAGAGAAGAAAGAGCGAGTGTATCCAGCCAAAGCCCACACTGGGTAACTGAGGGCTGGAGACCCTCTTTACCTCCTGATCCCTATTCTCTAGAAGTGGAGGCAGCTTAATGTAGCCTTGGCTAGTGTTTTTCTCCTGGACTACATGAGATATTCAAGGTCAGAAATATGATGCATGGTATATGCGTAGCACAATAAACATTTGACTAAGGGTGGGGTGAGAACTGTTTTCTGATAAAAAAAAATAATTCATCAGAAAAATACAATTCTGAGAATCATATAAAACAAAACCAAAGGGAAACTGTCCCGGTCTAGCTCCTAATATTAGATCTGCCATCTCTTTGTTCCCACAGGAATTAATTGTGTATCAATTTAATATAGTTGAAGGGTTTTTTTTTTATTACTTATACCTTTGGGGGAATCAAACATGTCTGGGTTTGAGATTTCAGCTTTCTGACCTGAGAATGCTTTATGTATGTATATAATGTGCTGTTTCCAACAGTTTACAAAACTGCAAAGGCTCGCTGACTCATTAATGAGTTTGTTGACCATTAATTATTTATTCAAGTCTCTGTGTGGAGGCTCAGCTTGCTCATCTGTAAAATGGGTGCCAGACTGTATTTCATTAAACCAAAATGCACAAGGCCTTGCAAGAACTTTCTGAAATAAATGGGATTGTCGAGCCACTGAAGAGGCTAGGGAGAAAAATAAATGACTAAGTGCTGGGGTAGATTGCGAGTTCCCTGTATCTAAAGGGGCAGAGGACTTTACAGTGAAAACGTTGTTCCGTGCATACTATGTACATTGAGTCTACACTGGCTACAGATCATAAGGGAGGGTTTACCTGAAGCAATGAAGGCTTCGTGATGGGAGAGCAACTAGAGAAGAAGCCGGGGCCTCTGGATTGGTTAATGCTGCAAGGAGCATTCGCTGGCACCTAGGCAGTCAGAGCAGCTCTGAGCGAAGCTTTAGATGTACAATCAAGAACAGAAAAATGGCCTTTCATTCTTTGGGGCCTACATCTTGTTACCGAATAACATCCCACACCATTTGTCTTTTCTCACATCCCCTGGCCTTTTGTAATCAAATGTAGGACACCTCCGAAGTTTTCTCTTATCAATCTGTCTTCCCGGTCTGGGCTTTTTCCACTCATCCACGGTGCTTCCCACACTAGCGTCTAACTGAGGTTCATGTGGGAGAATGGTATGGGATAATTTTTGTAAAAGTGCTCCGCAAGCTGTAAAGCACTGTACAGATGAAGTGGATTATTATGAGTCTTTTATGAAACTCAGCCACAAAGACGCAAGGTGACCCAGAAAAGGAGAAAAAGAAGAGGGTAAAGAAGAAGAGGGGGAGGAATAAGAACAACGACAACAGCAACAATAAGAAAACAGGGTAGGCAAATTTGAAACGCATCTACAGTGCTGGAACATAATCTTACATACGCAGTCAGTAGATTCTTATAGGTACTGGGGGAGTGAAGAATAACTCAAAAAAAGTAGTTTATACCTCTGCCATATCAGGACTGATAGCAAGGAGGAAGGCCAGGCACTTAGAAGTCAAGGATGGCTTCATCTTCCCAAACACAATCAGAATGCCCCCAGGAACTTGAAAGTCACTCGATAGGAACAAACACTAACTACGTCTAATAGGGTATCCCTGCCACCACTGCCACCGCCACCGCTGCCACCGCCACCGCTGCCCTGCCCCATGCCAGTACACAGTGAAAATGGGTTGATCCTTACCTTCGGTCCATCAAACGCAGGCAGTCTTGTACAAACAGCATAACTTCACTAACAGTGAGATTTTTTTTTTTCCTTAATCTGGTTCACGGTGGATCCGTGCACCTGTCCCCAGCCACCTCTGGAGGAAGCAAGGTCTACAGAACATTGAGCACCTGAGAGCTCTGTTTTGGATCTGGAAGCTCAATTTTAGTGATACTTGATTTTTAAGCCAAACCAGCCTCATCTTCTAATAATATCCCCACCCAACGCAAACAGGAAAGAAGATAGAGAAGGGGGTATTATTTATTTGCTGTATAAAACAACTCTGTAGAATTCTTTTGTCCGTTTCCTAAGATAGGTAGGATATGACCCAAATTTAAATATTCCAATTATATTACATATAACTTTTGACACAGACATTTGTAGAGTAAGACAAACGCACATTGGGAAACACCAAACTTAAAAAATGCAGGAGAAAAATATTTTCTTCTGGGTGGGTCTTCATTGCCATTTTCCCCAATTGCAAATAAAATTTTGCTGGGTGACATTTCCAAAATAGGGTTTGTCTCCCCATTGTTGAAATGAAGCAAATAAGTTTCCTTTCGGAGTCACAGAAATGCCCAACTGTTAAAAAACAAAAAAACCAAAAAACAAACAAAAACCCCATGTTTTTCATTGGCCCCTTGCCTGTCTTTTCCCTGGGCAGCCTTGCCTGTTGGCTCTTCTATCTAGGAAGGCCCCTGGGGCTGCCTGGTGGAGCTTATTGTAAAACTATTTTGTGCAGTCAGGATTAATGTCTTCAAACTCTCAGAGACCACCCAGAACATGACCGATCTTTGGCAACTGTCTACTGTTTTCCCCAGTGCTGGGTTAGCTGTTTGCTGATTAACTGACCCTGGTTTCTGACTATCTGAGAAGATATGGGGTGTGTTTCTTCTAGTAGTTTGTTATTTTAAGATGAAAGGAGGAAGAAACCTCTCATCAAAAACCTCTGAAGAATTCATTTTTACCGGTTTGTGTTCTGGGAATACAAGAATTCGAGAACCAAGCAAGACCATCGGTTCATCATATAGAGAAAAATTTAGGGGAGCAAGAGGCTCTCATGAAACACTGTCCCTGGGCCTTTGGCATGAAGCCATCCTAGGATGGTAACCATCTCTAGCAACAGAGGCTGTGGGAATCTCGCGGTAAGGCTCACATTGGCTAAGGGAGGCAAAAACTCCTGAGGAACAGGCCGTGCCTCTTCTCAGCCTGCTGCGTTCCTCTCTGCGAGCCCAGTCTCTATACACTAGATGCTCCATAATGCAGACCCAAGTCACTGAGCCCTGGCGCGTTATTATGGAGTGCGCGGGTTTATCCTGACCCACTACCTCCTCACATCTGCTGAGGCACCATAGCTCGGCTAGGGGCTATACACCTCCAGCTGCGCAGGAGAACAATCAGAAAGGCGATCTGCGGGAGACACGACGCAGAGCCCGAGAGACCAGGAAGCTGGAGGCTGGGGCCAAGGGCTGGGGACCACCTGACCGCCGCGCTGAGGTTGACAGGAGGCGGGCTGGGCGCGCGAGACCCGCCAGGGTGGGGCGGGGTGGGGCGCAGGCGCGCGCCCGGCGCCAGGCCCCTCCCTCCCGAGCCCGCACGTTCCCGAAGCTGCGGGGGAGGGGACCCGAGAGCGGGCGGCGCCTCGCGCGCGCGCGCGCCCGCTGACTGACGCGTCCCGCGGGCATGCGCGCCGCCCCCCCCCCGCCGTCCCCGGGCCCTGGCGCGCGGCCCTGTGACGTCAGCGGGCGCCTGGCGGAGCTGCGCAGGACCAAGCGCACTCGCGCGCTGCGCTCGCCTCATCTCCCCACCACCTCCCGCCCGCCCCGGCACGCGCGCGTGCCCTGCCCTCCCTGCCCGCCTCTTCTCGCGCTCCCCGCTGGCCGCGGCTCTCTCGCTCTCTCCCTGTCTCCTGTCCGCTCCGCCGAGCGATGCGAGTTCTGGGCCCCGGCGACGCCGCCTCCAGCTAGAGATCTGCACCCCTCACCCCCGGCCCGGCCCTCTGCCCAGCCCTGCCCTGCGCGCGGGGGTCGGAGAAGGCGCCGCGGACGCACCGACGGCCGAGGAGCGGCGGTGCACATGCACTAGCGGCACCCCCTAACTCACTCCCTCCACACCCCGCGCCGCCGCCGCCGCCGCCGCCTCCACCTTCTCCGCCTCCGCCTCCTCCTCCGCCTCCGGCAGCCGCGGCAGAAGGACCCACCCTGCCCCCCACCCCACCCTCCGCCGGCTCCGGCTGCGGATCCAGCCTCGACTCCTATTTTATTTATTTTGGGTCGTGCACTAGCCTCGGTGCCTGCAACCCGCGCCTCCCGGGCCCGCGGGCGCCTCCTCTCTCGGCTCCGGAGCCCCAGACCCCGGCCACCCTCACCTCGACACCCCCAGACCCCAGCCAGCCGCCGCTAATCTTCGCCGCTGGAATCTTGATAGAGGCTGTCCTTTTGGGGGGATTCTGGTCTTTCGACAATTTTGTTCCCAACCAAGGAGAGGATATCGTGATTTTCTCCCCTTTGAGCCCAGGCTCTGCTCTGTGGGGGGGTGGGGGGCGCGCCGACCCGAGGAGTCGTGCCAGCCGAGTCGTGCGGGCTGTGGCAGGGAAGGGGCCACCATGGGATGTACTCTGAGCGCAGAGGAGAGAGCCGCCCTCGAGCGGAGCAAGGCGATTGAGAAAAATCTCAAAGAAGATGGCATCAGCGCCGCCAAAGACGTGAAATTACTCCTGCTGGGTAAGGACCTCGGTAGCCACCCCCGCCCCTCGACCCCGGCCACAGTTCCCTACCCGACTTGCGCCCCGGGAGACCTGGTCCCGGAGTTGGCACCACCATGTGCCCAGGAGCGCCCACCCCTTGCATGCCTTGAAGCCCCCTTCCCATTTCTATGAGCTGACACTCACCAGTTTTCCCCCTTCTCTGTGTCCCAACAGGGGCTGGAGAATCAGGAAAAAGCACCATTGTGAAGCAGATGAAGTAAGTCCCTATGGCATTGGGATTTGTACTTTTATTAATAATTTTATATCGTTTTTATTATCTTGATCAACCATAATTGCTCCCCGGTCCTGGTTTTTAATTCGTGCACACACAGAAGAGACCCGGTTTTGCCTCCCCTCCCCCACTCCCTACGTTGGTACTGGGTTCCCCACCCCAACTCCTGGGGTCGGTGTTTTGGGGGAGGGAAGGGGAGCGCCTCTAGTTGTATGAATGACAGTGTCCGCCATATTGATCAGAACATCACACTATTAGCGTGATTATGATCATAACTCTTGCTTGTGGAGTATTTTGTGTTTCGCTGCCTCCATTTCTGTCTCTGCCTCATTCTCTTTCCCCTCCTCCTCCACCCCACCTCTCGAATCCCACTTCCCCCTGCTTCCCTCGAGGCAGTGATTTTGAACTTGACTAAAACATGGAGGGGACCCAGCCCTAGCAGATTGGGGTGGAGGATCCAGTGTTTGCTGTTCATGAGTTTGGTGCTGAATTCCTGGTGGCTGTGGCTTAGACCCTCTCCCCCCAAAAGCGAGCAAGGGTTAGGGGAGGGGGCGTGCACTAGGGAGAAAGGGTGGGTTTCCAAGCGGATGTGACAGACACAGCCTCATCCAAGGCAGAGGTGGAAGGGGGAGGCTGTCTGTGTTGCAGAATGAAAGCAAATCTCATCTGTCTTCCAGCCCCTCTCCTCCCTGACCCTCCAGGCTTTGCTCTTCTGACACCCGCAGTTTTCCTGTCGCTGTGTAGCCTTTATTCTTATATTTACACTCTACTTAGGCCAGGTTCCCTGTAGCCTACCTTCAATGCGGATTTCAGGCCCTACTTGCCACCGCCCCCTTCTGCATTAGATATCAGTTTCCCCTCCTAATTAACTGGGGGTGGATTTGAGTGATGATTGAAAATTAAAACAAAATGGGATATTCCTTCCTTTCCACATTTCCCCCCAATAAGGAGCCTCGCCCGTCCTTCCCCTTCTCTGGCTTGCTTCTTGCCCCATCCACTCCACAGCTCCTAGTGAGCCTACAGGCAGCTTTGCCTGGGGAGGGGTGGCTGGCAGGGAACCCGTGCATGCCTTCCGGGCCTCCTGGCCCTGCTTCCGTTGGCCTGTCAGTTCGGGACGGAGGAGTTCGTTAGGACCGTTTAGCGAGGATTCCATGTCGCTTTGCTGTGACACCTTCGTGCACACACAGCTCCTAATTAGAGGTTGCTGTGCAGTAAACAAAAATGATTATTTTTCAACTTGACAGAATAGCCGAAGTAATTGCATCCCGTAGGAAAACAATGGAAAATAAAAACCCCTTTCGAGGGAAGGTGGGTGGGAGACAAATCGTGCTTGCTGTTTCAAAACCAAGAAGCAAAAATTCTTGCATGTGTAACAGGCATGACAAGCGAGTTCCAGGCGGCGCCATGATGGTAGGGAGCCGCGACTAGGAGACAGTTTCCCCCATCTGCTTGGCATATTCTTATTTGCGTTCGAGAGCTCCCGGAGGCTTTCTTCTCACAGGCCCCTTCGGCTAGCCTCACCCTTCTGAGCCACCAGTAATTTAGCCTGGGGTTTCTCTGGGGCTTGTGCAGTCCAAATGGATGGAGAGGCGGGGCCTGGGGAATTGCTTTTTGCAACAAGGTGCATGTTGCATCTGCCTGGAGCCCTCGCGTTGTCGGGAAAATGCAAACCGCGCCACCTCTTTCTCCTTAGGGGCAGGTTTCAAAACTTCACAAGTCTGTAATCTGCGGTGGCAGGGTGGGAGTCCGGCTGAAGCTTAGGCCTCCTGAGCTGGGGTGAGGTTTCAGGCGTTGCAAGTGGTGGACAGCGCCCAGCCGAGGCTGGAAAAGTCGATGGGGCTGAGCTCGGCGTTGCTCGGCTCCGCTCGGCCTGGCCTGGGCGCGGGGCTCGGAGGATCTCGACAGTGTTCGGAGCACAGTCGGGGTCCAAGCGGAGAGGGCCGAGCGACTTCGGCAGCTTCGGAAAGGCCCCGAAGATATTCGGAAACCCTCGGAGAGGGGAGGGCAAACGAGGTGGGGAGTGGGGGTGTGGGAGGGGAGAGCAAAGAAACTTTGCATCCACCGAAGCAGCTTGCTACCTGCTCTTCCTGAACATGCCCCATAAATTAGGTTGATTTAATAAGAGGTTTAAAAATACGTATCGAGTCCCCAAAAGGAGACTTGCCTTTTTTATTCAAAGAAAGCTTAGCTCTCTGAGGAGATCCGTGTGCCACTTTAGAATGGAAATTCCTGATTAAGTCCTGGGGCACGAAATCTTAAAGGAAGATGGAGGAGATGTTCTGAAGAAAGTTCTGTCTTATTTAGTTGGGTTGCATTGAGGGAGGTGGGGTGAAGTGTCCAATGTTTGAGTCTATTAAATCGGAAATCAGAACATTTTCCTCTTTTCCTGCATTTTTCTTTTTCTACTCCCACAATCACCTTTTCTGCGAAAAATGTCAAAACTGGGGTTTTTGGAATTGATTTTTTTGTTTGTTTATTTGTTTCCCTTTAAGAACAAAATGCGCCAAATCTCTTGAGGAAATCTGTTGGGTTTGATGAGAAAGTCCATGGGAAATGGGTCTGAGCATATCAATTTTGCCACGACAGACCCAGCTGACCTGCCCTCTCGAAGCATTCATGAATGGCAGTTTTCCTATGAGCTTGGCTTGAAATAAGTCAGATCAGGGCCTTGTGCCAAGCTGGATGCAGGACTTGTTTTATTAACCACAAAATGTGAGATTGGTGTCACTGTATCCCAGTGACAGATTCTTTGGAGTCCTCACTTCCAGAGATGGGTTTTTGAGATCACCACTTGAGTGAGAGTCATTTGCAGCCAGGGAAGATTATACTTTCTGGGTGGGGCCTGCCCAGAAAGCCTCGGTAGCGTTTGCAGAAAGCAATTTCCTGTTTCCCTGTGCAGTATGATTGGTGAGAAGCCTATCAGGCCATGTGTGTAAGTTAATTCAGATGCTGCGTTATTTCACCTAGGCAGATGAAATGAGATGGTTACGGAGTCTGCTGTAGGGGACACCCTGTGAGAAGCCAGGGGTCTCTAATGGGATCTGAACCCAGTAGCACAGCCCTTTTGGTTGAGAGGAAGAGTATTGATATTCACATGTTATCAGATCCTTTGTCGTCAGCGTTCCTCAGAAAAGCAAGGAGCTGCTTCAGTCGGCTTATGTCCTCCTCAGGTCGTGGTGTGTTGAGTACAAGGAGGGATCAGAATGTGTCTGCAGCAGCCGAGATGAAGCCATCAGGGACTGGCAGGCAAAGATTCGACTTGGAGCAGGCAGCCTAGGACCACACAGGGACGACCTTTGGGGTTTTCTGTTCAGTGCAAGTCATAAAGGGGAAGTTTACAACATTTTTCAGAAGCCTAATTCTCAAGTCTTTAAAATCTTTTATAATTCGGGGTGGGAGGTGGGCAACGCCAGAGGGTCTGTTCTTTCATTCTACCTTTGCATGGGCTCAAAGATCAGACTGGAATTGCCAGCCTCCTGACAAAGTGCTTTCTCCACCGAGTTATCTTGCTGGCTCTGCTTTCACCTCCATTCTCTCTCTCTCTCTCTCTCTCTCTCTCTCTCTCTCTCTCTCTCTCTCTCTCTTGTGTGTGTGCGGTCTCTGTCATGAAATACAAAACATTTACGGTATGAGACATGGACAGTGATGATTGAAATAATACAAATATAGTTTCACGTGTCCCATGAGTAAGCGGTGGCCTCTTTTCTCTGCATGGCGCTTTAAAGGACTTTGCTTGTGTTTAGGACTCTGTGACCTCACCTGTGATATAACCTCATCAGTTTATTCATAATTAGCGATGCTTTTACACAGACTAATAAAACTTTTACAGAGAGGATAAATTTTACTGGATTTCTGAACCCTTGCAAAGAAACGTCTTCGAATTATGTTTTATGGTGCATAGAATCAATAGAGTGTCATTTTAACTGACTTCCCAGGTCTGAACGCTGGGTATCGGATGCTTGGATATGGTAAAATGACCCCTGGAGTTGTTTTGATTACAGCTTGCCTTGACTCGAGGTGCTACATTTGCTGGGGTGCTTACCTCATATTCTCTAGAGCATTAGGTTTTTGTTTTGTTTTTCAGTAAGTAGAGTTTAAAGCTTGCAAAAAAGACTTGGCTTGCCACCTAGTAGACTTTACCTGTGTAAGCAGAAATGAAATGGAACATTCATTTCTGGAGTACAATTTTTAAAGAAGTTTAAGGATTTGCCTATTGAAGATATCGTTATTCATACAAACATTGCAGTCCTTACAATCAGGGCTTTAGCATACCACTCTGTCAGGGAAGGTGGTGGTTTTGAAAGGTCGATGTCTGCCAAAAAGATGGTGGTTTCCTCCCCCGAGTCGACCTTGACTTTATAACTGGGTGTCAAGACCATTTGGTTGGCTTCAAGCCTGTGGTGCTCTCAGCATTTAGTGAGTGACAGGCATTAACAGAGGGGGAGGTGACAACTTGCAACCATTACTTTGTGAAAATACAGCCATCTAAAAGGGCATTTCCTACCCTTGCTCAAAGGTCTCTCAGTGGAGGTAGCAGTCCACTGAGAGCTACTCTTCAAGATGGTGGGCTTGCTTCCGCAGTCACTTTGTTGGCTGTCCTCCCTCCCCACTTCTGTCTCCGTGTTTATTCAAGTAGATGTACCTTTACTCACCGGAGACAGTGTGAGTGCAAACAGAACATCAGATCCAGTAGCAGCAGAGGAGTCCTCCCTGGCTGATGGATTGGTGCTCTCTCCCTTCTTGCTGTTCACTGAACTGTGAATACCAGCAGCCTTCCTGCCAGGAGAGCAGCCAGCAATCCAGCAGATCTCATCCAGGGTTGGCTGTGCAATTCTTGAACCTCAGTGGATCCCAAGATGGAGCCTGTGTGCTTGTGAAAAGGCCTGTGGTCGTTGGATTAAGAAGGTGAAGCTTTATGTAGATTGACAAGGCTGAATAGGAATCCAGAACTTCTTCCCCATGCATGGGAAGCTGGATCAGTGCTCAGGTGCTGGCTTGCCTGGAGCACCTAGATTCTCCTGTGCCTCTTAGGAGGCCATGTCTGTCAGAGTTGGGCCAAGGTCACCGGTGGTCTTCAGCTGCTTATCCTGCTATGTCAGTTAACTCTGGAGGTCTGAGCAGAAGAGGGCCTACTTTTCTGACATGTGCTCATATGAATGCATTCATGTGGGCGTGGCACTTGATTTCCCTGTACACCGGGATGTGTTCTGTTCTCAGTGGTTTTCAACCCTCTTAATGCTGCGACCCTTCAACACAGTCCTCATGGAAAGGTGACCCCCAACCATAAGATGATTTTCCCTGCTATTTCCTGACTGTAATTTCACTACTGTCATGAATTATAACATAAATATTTTTTACAGACAGAGGATTGCCAAAGGGGTGGAGACCCACAGGTTGAGAACCTCTGTGTTGTTGTTATTATAGGTTCCTACCTTAATCTGAAAGGCAACTGGCAAGTCCATGACAGGGTTGGTTCCAGGCTGGAAAAAATGGGAAGGGTTACCCCCCAAAACTGACACTAGCAAAGAACAACTTTTAACTCTGGAAAAAAAAAAAACAAACAGTATATATGTGTGTGTGTTCATGCACATAACTGCATGGACTTAAAATCAGGTGCATGTTTGTTGACTATGTTACAGAAGGCCTAAAGGTGCTCAGATGAACTCTATTCCATGAATTTGTTTAAATTTATATTCCACTTATATTTTATCACATCTTTCTTATTACGCCACTAAGCCTTGGTAGAAAGGACATTGTCGAACAGTCAGGAATTAGTAGATAGAGCAAGAAAAGAAAGAGTGGAAACCTGACAGGCCCAGGCAAATAGACAGATGGCTTCTCTCTTAGAGAAGCTGGTTGGTGTGCTTCTCTGGAATAGAGAGGGGTAAGAATATTATTCTACACTCAAGCTGCTGGCCTTAAAATCTCAAGTCGCCTACCAGATGTGTGAGCTTAGCTATTTTACCTCTTGGCTGGTAATCAAAGCAACAATTTAAAGCTGGTGAAAGAATAAAATGAGTTGCCATAGGAAACACATATAACTGGGCCAGGAACATAAAAGTCATTATACAAAGGTTAGTTCTGTTTTCATTCTTTTGATTAGTGGGCGTCTCTTTCCCCTGTGTCGTTCTCTTGGAAGCATGGACTTGGCTGACCTGTGAACCATTGAGGAGGGACAGTGGTTCACACTCTGCTCATGGCTCTTCCTCTTATCCCCTCTGCAGCACCAGTTATATAACAAGCCATGTTGTCATAACCAGTGTGACATTCTTGATGGTGCAGCTGCTTCAGCCCAAGAGACTGAGGTGATGTTACAGAGTGGGAGAGAGCACTGAACCTGGGGTACATATTAGCGCCCCTGCTCCTGCCTGTGAGAGCAGTTTCCTCAAAGAGTTGGACGAAGTATGCCCAAGTCCCTTAATGATCTATGAAACTGAGAGTGTAGCTCAATATTTCTCTCTCTCTCTCTCTCTCTCTCTCTCTCTCTCTCTCTCTCTCTGTCTGTCTCTCCTCCCTCCCTCCCCCCTCCCTCCCCCCTATCTTTCTCTCTCCCCTACCTTCCTTCCTCCCCCTATCTCCCTTTCTTACTCCTCATCTGCTCCCTAGCATCTTGCAATACTACACATAAAAGCATCAACTATGGTTCTATCTGAGAAGTATGAGATAAGTCTTTTAAGGATCATATAACTATACAATAGAACCTAGACCATAAACTCTGCAAGCCAGCAAAGTCATGGTAGTGAGAAACATTTTGACAAAAAAAAAAAAAAAAAAAAAAGTCTAGCCAAACTTTTCATGGAGAAACGGTTCCCAAACCAAAAAGTTCTGCTAGTATGAAGCATGATGTCACTGGTAGGAGAAAGAACCAGAAAGAAGAGGTTTGTTGCTTCTAGGATGTTCAAATTGTGGGCACAACCCTGCCATTAACCATGGAGGGCTTCGTGGTTAGGAACATGTCTGGGTTTCGATGCTAAAGAGCCAGGGAATCAGGATACGGAAGTGTGCTGTATCTTACTCATTCACTGGTTGACTCTGGGCAGACCATTTAGCTCTTCGTGGCCCCGGGTGGTTTGTCTCTTACCTGGTGCATGGCTTTCACTGTGGAATTTCTCTAGTGTCTTTTCTAGCTCTAAGGAAACAGTAAATGCAAAGAGAAACCTGGAAGCCTGAAACACAGGGGGGAGAGTGGGAGTATCTGCCACCCACAGCTTTTATCTGCTGAGCTGTCTTTAGTTCTAATATTCTTCACAGAGAAGAGGAAAAATATTGTGCTTTTCATAGCACCAAAAAAATTAAGGTAAAATAAAATCCTGCAAGACTAATAGAATTGGCCCCTTGCTTTGTCAACCGTCTGAGAAGCAAGCAAAATGAAAAATGGAGGGTGATATACAAGAATAAGACTCCATGGCCAAGGATTTACCCTGAAGTCTAGGTTCGTCTTAGATCACAGATAGGTTTTCTACAGGAGCTTGTTACCTGTAAGTCAGGAGAGATGGGATACCCTGTAAGCTCAGAGAAACACAAGGACCACTTCGTGGGATCAGCTCAGTTGCCATAGCAACATTTAGGGCTGTAGAGCAAGATTCTGTCTTAAAAGAAAAGAGAGGAGGAACAGGAGAAAGAAACATTACTTAGAATACCTTCCCTGTGCTGTAATGTGGCCCAGGGTCGTCATCAACCCCACCCCGTGCATATCAAGCATTGTACATTAATCAGATGTTAATGTATTTATTCCTTAGTACCCTGGGGTCCCTTCTTCACCAAAACTCCCTAAAGATGATTACTGGTTTCTTCAGGCACTAGAACACTGAGCCTAGCACCTGGTGCAAAGGAGCTGCTCACAGAATACTGACTGAAGAAAAGAACAAGAAAAAATAAAGTGCACAGGAATATGCCTCGTTGGTTTGCATAAGTCAGAATAATATTGAACGCTCTTGGTGGCTATGGCTGTTCAATCTGTTATCTTCATTTGTGGTTTCACAACAACTATGAGGAAGTAGCATTTCCGTCCTGCAGATAAGAGGCACGGGTCAGAGACATTAATGGTTTGCTCAAGGTCATATAAGTTAGTAAGTTAGTGACAGTCTCATTCAGACAATGATTGGTCTAATTCCAAGCCTATCTCTTCCGTTGCAACATCATAGTTCTTAACAGATGACTACCACCAGTATGGACAATGGGGAACTGGATCTGGGGTCTGAAATTCATCTGTAAATTGGATGTCACAAGTTTTGGCCAAGGTTGGTGACCGAGACACTAGCACGGCCCAACAGTGCTGATATTCTTCTGGATGTTGCAGTGCTGGTCGGCCTCATATATCACATTCATTTGACACTAGTAGCAGTTTTCCCCAAGAACCACCCAAAGAACTCCTGTCTTTTCTGTGCCTGACTTGAGGTGTGAGCTGTGCTCCAGTGGCAGCAGAGGGAAGCTGCTTCTGAAAGCATTGACTTTGAGTCATGGAGGTGGCTTAGAGAAGACTGTGGGAAGACAGGAAGGAGATACAGCCACAAACTCATCCACAAGCATGAGGTCAGGTGTCATGCACGTAGAGAGGAAAGTCTTACTTAGTCCCTAGCCTTGAGGAACCCGGAGCTTCCTCGTAAGAGGGTCTTACACTTGCTGTCCGTGTGTGCAGTGTGCTGTGTGAGAACAGAGGGTGGCTTTTCAGGCAGAAAGGTCAGGAAAGTCAACTGAGTAAAATGGCCCAGGGGACAAAACTGCAGAACAAGTAGAAGTTAGCCAGGAGGAAAGGGGGAAGCCAGTAGAGGACCAGAATGTACAGAGGCTAGACCTGTCACCCAGAAGATGCTAGGGATGTGGGTTATTCTCTCTCTGACTGGGACAGTCCGTGAAAGGAATGTCACAAAATGAGAGAGGAGAGGTGAGGCAGGCACCAGATCCTGAAAGGTCTAACATGCTGTGCTAACAACTTGAAAAGATAACGAACTCTCACCAAAAGGAAATAGGTGCCAAGGTCAGTGCATCAGAGGCTGGGAGAACAGAAGGAAAGTCGCTTGTACAATCCAGGTGGGAAGCCACTAGGAACTAAGTTAGAGCCATTGGGGTGATGCAGATGAGGGAGGGAAGAAGGCAGGAGGGTAGGAAGAAGGCATATTTGGGCAATGAGGTGATTAAACTTACCTGAAGATTGGTTGAAAGACCCATTGAGGAAGAGATCAGTTTTTGACAGTATTGACAAGAATGTGTCCGGGATTCCTGGTTGGAGTCTCTGGTGGATGTTTATTCCCTTGGCTAAGAGGAAGAAAGAGGGACGGTGTAAGGTGATTACCTCAGCAGGCCAAGTGAGCTGGGCAGAAAGGCATACGTGCATACTCACAGTGAGCTCCCAAAATAATAACCTCAGAAGAAGGGCCTGAGATGGAAACGAAAAAGGGAGCCCAAGGCAGAACAACATCATGAAAATAAAAGGCAGGGACGTTGAGGATGACTTAGATATTACCAGTGTCGGAGAAGGTGAAGGCTGGCAGCTGTCCACTGAGTGTGGCAATTCGGTGATTTGGATAAGAACAGTTCCAGTGGCATGGTGGGAGAAAAGCCAAAGTGTAGTAGGAGTTAGGGTGTGGGACTGAGGCGAGTGGTCGGGTCAGGGAGGGAGATCTCCTCATGTATCGGCCTTGGGAAGGAGGAGACCGAGGAGTGAGGCCGAGGGGTTGGGGCTGAGGAGGGCCTGGTTCTTATTGTTCTCTTGGCTACCATGGGAAGGCTTGGAAAGCTGGGGGATGTGGGGTCACGATGGAGGTGGACACTAAAGACACAGAAAAGGAGGAGATGAGGGCAGGAGCAGAGTCCCCCCACTTCCCAAGGCTGCACAGCTTGCACTGTCAGGGCCACATGCCTTGTTTCCTGCTTCTGAGAGGCCATAAGAATTGAGAGCATGTGGAGGAGCGTAGGGTTGAGGAGACCTCCATCTTCCCATTTCTTTTTCTCTCTGAAATGAGAAAGAAAGCTGAGCTCGCTTACTGGAACTCCGAGGAATTGTCTCCTTTATTCTATTCAGATCACTTAGCCATTCACATATCCAGTGCTACTTCCTGTCATGTGCTAGATACAGCGTCCTATGCTTAGGGATTCAGTGAACAGGGCAGAATGTCAGGGAGTCTCCACTGAGTGCAGTAATAGCAGACGTGACTTGTTGTTGTTGTTGTTGTTGGTGGTGGTGGTGGTGGTGGTGGTGGTGGTGGTGGTGGTGGTGGTGGTGGTGGTGGTGGTGGTGGTGGTGGTGGTGGTGGTGGTGGTGGTGGTGGTGGTGGAGGTGGTGGTGGTGGTGGTTTGGTTTTTGGTTTTGAGCCACACCATTGGAACATATCTTAGGCTGATTGCAGAAGGCTCCACTCCTTACTCTCAGAGAACTGGGCCCCTCACAGGAGATAGCCAGAGAGAAGATGGTGTGTGAGAGGCAGCAATGGCAGGCTTAATTTGGGTAGGAGCTTGGGTTGAACTGGGATGGTGCTGATTAGAGAAATGAAGGCTCAGTAGATTCCTCTTTTACTGGCCTCAGGCCAATAGGGGAATTGGTTGTCACGGCTGCTCAAATACAGAAGTGGGCACAAGATTCAGGCTTTTCCAAGGTGAATGACCCTGGGGGTGGGCATGTGACTTAAGCCAGGCCTTTCTCTGGCATTTGTATGAAAAAGAAGCTGTTGTTCAGTTGTACCCAGTGGGGAGCTCTCTGAGGCCAGGTTTGCACATCTCTCTTGTCCCCTAGAGAGAAGCTTGCATAGTAAAGCCAGGCAGACTGAGGCTTTGAGAGTTTGGGAGCCAGGAACAGGGAGAAGAGGCATCTGATGGTCCTACTTCAATCTAGGAAGTTGAGAGAGCGAATCACATCCTGCCCTTTCTTCTAACTGACTTAACTAGTGTTTTTGTTGTTTTGAGGTGGTGCTGAGGATTGAACTCAGGGCCTTGCATATCCTACCGTGCAAGTTCTTCTACCACTGAGCCCTATCACAATGTGTGAACTGAGAGTCTGTCCCTTATCGCCATAATCGTCCAGCGGAAGGGGAAGAGCTTGCAAAAAGACCCAAGAAACTGAAGTGAAGCATAAACCAAGACCTGAGTGCAGGCGGGGCCCTCGTGCGGAAGAGTGGTGGCTTGTTTTGTATCTGACAAGGTTGGGGACTTCAGGGAGTGTGACAAGTGACTGGAAAGGAGGAATAAGACTGGCTTGGAGGTTCTCCTGACCATTAGGTACAGAGGTGAAGGGAAGGGATTGTTGGAGGCAGACTAGTGTCTGGTGGCACTCAGGGCTGAGCGCACCCTTCGGCTGTGAGTCTGTGGTGGGGCTTAGACCAGACCAGCAGGTCGGAAAACAAGAGCAGCAGGAGAGGAGCCAGGCCAGACCGTGCACAGGTTCCTTGGGTTCCTTAGAGTCCGTTTCTGGGGATGCTGAGCAGTGTTTGGGAGGAAACGTTCGGCTTAGAAAAAGGGTCTTTCCGGTCTAGAAGACGTGGGCTCAGCTACCTGCCTTCCTAGTAGGATCTTGAGAGTACATGTCGTTCCCTGGGGTACATAAGGACAGGAGGAATCCACAGGGTCAAAGTGAGCCAGGGCACCTGCATAGGTCTTTATGGGAAGCTCCACCCAGCAACGGGGCCAAGAGGTCAGAAGCCCCAGAGAGAGCTGAGTGCCCAGGAGGGGATGGGCGTCCTGATGGACGATGTGAGAAATGAGGAAAGGCTACAGTGCTCTGTGACTCAAGCCACTGACCTCTGAAAGAGTCGTTTCAGTGGAGGAAAGGGGCAGCAGCCAAACTGAAGAAAAACTCAGTGGCAGGAAGGAATCTGGACTAAGAGTCAAACAACTCACGTCCCTGTGGCCCTGGCAAGGTCTCAAGGTCTCAGCATTCTGCATGCAACATTGGAAGCCTGGACTGATCTGTTAAGTTTCCCGTTCAGTTTTAAGATCATGATTTAAATCCTGCTGTTCAGCAAAACAGATGCTCTCCCAGAAAGGGATTCTCCCTCTCCCATGGCCATTTCCAGCTGACATAACAAATGTAACAAAATTAACCTTTCAAGTCCCTAGTGCTAAGGGAGAAAGAAACTGGGATGTCAGGGAATTGTGGACACACACACACCTGTTGGTCCTCATGTCCTCTCTGTCCCCTGAGGATGTGGAGATGCATTTCACACTGTCGGGGTTGCAGGAAGGACCTGGTGCTGACTAAAGGCAAAGGCAAGACAACTTCTGGAGTCCCTGAGTGAACTGTCAGCCTGACATGGCTGTGTAGGGAGCTCCAGCCAGGGCAGGTGTAAATGAGCCTGGGAACCTGTGTCTTGGAGGTAGACCAGCCTGAGGACAACAGAGGGCAGGGACAAGAGGCTCCTGATAGATCCCCGCATACCCCCACAGACCACCAGCCCCCATCAGTGGAAGCCATCTGGGGACAAGTGGCAGAAGGACAGAAGGGAGCACTTAGTTAAGCCATCCCTCCTGCGCTCCCATGTGAAGCTATGTGGCTGTTTCTTCTTTGGATGTTTCCTTAGACCTGTAGCCATCAGTGGACCTCAGTACTCTCTACCATTGACACATGGGTGCTTACTTTACAAATATCAATGAGGGACCAGCTGCTTTTTGGCACTCTCTTCCCTTCCAAGAATAGAGCTCAGTAGGATAGACATGTTCTGTCATCCTGGATGTGACAGTGTTAGGGAAGGGACACAGTAAATAAGTAAGGAAAATTAGGTTATTTCATAGAGTGATGTGTGTCCCCATGGAGGAAATTGGGGATAAATAATGGAAAATCATTAGGGAGAAAGGGATATGAAAGCAAGCCAGAATGCAAAGGCCTTGAGGCAGGAATCAACAGAAGCTAAACGGATGAGGCTGGACCACAGGGATGGAGGAGTGAGGCCCAGCAAGGCTGAAGAGTCTGATAGGGCAGCAGTAGGCCTGGTAGCTGTACAGTAGAACTGGCCTTTCATTAGGAATGCCATGATGCCATGAGAGATGTGACTGCATTTAAAAGATCCCCATAGGGCTGGTAAGATGGCTCAGCCACCTAAAAGTACTGCAGCCAAGTCGGAAACCCTGAGTTCAATCCCAGAACCCACATGGTAGGAGAGAGAACTGACCACTGCTGGCAGTGTATATACACATATACACATACACATATGCTACACATATACCACACACACACATACATAGGCTACAAACTACACACCCACAGGAGGGAGGGTAAATGTAAAAATTAAGTGTAAAAGTGTGAAAGATCCCTCTGTGTTCCAGAAAGGACAAAGCCAGAAGGACAGGGGTTGCAGCGTTTTGCTTTCGGAGACTGGGATGCAAGTTGGGGGAGGAGTGGATTAGCAGTGCATACAGGGGGGCTTCTGTGGGAGGCGGGATGCCTTAATGGTGCTCACAGTTACACAACTGTGTATTTTTTCAAAAGGGTGGATTTACTCTGGGTTAATATACTTCAATAAACTTGTCTAGTAAAACATACAGGATGCCGTGTGTCATACCTGTAATCCCTGAACTCAGGAAGCAGGAGTAGGAAAATGGCCAGTTCAGGGCCTGCCTGAATTATAAACAGAGACTGTTTCACAAGTGGGGAAGAGGGAGGAGGGGATAGGAAAAAGTTGAAGGTAAATATGACGAGGAGGTATTATATAAATTTGTGAAACTGTCAAAGGATCATTTTAAACTACCATTTAAATTTAAAAGGTACTACAGTGAGCTTGAGCAGAACTGTCATGTCTACTGTGTGGAGGATGGTAACAGAGAAGCCAGGAGGGAGAGGCCACCAGGCAAGGCAGATGGGCACTTCCTTCACCTGGCCTCCTAACAGTTTAGACTTATTGCATGCTGTTCCCGGGACTCCTCACATCGGTTTATTGATGTGTGCTCCTAGTCTTCCTGTTTACACAGCTTCCCTTTACAACTGCTGTATAAGCGTGAGTGGATAGAAGCCATCTGCCTCGTGGCACAGGCCCGCAGGACATGCTTACCACATCAGTGCCCCTACATCCAAGGGCTGCCTTCAGGTTCCTCAGCCTTTGAGCCACGTCTAGTCCAGCTGAACGGAGAGCATAGGCAAAAGGAAATGGTGCATACAGCAGCATCCAGAATCATGAGCTGTGGTGATGTAGGCTTTGCCCTTTGCATGGCTACCAGCATGGTGTGGGGGGAAATAGCCCGGTTTCTATGGATCTTAATCATTGACAAGAAACAAGAAATGAACACATTGCGAATACACTGTAAGGATTAAATAAGGTGGTGCAGCTGAGATCAGTTAGCACAGAGCTCAAATTCCTCAAACGAAAGCTATTGGTATCACTTTCCTTTGGTAACAAAATGGTTTTCTGTTACTAACTAGTACTTAACCACTGCTACGTACAGAGTGGGATCCAACATTTTGGGTTTCGGGGTGTCTCCGGCCATGGCAAAGCTAATTCAGTTTAGTGTGTTCTTATTACCAGTTGCTCAGTTCAGAGCTAACTGCCTTTTACCACCTCAGATACTTGAACGCACTATTAATTATTTATGGAGCACTCGCTGTGGTGGGACACTGCGGACAGATTATGACAGTGAGTCAAACGGAATCCCACGTCTGCCCCTCTTAGCAGAGCCGTCTCTGTCGCCACGTGAGATGGAAGCCCCCACCAGTGAAGACCTCTGGGAAGACTCCCTGAAAGGGCTGCCGAGACAGCTCAGCGGTTGCTCTCCCAGAAGCCCCTGGTTCAGTTCCCAGCACCCACATGTAAACTAACAATTTCCAGGAACTCCCGTTCCAGACCCGGCCTCTGCAGCCACTCCATGTGCATGCTATGCAAATATACATACAGGCAAAATGCCTATACACACAAAGGGAAAATAAATAACTAAAAGGGAGGAAGAAACTGTCTTTCAAAGTTAAGGAATGAGCTGTAGGGTTGCCTCAGCAATTAAGCCAGTGCTGATCTTACAGAGAACCCAGCTTCGATTCCCAGCACCCACTTGGTGGCTTACAACCATCTGTAACTCCTGGTTTAGAGGATCTGATGATATTCTCCAGCCTCTGTAGGCACTAGGCTCACAAGTGGTGCACAGACACACATGTAGGAAAAATACCCTTAGGTATAATTTTTTTTAATTAAAGAGTACATCTATATTTCTAATACTTTTTTTGTATTGTAAGGCATTTTATTTTTTGACCATGCATGTATGTGGAATCCAGAAGAGAACACTGGATCTCCTGGGGCTGGAGTGATAGGCAGTTATGAGCCACTGACGTGAATCCTAGGAACCAAACTCTTGTTCTCTCTGTTATGAGCAGTTATACACTTTTAACTCCTAAGCCATCTCTCCAGCCCCAGATATATAATTGTTACACAAAACAGAATATACACAAATGTGTTTACGTCTCTTTCGGGTGTTTTTAAAAGGCAGTGCATACACAGTTATCCGTATGTGAAAAGGCAGGACATTGTTGGTGCCCAGGCATGTCTCTAAGTGTCCCCTCCCAGTCGTAAGTCCCTCCTCATCACCCCTGGGACCTTGACTTTTCTGGAAAGTGTCTCTATGCTTTCTATAGAGTTCACACCACTGTATGAAGCCTTTAATCATTCTGTGTAGTTTTTGCCTGAGTTCGACATAGTTGGAACTATGCCACTAGATACCAAAAAGTCTTGTGGCCTTTCTTTCAGTGTTGTGTTTATATTTACCCAAATCGGTATGTATAGCTGGGATTTGTTCACTTTTGATTGCTATGTAATATTATATAACGTCCTGTATCAGTTACTATTGTGAACTGTAGTGTTTTATGGAGCACCCAGAAACATTTGTGAACACTCATGAAAATGTACTCTAAATTGCACATTTCTTTCACTGTGTGGTGCTTACCGATACACACCAGCCACAACTATGCTTTCTGCATACTGTGGCAGTAACCTTTTCTGTCAGACCAGTGGAGGGACCCCTCTTGTCAGACCTTTTCTGTTCTGCCAGCTTACAGGGTAGTGGGTCAGTACTGTGCGTTTGTGTCCCGTGTTCTAGATGGGTCTAGAAGCAGAACAGTTTTTCATGTCTGTTGAGCAGTTGTTTCCTGTCTCGTTGAGCATCTTTTTTTTTTTTAAAGATTTATTCATTTTATGTATGTGAGTACATTGTCACTCTCTTCAGACACACCAGAAGAGGGCATCAGTTCCCATTACAGATGGTTGTGAGCCGCCATGTGGTTGCTGGGAGTTGAACTCAGGACCTCTGGAAGAGCAGTCAGTGCTCTTAAGCCATCTCTCCAGCCCCTTGTTGAGCATCTTGTTCTCTTGCTGTGGTTCTGATCTCCTCATTAGTTAGGCGCTCGCCATGGTTCTTCGTCCCGTCCTCTTCTGTAACTTGTCCACTTGCCCTGCTGATGGTGCATCTGTGATAAAGATGTGTCCTCATTTTTAATGCAGTCATGTTTTCTTTCTCTATAGCTACTGTTTTTTGTGTCCTAGTTAAGGAGCTTTTCCTTCAAGGTGAGAAATGCTGTCCTCCTTTCTTGTCACTCTCTTCAAAACACTTGGAGGCTTTTCTTCTTCCTATGTAGCTGCTTAGTGGTAATTAATTCTTGTGTGTTCCGTTTGATAGGGTTCCAGGTTTGCTCCCCCCTACATGGATGCCCACTTATTCCAGCATCAGTCATGGCAAAGACTATTTTTTATGTCCCTATCTTGCGAGGGTCTCTGTGCTGTGAGCGATGTGTTTATGCCCATGGAGTTTATTGGCTGATTTTATTCTTAAACCATCACCACACTATTGTAAGTAGTATATTTTCATAAAGCGTCTTCATATTTGATTTAGCAAATCTCCTTGCCTTGCTCCTTTTTGTGTGCCCAAGCTATTGGCCCTTTGAGTAAAAATGCTAGAATTTTTATATACAATATATGCATGCACACACACACACACACACACACACACACACACACACACACACACACCTTTCTTGAGACTTTGATTCTTTGAATTCTCTAATCTGTTTGATTACAATCGATGTCTTTAAATGTCTAGCGTCTTTCTAATCCATGAGCATGTTGTCACCTGAAGTTATAGTTCACCTCCGGGTTTGCACATGTCGTCATCCTTGAGCATAGACAAATGTGTAATGGCATGTATGCCTCATTACAATAGCAGAAACAGAATTCTCACCATCCTCAATCTTCCTGTGCTCCCTCCATTAACATCCCTCTTTCTCTAAGCCCTGGCAACCGCCAGTCTTGTCACTGTATTCATCATTCGCTCTCCTGAAGGTCCTACAGTTGTACGCAGGTAGGGATTGCAGCCTTTGCAGACCGACTTCGTTCAGGTTTCCCTCATCTCTTTTCATGCTAAAAAGTAAAGTCCATTTACTGTTAGAGCCCAACAAGATTCCGTTATCTGAATTGCCATAGATTTCTGCGTTTTCTTCTTTTATGTACATGATTGGAGTCTTCATCACTTCCAAATTTTGATGATTATTTTTATAGAGCAGTTATTAGCTACTGTATGTTTCCACATGCTTGTTTTATGGGAGACATGTTTTAAACTCCTTTTGGTAAATACCAAGGAACACAATTGCTTGGATAACATAGAAGAATATGAAGTTTTGAAAATACAAAAAAACAAACAACAACAAAAACCAATTACCACTAAATTCAGAGTGACTAGACACACCATGCCCCCACCAATAATAAATGAGAGTTCCTTTGCTCCATGTCCTTCCCAGCATTTGGTGGTGTCAGATTGTAGATTTTCAGATCTGTGTATAGTGGTTTCTCAGTAACGTTAATTCCCTAATGATGTGATGTTGGACACCTTCCCATTGACTCATTTGCTGTTTCTGTGTCTCCTCTAGCAAGGTGTCCTTTGCTCATTTTTAAAGCAAGTTGTTACCATTCTTCTTGTTGAGTCTTCAGACTTGGTATAGTTTGGAGCCAGAAAGATGGCATGGCAGCTGAGAGTGCACAGAGAAGAGCAAATCTTAGTTTCCAGCCCTGCTTGCAGGTAACTCCAGCTTCAGGAGTTCTGACACCCCTTTCTGGGCTGCATGCACACCTGCAACTCACACACACACGCGCGCGCGCACACACTCACACACACACTCACACTCACACATACACACTCACACACTCACACCACACTCACACACACTCACACATACACACTCACACACTCACACCACACTCACACACACTCACACACACTCTCACACACACTCACACACACACACACACTCACACACACACACACAATTTAACAATAAAATAATTAGTATAGTTTGACTAACAGTATTTGTCAGATATTTGCAAGTATTCTCTCTTAGCCTGTACCTTGTCTTCATTCTTTTGACTTTTGCTCTACAGAAAATGTTTTTTCATCATTTCTAGTATGTAGAGAGAGAACTCATTTTGTGTACTGATTTTGTACTCATCAACCTTAAATTTTGTCTAAATTCTAATAGATAATTCCCATGACTGGAAACAGAACAAGAACAAATCTGATATTTCTTGTGATTTCCAATGAAATAACATTAAAGAGAGACTGGAGAAAGCCAGCTGTGGGGTAGAAAAATAGCATGTTTTGGACATCTGTGGTTTGACTCTCACTAGAGAAAGGTCTTGATTATCAAAGAAGTTATCTAGACCTTTCTTAAGATCATGCCTTGGCTGGTGATTGGAGAACTAGGGCTAGAGGAGACCTGTGTGCCCTGTCATGTATGCCCTGTCATGTATGCCCTGTCATGTGTGCCCTGTCATGTGTGCCCTGTCATGTATGCCCCGACATGTGTGCCCCGACATGTGTGCCCTGACATGTGTGCCCTGTCATGTGTGCCCTGTCATGTGTGCCCCGTCATGTGTGCCCCGACATGTGTGCCCCGACATGTGTGCCCTGTCATGTGTGCCCTGTCATGTGTGCTCCGACATGTGTGCCCTGTCATGTGTGCCCTGACGTGTGCCCTGACACGTGTGCCCTGTCATGTGTGCTCCGACGTGTGCCCTGACATGTGTGCCCTGTCATGTGTGCCCTGACACGTGTACCCTGACACGTGTGCCCTGACACGTGTGCCCTGATATGTGTGCCCTGGCATGTGTGCCCTGTCATGTGTGCCCTGACATGTGTGCCCTGACATGTGTGCCCTGACATGTGTGCCCTGTCATGTGTGCTCCGACATGTGTGTACCACATGCGGCATATGACTGCATATCGTCTATATTGGAATTCAGACATTTAGTCAAGCCCCCGGCCTCCTGTTTTCTCCTTCTGCCTCACAAGGCCCTTCCTTAGCTACTGGCAGGTCTGCTGCTGCCTCTTAAAAAGCTGTTTCTACAGATCCAGGTTCTTGCAGCCTGGTTACTGTCAGCTCTTGGTTGAATTCCTGCCCTGAGTTCCTGCCCTCTCCTCAGTATTCCCTCCCCACAGAGGAAGTCAGTTACCACCTTGTTGGATTCTAGGAACCAAATTAGGAGTAACCCTGGGTATGTGATGAGTTTACAGCCTGTTTCGTTACGCAGTGGACTACAGAGAGTTCATTCGTGCATCGCTCTCAGCTCCTCAGCTCCTCAGCTCCTCCCTACCGACAGGGATGCTGGAGCTGCTTGCCCACAGGGGCGGCAGGGACTGCTCAAGGATCCTGGGGTTCTCTGAACACAGTCCAGGGGTGCTTTGTTCAGTGTGACAGCTTCCTACTCTGTAGCACATGGCCCTTCCCAGGGTGACAATAAATTATGCAACTGCAGAATTAAACAATGGATGAAAGGAAGGAGGAGCTGGATGTTAGCCTGGCTCTGAAATGTGAGCATGCGGACCTCAGCTACTTGGCAGAGTAAGGGCTCTAACAACAGAGAACCCCAGCCGGAAGTCCCACACAGCGCTACTTGGGAGAGCAGGCCTGGCTGTTTAAAGAATGTAAATGTTCTTTTTACTCTGTTTATCAATTCCAGGAGAGTTTTAGAAACTAGGAGGGACATTTACAAAAGGAATTAGTCCTGTGGTGTCTGGAAAATAACTTGAATGCTGAATATGGTAGCAGTATTTAACCTTTGCCCTAATGGCCTTAAGTCGTCATTTTTTATTATTGCCTTGTGCTAAAAACTAGAGTCCCTGGGGACAACTGATATGCAACTATTTGTCCTTCCCCACCCCTAAATGGTCCCGAGTGCAGTTAACTCCTCTTTGATAGACATTGTGTAATTTTCCTGTCTCTTCACTTGCTGACATCTGTCATACCTGGCTGCTTCTAATGTTCCTCCAGATCCACCATTTTCCCTCTTTTCTGTGCTACTCTGAATCTATAATGGCACAGAAAACTAAATGACCAGGCCTGTCACAGTAGTTCATAGGACAAGAAGAAACAGTGTGGACCTGTGAGTGCGGTTAAGGTGGGTGCTTGTGCTATAGTGTGTAGACGTTTTCTCTTCCATTTCTGCCTGCCTGTGACACAGGACTGCACACAAATGAGGTGGTGATGGTGAGGTGCTACACAAATGTTTGTGGTGGAGGAGAGATGCTGCCACCGTGGTCTCTTACTGTCTACAATTACTCATTCAGACTGTCCGTCATTTCACAGGAAATGCTGGGTAAATAACGTTCAGAAAGATGCATCTTTGTTTAAGGTGCTTCTTTATTACAAAAGATGCAGGCCTTAGCAACAAGAAGGTAGGCATGAAACCTCTCAAGTGCAGGTGTTGTGTGGTACTTTCTGTAAAATGGTTTGGACCCACCTGGGTTCACCTTGGGTGGGGCTGCCTGACAGGCAGAGGCATTTCCAGGACCCTACCCATGGTTTGGCATCGTGGTGTCTGCCTGTCTGCAAAAGCTAAAAGCTGAACCTGACCCAACCACTACTGCTGGGTCCAGACACATATCAGCAATTTTAGGAAAGAGAGCATAAGAATTGGGCTGTTTCCGGCTGCTATAACCATCCCATGAAACTGGTTGGAAAAATACCTACGTCACTGTTAATTCATGTCTTCCGCTGTGTAGATGCATTCTGAGACCTGACTTTGGGCCAAACACAGTCTTAGGTATTGGAACTGAGGACACAGATCTCTGCCTTTAAGGACTACCTTACATTTTAATGAGTGGAGGCGGCAATAAACAAGTGAAATGAGGAGCATTGTAGCTGCTGGTAGATGCTGTGAGGAGGAATGAAGGAAGGAAGGGAATAGAGGAGCTTTTGGTGTTTAACAGTGGTCAAGTAAGCACACTGAGAAGATTGAAGCACAGTCTTGGTGGACAGGAGGCGTCTTCCAAGACACACAGGGGAAGAGTATTCTCCCAGCAAGAAGAGGAAGTGCATAGGCTCTGAGTCAGAGGTGGGCCTTATATGTAATCACACACACACTCACACACACACACACACACACTCACACAGACACACACATACACATACACACACACTCACACAGACACACACATACATACACACACACACAGACACACACACACAGACACACACACACATGCACACACACACACACACACACACACACACACACACACACACGCACACACAGACACACACAGACACACACACACATACACACACACATGCACACACACAGACACACATACACACACACTCACACACGCACACACAGACACACACACACACACACACACACACGTTTGCATGGCTGGAGTTACAAATGAATTACAGAGTGTGCACTCTTGCCATGGTTATCTGTGATGTGTCTCATCTACAGATAGAGGTTGGAAACGAAGCTTCATCCCAGACTTTTGTCTTTTGGACATTCAGACTGTTAGACCCTTGCAAGCCCTGCCTTGAGAGGAGAGAGAGGGGGTTGGGTATCCTGACCCAGGAGGAGCAGAGAAGGAAGGATGGAAGGATTCTTACTATAAATGGACTGGGTTGAATCAACATGGTCTAGGTTGGGCCAGGCTTTTCTGGGTGGTCTGTAGGAGGTAAGTACAAAAGTGCGTGGGCTGCCTGGCCCAGCTGGTCTCCTGGTAGAGGAGGTCCCCATCAACAGCATCTCTGGCCCCCAGCTCTGCCCCTGTTCCCCATATTACCAGTACCAGACCACAAACAATGAGACTTGCAGGACACTGACTCCCAGACCTCATTCAGAATGCTGACACCAGTGTGAGCTTGGCCTGGGGCATGCCTAGCAAGCAAGCTCACAGCCTAGTTGTAGATCCTGGTGTCCCAGAGCTACAGGACAAGACTCTCCTAATGCAGTGTAAAGGCTGAGTAGTAGGCGAGTGAACACATATGTTACTGTGTCTCTCACACAACAGAATCATGGCTTTATAGGCGATCTGTGCTTAGGTGAACTTAAAGGTATTAGTACAAAGATAACAATGATGTTTAGACAATGCTAATGTCAAGCCTGCTGTTCGAGAGGTTCCTGTCCTCTTGGATATGGGAAGGTGCTTTGGACTCCTCTGCCTTCCTATAGGAACGCTATCTTAAGCCTCTCTTATGTCCAGGAGCTGCCACGTTGACCCTTTCATCTTAGCACTCGCTTATCAGTTGATCTATCCCATTACCCGTGCTGGACCCCAGCTCCTCATTGCCATCCCTGCCCCTCCTCTCAGCTGTCTTCTGGCGAGGCTGTTCCTGCCCCTTGCTGCCTTTCTTAGCCACAGCCCCTGCTTTCCTCTCCCTGTTCCAAAGTTGACTCCCGTCTGGAGCTCCCTTGGCTGTGAGGATGCCCACACCCCTGCCTCTGCAGCTGCAGATGCTAAGGCATGCTCTCCTCTTCTGCACACCTGACCTGACCTGCAAGGATCTCTCCTCTGCTCCATGGGCAACCCTCTGCACACTGGCCCACACTGGCACGCCACTCTTGAAGCGGTTTAATATCTGATATCTGTACCACCGATCAGAGGGGTTTTTGTGCTGGTGCTATTCAGTAGTGATGGCCCCTTCATCTAGTCCAGCATTGCATATGGATAAGTATATGCAGGAGCAGAGAACAGCACCAACGGCCCTGTTCACTAGGAGCCCAGCAGCAAGCTCTGCGTAGAAGCTATTTACAGAGAAGCAGTTTCAGCACATGGTAAGGTGCCAGCTCCAATGTCAGCCTTGCCTGGGTTGATCCTGTCTGTGCTACCTTCTAGCATTGTGACCTTGAGCAAGTAAGTTTGAAGATGATAGGACATAGTGGAGAAAGACAGAAGCAACCAAAGAAAGAAAAAACCTTATAATCCCAGAACTGAGGAATCTGAGGCAGGAGAACTGTCCAGGGCAGCATGGGCAATATTATATCTCAGAAAAATACATTTTCAACCCAGCACTAGGAACGCAAGAATGAATAACTATGGCTATTGCTCACTAATGGACAAACATTTGGTGTGTGCAGAACTCCTTGCACAGGCTGTAAATGTCCTGTGGCAACACTCTCAGTTCATATTCCTCGACTCCATAGCGAAATAGGCCTGTGGCATACAGTGAATATTTGTGGTGATTTATGTAAATATAGCGGCCCTTGTCCACACTGCCTTTGGTTTCCTAGTGTATTACTGGTTAAAATATAAGTTGTTATGAAATCTCAGCTTGTATACATGACACACAGTTTGTGCATTTGCATCTCCAGGACCTTAACAGTTACTGAACCCACCAGAGCCCAGCTCTTTATTGCATGTTTCTTATATGTGGGGAGAGGGGAAGGCATACTCCTTCCCCTGCTAAAGTGGTTCCCATTGTTGATTGCCCCCTCTCTTCTCCCCACAGCCTAAAACTGTACCTCACTCCCTTTCTGTGCAGATCTTAGAGCTTTCAGCCTTTTCCAACAGGAAAAATCTAAAACGGATTCTAAGTAACAAGAGGAGACTGCGGGTGTGTGTGTGTGTGTGTGTGTGTGTGTGTGTGTGTGTGTGTGTGTGTGTGTGTGTGTACAGGCCTCATTCTGGTCTTCCTTGGAGCATAAAGTCTATAAGGAATGTCATTGTGGGTGAGGTAGTGAGTGTACAGGCTAGGCATCGGTCACACCCATTGAATTGTACATGTTATACATGTTAGAGTTGTGTGTATAGATTATACATAAATAATCAAATTATTAAAAGCTAATAATGACATTTTCAGGCTTTTTTGTTTGTCGGTTTGTTTGTTTTGTTGTTGTTCAACAAAGGAGAGCCTAGAAAATTAAGTAGTACCTCCCTGAGCCCACTAATCTCTGAGAGACCAGTTCTTCAGGAAGTGGAGGGGGTGTTGGTCGGGGAGATTTTGAGCCCCCAGAAGGGAAGAGCAGCCATTTCTGTTTTCTTTACTCAACTGCTTGGCAGTGGCCACCTATGAGCGCCCACAGCCCACACTTGCCCCTGAGAAGAGCAGACGGGGAGCTCCCTAGCACAGGAGTTCACGGCACAGCTCGTCCCTTAGCACCTCCTTGGCCAGCTTTGCAAATTCAAGGCTCAATTTCTAACTCTGCTGCCTTGAATGAGCCTTTGACCCCCGCCCCCCGTCATGGCTGCTGAGCATATCAAGTGATGTGAAAGTCGTAGCAAGGCCCAGAGCATAAGCTCTGTGCACTTCCGTGTCTGCTGGGTGACTGATGTTCGAGAGAGCCAAGCAGAGGGCTTTGGAGCCCAGCAGCTCTGGGCACGGGTTCTCGAGGCCAGCCTGATAGAGTGGTCCTGGCCTTTCTGCTTACTTGCTCGTAAGGTTGGCCACTGCTATTAACCCTCTTTCCCCATCTCCCCGAGGTAAAGTGGGGATGATGGCAACGAATCATCCAGGTGAGGCCCTTGGCCCCGGGGTCAGCCATGCAGCTCATATCACCACAGGCAGGGCTCCCTCCCAGGCCTGGGAAGGGCATCTTTGCCAGGCAAAAGCAGAGGAAAACAGAGCAGGCCTTGTTCAAACAGAACTGCTCTGTGTGTCGGCTCCATTCTGACCTGGGGCTGGAGATGGGTCATTTTCTGTTTTAAAAGATGTGGTATTGCATGCATTTAGTGGTTGAGCATGGCCGTGGCGTGCATGCAGAGCAGACTGTGGGAGTCTTCTCCAACCACATGAGTCCCACACGGTAGAGTCAGGTCGTCAGGCCTGGCACAAACCCTCTTCCTGCTGAGCCATCTTGCCTGCCCCTATGCCAAAATCTTGAATCTTCTGAGTTAACCTGATAAACAGAAAGGCCCCTGTGACATATCCTTGCCTTCAGAGGTTTGCCTCAGCATCATTGGGAGCTCTCTGGTCTGCACTTCAGGGGGGGCGGGTACAGTCTGGGTCTTCTCATTCAGTTCACAGTGACTGCTGCATAGACAGTCTCAGTGGACACCCAGGTTAGCAAAACACTGGCAGTAAGGTAGTGTGCATTTTAAGTTGAAAATGCCGGATGTGGAAGGTGCTGGATGTGGTGACTGAGCCTTGATTCCAAAGGGATGGTGAGAAATCACCCACGGCTGGTATGGCTTCCGTGCGAGGGGAGTGACAACGGACCTCGGTCGTGAGGCTGAATGTTTGAATCAAACACACACTCCAATCAATTCTGTTAGCTTTATCTTGTGGTCTCCTTGTCTGTGCATGCTTCTGCTGTCTGAGGAACTGCCACAAATGAGTCTGAAGCTGTGCTTAGTTCCATCTAGGTCAAAAATCCTCTCAAATGTCCCACCGCAGTAGCCCTCTCACTTACGCTCCTGCTCTTTCCAGGAGATGAAAAATGCCCCTCAGTATGAGGCAGGGGCATTGCTTTGCCCCCTAAGCTTGCTGTCCATTGGCTCAGCCTTCCAGAATGAGAGAACTGACCTTTTCTGGTAGGTGGAGATGAACCAGTACCTGTTCTTGCCCCTGTGGGAGTTATGAGGAGGAAGGGCATGGTGAGGTGACAGTGCAGAAAAACCAAAGTAGAACATCAGTGCTTTGCTGCAGTAGGCCTAGCGAGAGAGATTCCCAATAAGTCCCATAAACCAGGACCCCATCAGACCATCTACCATGATATCTGAGCTTAGGAAGGATGTTTCCTCTGCTTCCTGACAGCTCAGCGGTGGCTTCTTGTCCTGTTGCCTGCTGAAGTACTGTGCATTCTGACTGTCCTGTCCAGCCTTGGGCCTTGACAGTTGTTAGGCCTTGTTCTGTATTTGAGCCTGTTGGACTCCCCTCGGTGTTTACGACAGACTCTTGCTGTCTCCAAGCATTTGTTCACAGAACCCCTCCCCCATTCTATTTGGCCAAATCCTCTCCCAGTCCTTACCTCTTTATAGGTGTCATTCATAGATGTCTCCTCAGAACCTGAGACTCACTGATGTAGGTAGAACAGATCAACCCTCGCCTCACACTCCTTCTTTGATTGTCTTTTCAGCTGTGGGCATGTGCACACGCAATATTTGAACTGGGAAAGACTGTGCTGAGGAAGTGTACCCTCATGCTGTGCCTCTGCCCCAAACTATGCACCCTCAGAACTCCACTGGTGTGTGTCTACCTTGTGGCAAGGACTGGGTTGCTGGGAGAGACGCTGGTACCCTCAGACAGGTCTTTTCTGTCACATTGGGCCTTGAGCACCACAGTGAATTTTAATCTTTCATCTCTACTCTCTTCTATTCCCTTGCTCTCCTGGTGCCCTCTCTGCCATGCCCCTAGCAGGGAAGACGTCTCCAAATCGTTGAAATCCTCCAGAGCAAGGGCTTGCTCAGGATCCCTCCGTTTGTCTGATCATAGTGATTATGTGACCTCCAGAAAACCAGGCTTAGAAAACTGAAAAGTAAAATCAGATATTGGAAGATGAACTTTTCTATCACATGCCCAGATCCCAGATAAAGACACTGGTAGACAGAGGGGCAGGCTCCCCACAAGCTGGAGGTGGAGAATCAATCCCACCTCCTGGCCCTGGCGCAGCCCCACCTTTATTGCACAGTTGCTGCGCTTGGCCTTTCAAGGCTCTGACCCCTGAAATCTCTGCCCAACAACAGTCCTAGGGGAGAAGCCTGGGGCTGTATGTGAGGCTCTGGGAGTGGGAACCCATCACATACTACCCATGCCTCTTGTCCTGTGTCCCATTGCAAGGATAAGTTCTGGAGTTCTACTGGAACTGAGACCTTAAATGCCTGGAGCTAGCAAAGGCCTTTGTCTGCCCCAAGGTCCAACCAGTATGCAAGGGAAGTTAGTGTCAGCATGGTTGGCGGGGACCATTGTGACAGAAAAGGAGTACAGGAGGCGACAGTGCTCCTCTGTACCTGTTATTTATGTAGCCTCCCATGGCTCCTTGGACGGACAGACATGTAGGACAGATGTTTGCCCTCTTTTTCTAGGTAAAGAAGCAGGTTGAAAACAGACCTAAGACAGGGACCTAGGCTTCCTAGATCCCAACTTGGGTGGAGGGGGTCTGCATATGCCTGTAAAAAGAAAAAAAAGAAAAAAAGAAAAAACCTGCACCTCCTCTAAAAATTACTACCACCCCCCAGTCCCCCTGTGGGAGGAAACACAGAAACCACCTTGGAGGCACTTCCGGAAACCTTTCTTGGACAAACAGTTACTAAGAGCTTGCTCCGGCTGGGCTCCAGGCTTCCTGGGCAGAGTGACATCCATGGCCTCCTGGAGAACTTCAAGGGCAAAAATTTTGGTTCTTACAAATTTGGGGTCACTGACCCTTTCAAGAAAACTGTAGAGAGTCTCTTTAGGAAAAAAAGTGGTACTGTTTTTTAAATTTTAATTTAAAAATGAATACTAGCATATGGGGACTGCCATGGTTTGACTGTTGGTGGCCCCTCCAAAATGCAGGCTGAAACTTAATCCCTAATGCAACAGTATTAAGAGCTGTGGGTTTTAGGAAATGACTAAGTCCTAAAGGCTCCATCCTCACAAAAGGGATTAAAGCTTTAATAAAAGACCTGCAGGGGCTGACATGACCCCTGTGTCACTTTTGGCCATGAAGGTCATCCTATCATGGTATTCCCACCCCACCCCCACCCCCAGAACTCCAGGCAGATAAATCTCTCTTCTCTGTAAGTCCCCCAGTCTCCAGTACTGTGTTATCCTATCACAAACATCTCCCAAGGCAGTCCGGAAAGAGGCCTCCCTACCATAACCTGCACTTAGATCTCATCTGCTCCAGATTAAGGCTCCCTGGACCAGATGGCATTTATGGTCTCCTTTGAGAAGAGTCACTTGTTGATTCTTCCATTGGCAGGCAGCTTGTCCTAGCAGAGGACCAGAGCACAGGTGTACTTGTCATGACCGTTGCTATCAGAGGAGCCGACAGAGAGCGTACACGCCAGCGTGCTGTGGTGTTTGAGTTTCCGTGCCATGGTAGAGTCAAGCACAAGGCAGAGGTACTCAGTGGACCCCAGGCCTCTGCTTCTGGGGGGCAGGGGTAGCAGGAGGGCAGGTGGGATGCTGGAGAAACTTGGAAGAAGAGCTGCGAGTCTAGCACAGAGGTTCTGCAGGGGTGCGGGTGGGGGGGGTAATGGAGTGCTTAAGAGAGCTCAACTTGAGATGAACGGAAGGTTCAGAAAGCCTTTATAAGGTCTTTCTAAATGATGCTGACAGCTAAGAGTGGCATGCCCCTGAGAGTCTATGATTATCTCGAAGGAAAGATCTTTATGGGAGCCTTATTAAGCACAGAGTATGTCAGTGGGAGGGAGGGAAGGAGGGAGGGAGGGAGCAGCAGTGTGCTCGAAGCTCCGGGGGGCAAGTGAGGCAGCTCCTCGGCTTGCAGAGTGCTTTGCAGGCCTCTCGTTCCTGCAAACGACCCAGGTCGATGGTGGAAAATCTCCCTGCCCTAATCGTGGAATGCTAAGGTCAGAACCAAAGGAAGTAACCTGCTCCACCTGAAAGGACCCTTAACATAAATACTTCGATAGTCCTGCGTTATGTCTCCCTGCAGCCAAGGCAATATCACAACCCAGATTAGACTGGTTCCCCTCTCCCCAAACCCTAAGTCCCGTGCCCCTCCCTCAGGTCCCAGCTGGTGGCTTCCTCAACCAAGAATATACATGTCACCACACCTATCACCACGAGGTATCCCCCTCCTGTGTGCCTACCAAGTACAGGCTATCCCAGCAGCCCCGCTGAAGGCTGGAGACTCACTTTGTGGCATAAATTTCCATCCTACATGTGTGAAAATAAAGACGCACAGACCAAAGAAAGCCCAAGAGAGGTGCTTCAGAGAACATTGAGTCCAGCTCCATTGCGTGGTTCTGGGAAAGCCATGTGACACCACTGTGCCTCTAGATTATGAGACTTGGTGATGAGGGCGACAGTAATGTGTTTGGAGTGCTGCCTGCAGCACGCGTGCTGAATTGGTGACATCTTGTGCCTTGTCTATGCAGAGCGTCCTAGCATGACCAAGAACCTATGTTTATCTAAAGGTCCTGAATATAGCAAGACTGATATCATCCAGCTCCAATCTTTTCAGTGTACAGTTTCCTATACAGTTGTTCCAGGATACCATGGGTGTTGTGATTTAATGCCACACATGTGTTTTTCTCACAGTTCTCAGAGTCAGATTCAGAACTCTTCAGGCTAGAGTCAAGGTATCCCGCCCGCTCTGTTCCTTTCTGGCCTGGAGAGAGATCCCTTTTACTGCTGTTTGAGATTGTTGGCAAAATTCAATCTTTTACCTCTGAGTTCAGACTCCCCTCTTCTGACGGCTACCACCTCCCACCCCTCCACTGCCCCCCCCCACTCCCCACCCCTGCTTCCAGCCACAAAGTTCTTTTTAAGTGCTTTTGAGGACTCATGTGATTAGACAGGCTGACCTGGATGATCCAGACTAATCTCCACCTCTTGTAACCTTAATAACATCAAATCCCTGTTACCATGTGAGGCCTGAGATTAGGGTGCAGACGCTGCTGGCTGGGAGGCCATTAGTCCACTCCTCACAGTGACCTGGAGAAATTTGCTTGACTTCTTGGTTTTGTTAACTGAGACCATGGTCGTCAGTCAGGTTGGGGACTGAGCATGGAGTGGAACTGGGGGTACATTGGTAGCTTGGCGTTGCCTGTGGGGTTTCAACCGAGGAAACATGCTTAGAGGTGTTAATGACCTGCCTGAGAAGCAAGGTCAGAACTTCTTGAGAAGAAAAGAGTGAGTTCTATTCATCTCTGTGGCCCTGTCTCTGTACCAAGTGGGCACTGGTCCAGGCACAAGGCTGGTGGCATGTATGTGGAATGAATGACCAAGAACTCTGAAGAGTAAGTGACTTGTGTAAGGGCACAGAGAGAGATGTGCAGCGTGCCCGACTGGAGGAAGGGCCTACAAGCCTCGAGCATTTCATTTCCCCTGAAAACCTGAGGCACAGCGGGGAGGCACACCTACATGGCAGTGCCTGGCAGAGCGCCAGGACGCGTGTATGTCGTCTCTGCGCCATGCTAACCACTTCAGAAAGGTCTCTGTGCCCCGTGGCACAGGCCACACCAGGGATTACTCCAGAGGCAGAGAGGTGTTACCTCTGTATTATCCCCTGGCACAGCGGCAGAAACTGGAGCTAACCCGGAGTGGGGAGAGGGAGAGGGAGGAAAGAGGGAGAAGGAGAGAGAGAGCCAATCCCACTTTTCCCTTCTAAAGGCTCCTCCTCTGACTGGCTTTTCCTCAGGCTCCTCAGGCTCCCAAGGCAGCTTCCCAACAGGATGTCAGCCAAATACCTGTTTCCTACTAGGTGCCTGCACTCTTTCCCTCTGCTCTGACAGAAGGCCGCTCAGCAGTCAAGAGTCTGATAGTTCAGCCTGCCTGCTTATATGTATTTATATGATTTAGAGCCATTTTTCACCTCGAGCCTCAGTTTCCCCTTCTGTAACTTGGTGACTCAAATGATGACCCAGCATCTCCGTCCCTCTGAGAGAAATAATCGGAGAGCTTTACTTCAGCCTTGAGGACAGAGTTGTCCTGTTATACCAGGGGTTCCCTGGTTCTGCTGAGGCCAGATACCCTGACAACTTGTGAGATATATCTGGACGGCTGGTAGTGCCCTCCCTGGGATCCAGCTAAGGTGGGGCCGACTGGTGCCCAAGACCTCTGGCCCTTAATGTCAGTCCACTCCTGGCACGAGGCCTGTGGAAGGCTGCCCTGTCACTACTGCAGAGCAGGATATGGTATTTAGTCTATGGCCCTGGAATCATATCTGTCTGGCGAAGGTAACATCTCACCCATGTGAATCGGCCCTAGAACAGGACCTGGGGTGTGCCCCTACTATGCACAGCATCGGCCCTAGAACAGGACCTGGGGTATATCCCTACTATGCACAGCATCGGCCCTAGAACAGGACCTGGGGTGTGCCCCTACTATGCATAGCATCGGCCCTAAAACAGGACCTGGGGTGTCCCTACTATGCACAGCATCGGCCCTAGAACAGGACCTGGGGTGTATCCCTACTATGCACAGCATCCGCCCTAGAACAGGACCTGGGGTGCCCCTACTATGCACAGCATCCGCCCTAGAACAGGACCTGGGGTGTCCCTACTATGCACAGCATCGGCCCTATAACAGGACCTGGGGTGTGCCCCTACTATGCACAGCCCTCTTGCAGCATTGCTGTTGGCTCCTCAATAGTTTACAGATGAAGAAGAGCAGCCTGGGAAGCGATGACTCTCACTGCTTGGAGAATGCTACAGAAATTACCTGGGTTCTGAGTATGATCTGGCTTTGGCTGAGGTGGGTGTCCACCTGGGCTCACTCCATCCCGTCTGCCTTAATGAGAGGATGGTGGGCATCATCATAGCAGGTGCTTCTAAGGGACACCCTGGGATGGGAGAGTTCACTCCATTGGCAGGATGGAGAGTTCTTAATGTTTGCCATATGTACTGTCTGGACACTGGGTGTTCAGCTCCCCTAGGAAGCGGTGTGAAAGAGAGGCTGCAGCAGGCGGGAGGCTGAGGAGGAAGTCATTCTAGGCTAATCGCTGGGCAAGAGACTGTGGTAACTGGGAGCTTCCAATGGCAGTAGATGGTGAGAAGTTTCTGGAGCCCGTAGTTAGAGTCAATAGGACCTACTTATGAGAGGACCATCTTCTGCTGATAAATGAGAAGTGTTGACAGAGAAACCCTTGTTTGTGGAGTTCACTGTATCCCTCCGAGGCTCCATCCAATCTCCTAAAGGACTAAGAACAGCACGCACTCTGCTCTTAACAAGCCAGTTGGAGCCAGCCCGAGCCAGCCCAGCCTAGCACTGGATCAGGCTGTGGAAGATGAGGAAGCAAAGCTCAAAGAAGAGAAGTACCAGGTCTTTGGCCTTGGCACTGGGATCGGTGACAAGCCATTGACGGAGGTGCAAACAGCTAGACATGGCGAGGAGGAAGGGGAAGCGATAGGAAAATGATCGTGTGTAGACACACTCGTCTTTTGAGGCCCAAGTACCTGCTTAATACATTCTTAGGCACCTGCATGCTTTGTCAATAATGGAATTTCTTCCAGGAACTGAGAGCTTGGTGGTTGCTGCTATTATAGAAAAATAAACTGAGGAAGAAAAGACTGAGAAATCCAGCCATGTTTGTACAACCACAAATGGCAGAGTTGAGCTTCACCTAGGTCTTGACTGCTTCCAACACTGACCCTTGGAATCCACTTCCGCTTTGGCTCTATGCCTTATTTTAGGGATCTTAGGGGAAAGTGAGGCTTTAAGAAGTTTAGAGACCATTTTGAGCCTGGAGAAGAAATGACAGAATAGTTCTACGGCCTCACGCCACACTCAGATGCACGGTGCGGTTTTGCTGTGGGGTGAGAAGGAAATAGGAGAAAAGATGTTTTCATTTGTTTCATTAGCCTATTTGGCATTTTAAAAAAGAAGACAATAAAGAAGGAAAAGTAAGTGTAATTCCTTCAATAATGCCCCCACACACACACCACGGGTTCCTCAGTTCGCTGCTGTTCTCCACCTGCCCTCTGGAATCAGCCCAGGAGGTGTCACAGCATCCCTTGCTCTAGTGGAGCCAGGGTTTAGTGACCTCTGAGGGCTGCCTCTTGCCTTGTTCCCTGCAGTACCTCAGCACCACCTCCTCTGGCCTGAGCCTGGCCGTGGGCCTCGTTGTGAGTTGCTTAGCTGCTGTCTTCCAGACCAAAGCCAGTTACCAACGGCATCCTCAGCTTCAGTGGAAACAACTGACCCAGCGATGCTAAGGCCATCTCACCGCTTTCCCTGGCTGAATCCTTACTATTTTGCTCACAAGTGGGGGTATTGTTTTTCTGTTGGCAGCTCTTTGACCATCTGGTAAAAGTAATGAACTTAATGGCCCACTTCAGCATCATCAGGTGTGGCTGGTGCTGAGCAAATGCTGCTGTCAGGTAGTCTGAAAGGAGCCCACGGCCTGCAGCCTGGCTCTCTGGAGACCAGAAGCCTGTATTCTCTCCTGGGGCAGTGCCCAGCTCCGTTACCCCAAGTGGCATAGCAGGACTTACAGGTCTCTCCCCAGCCTGGCATGACCAGGAGACCAAGTGCATGCCACTTTCCAGTGGCAGGGAGGAAGACCAGCTGGCCTCATCTAGACAGAGTTTGGGTGCCAGGTGCAGCCATAGAGGAGGATGTCCCCAGGTGGGATAAAGGCCACATGCTGGTTGGACTAGGACAGTTTGTAGAGATGAACCTACAGAGCAGCAGGCCTTGCCAGGCATCGCCACCTAGGGGCCTCTTAGGTGAAAGATGTTTGCACCTTTGCCTGTCTGTGTCCTTTAGGTTATACACATTAAAATGCATAAGACAAATAGAAAACAGAGAAGTTAACCAAAAATTACTATAATTAAAAGTGCACTGATTTTCCTGACTGCCTGTCCTGCTCCACCCTCACTCTGCTAAATTAGCCTGCTAGGATTGAGCAGCCATGCAGCAGGGAGCTTAGAGCACAGCGAGGCCAGGAAATGCAGCTGGTTTGCATTTTTCTTCAGGCAGTCTCCTTGCCATGCGTGTGCGCACGCGTGCGTGCACATGCACACGCACACACACGCACACACGCACACACACGCACACACACACGCACGCACACACATGTACGTCTTGTCGTGTACTAGCTGTCTTATCCCTGTCTACTCATAAGGGATTGTCTACTTCACAATCCCTGGCACACAGTGGGAATTTCCTAAGTACTCGGTGATTGGATTAACTTTCTCTTTCCTAATGCTGCTTAGTAAACTTTTATAATGGAGGATTCAGAAGGTGGAGGCAGGATCCTTAGAGGAATATCTGCTTTGATGGAAGACCTCACTGTTTTCTTTACCCATGGTTTGGGGCAGGCAGATAGAGTAATTGACTATCTGCCACTGTTCTAGGGTAAAGGGAGGTGGGGAACTTTACCTTCAGGTAAAGTGATGAAATCAGGTCTATTATCTGCATTTTGCAGAGTCAAAGCAAAACAAAACAACAACAACCACCCCATATGGGCCAGAAACTCAATTTTATCTAATTGCAGTGTGCTAAAGCCATGGCTGACAGGCAGCAAGTCCACTGGGAAAACCTGTGGAGCTGGAGAAAGCCAGTTCTTTGTCTCCTAGAGTTGTCTCAGTCTGCCTCCAAGAAGCCCTCCTGCAAGGGGAAGGCAGTTGAGCCCGGACCTCTGAACTCATCACTAGGAGTGACCCACATCTGCCTGAGTTCCTTGAGTGTCTGTTTACCTTTTCCTTTTAAAATTCATGTGACTTCATACATTTTCCTTATATGGTAAAACGAATCCCTCCTGTTTTAACATAGACATGACGCTCCTGCTTGTCCAACAACTTGGCATAAATAACTTGAAAAACAAACAACGAAGGAAAACAGAAAGGTTTATCAGGGCTGCTGTCTGGTGTTTACCTCTTGGAAAACATGTCCTGCTATGAGCTCTGCAAAGACCACTGCAGGCTGGTGGGAGGGCTGTTTCTTCCACTGCCCACAGTGGGATCTCATGCCACTTGTCCCCTGTGCAAACACAGCTTGTCTGAAGGAAGCAGGACATTCACTTCTGAGCCTGACCATCTGTTATTTCAGACCTGGGTGATGGCAGCACCCTGATGAATGGAGCCTTTAGCAAACAGTACCTGGCCTGACCCAGTGATAAAGGGTTACCTTCTCAAGCAGGTTTTACAGCTTGGCCCTGTGTCTTCAATCTGAGAGTTGGTAAGGAGAAGCACAGAAAGTAGGAGACATCCTGATCCTGTTGAAATAAGCCTCATGGTTTGTTTCATATTGCCAAAGTTCTGGTGTATATGCAAAGCAGACCAGTGAGGCTCGATCTACAAGACCATGGTTCTGATAGCTAAGGGCTCTAGGTTTATGCTTCAGGGCAGGGTTTGCAAGACTTTGACAGACTCTTAGATAGAAATGTTTCTTCACAGCTTATGCCCCCCACCCCTTATGTTCTACAGTCATGCCGTGGTATCTACCTAGGCCTCTTTCAGAAAACTGAGCCCAGAGACAGATAGGGAAGCCCCCACCACACCATAACCTGACCATGAAGTAACAGACTGTCAACAAGTTCCTCAATTTCCTTATCTGGTTAATCCTCAACCCATGTCTATATCATGAAGCTAGGATTCAGAGACACAGGAAAAGGCAAGGAGACTGAGGTGCACAATTCAGAAAATAGAGCATGCCGATTACCAGGGCAGTTATGAAAGGGCTTTCTAGTCAGGTCCAGATCTAGCTGACCCTCCAGTGAGGCCTGGCAGGGTCTATTCACGGTGTACCTCCAAGGCCTCTGAAACCTTAGACAGTAAGTGGGCCCCAGGTCTTTCATACAAAAGGGATAGACTTCCTTTGTTTAGATCTCTGACCAAATGCTACTATGTGACATCTTGTCTAAAACGTCAGCTTATCACTATTGTTCCTGTGTTTGCAGACTTCTCCAGGTTTCCTCACTTCTTACATATTCATTTATGCCCTTTCTGACTTCTGAGTGCCGGGTTGAGTTCCCTGCTGTGTCTCTGTACGTAGGAGAGTATCTGACATGTCCCTATAAGTAGACTGGATAGATAGGGCATCTGGGACAAACTAAGAGAGACTTGGAGCATAGGGGAGAGAGTTGGAGGATGAGGCCAAGAAGAGCGGGCACCTTCTCTGTGCCCTGTAAAGACACAAGAACAGATGCTTTTGAGGCTCATCTTTGAGTCTTTGAAAAGTCACCAAACAGACTTCTCACATCAATGGGGGCTTCTGCTCCTTTTAGGCTCTGGTTTTTCCTGTCCTGTGCAATGGGGATCAGGGAAGGTGGTGCAAGGAAGGTCCAGGCAAAGATATATCTTAGAGATGCACACTTAGAGTGTAACTACCTACTAAGCCTTCTCCTAGCTAGTTGGCAGATCATAGCATAGAGGACAATATGGAGGCTAAAGAGCCACGCTCCCCCACAATTGTCTGTTTCCTTCTTCCCTATTGGGTAAGTAGGAACCAATGCTCACACAGGGCAAGAACCTACCCAAGGACTTACAACAACAAGGAATTAGCAAGGAGCTTTCTTTTTCTTTCTTTTTTTTCTTTTTCTTTCTCTTTTTGCTAACCTTTTTGTCTTTTTTCACTCTAATTAACTCTCCTACCAAGGAAAAGAGGGTTGGGGGGAGCTGAAGGAGTAGGGGGAACTGACTGATCTTCCCCAAGGCTTGGTGAGGGCCTCCTGGTGTCTGCACTAGAGTGATCACTCTGCAGTAACATCTCAAGACATCTGTGCATCTTTATTGCATGCCCCGTGGGCAAGGTGGGCTTTCCCAGGTTTGTATTCCTTCAGATTCTGATTCTGTTAGCTTTAAACACATGATACACCTCTTCTAAAGAGTTCTAAGGCCGAGTAGAAAATGTTCTTATGTGTATGAAACACCATGCACTCTAGTGTGTTGCAGGCTCTGAGGAATTCTGCAGTCAAGAAAAATCCCTGCAGCTCTTTTTGTGTAGTTACCAATTCCCTCCACTGGTTTGATCTCAGTTCTCTTTTTGCATGAGATGCTATTGACCAATGGTCTTTCTCTATACACAGGCGAGCGGGACTGTGTACACAGGACATCCTGATGTTTACCTTTCAGTGTATACGGACCTGCTGTTTCTTTATCGCAACAGTAAACTACCTTGGTGGAAAAATGATATCCAGGCCCTCTCAAAAGTGATGGAGGCCACATCCCTCTAAACAGAGTTTTGCTTCTTGCACTGAAAGGAGGAAGGAAAGATGGCTCTGTAAAGACAACCCTTTCCTTACAGACTCTGATTCTGGTTTTGTTCCTCTGTAAACCTCTTTCCCCTCTGGGAGTACAAGAGAATACAGCTGCCACTACACAAATGGCGTTCACATGCCAGAAAGAACTCACCATTAGGAAATGGCTTCAGCGATGCCGATGGCTGGAGAGACTGTGTCGTACCATTGAGTAGGTTTGCATACCCATCAGAGAGCATGGCTTACTCTAGACAATGCCCATTCTTGTACATGTAAAGTGGTTGTGCATCAGTGTACATGGCGTCAGCCTTGGCCTCATGGGGTTTGGCCAGGGTCACACTTAGCTTTTAGAAGGTTGTTTGTTACAGAGCAGGTCCTGATGGACACTTGCCTGCCAGTATAGCTGTGCTACTCTTCCTCAGTATGTGGATAACACCTTGATTTGCTTCCTGAAGAAGGGCCTCTATGTAGCCTAGCCTCAAACTTGCTAGGTAGCTGAGGCTGGCCTTGAACTCTTGAACTTCCTGCCTCTGTCTCCCAAGCTGTACACAAACATGTCCAGCAGCACCTTGGTTCTGATCACTCTTATGCCCGAGCATTTTTTGATATATAGTAATAGATGCTTAATAAAGACTGACAAATGAGTGGGTGAGGAAAACGGAGGGTCTTCTCTCTCTGGAGAGCAAAGTGCATGTCTGAGTCAGGTTCCCACAGAACTGGCACCCAAGGAGCTGCTCGAGACAGAGCAAGCCTTTGCTCCCTCCCCCCTCCCTGTGCGTGTTAATGAGAAGCCAGCACCCAGCTGCTGTGGTTCACCAAGTGGAGCTCAGAAGCAGAGCGTGAGGTGATTTCCTGGAAGGTGACAGTGTCGTCTGAAGGCCTCGGGCATCGAGGTTCCAAGCCGTGTGGATTTCTATTCCTGGCTACTACACGTAGATCTGGGTCCGCTCTAGCCACAGAGTTGCCAGCAGAGGGAATATCACGGATAGGTGCTGCCTGTGGGGCCGCTTCTGAAGAGAGAAATACCCAGAGCTGGCAAAGGGAAGGTAGAGCCCCTTGACCACCATGACATTCCTGGCCCCTGAAGGCCCTACATCCGCCTTTCTGTGGATTGGTACCGTGGAGCAGCCTGTGAACTTTCGGCCTTTCCAATGTTGATTTTGCCCTCTCTTGAGGAAACATAACCAAGGCCCTGGACCAAAGTAAGCAGCCCAAACACCAGTCTGGGGACATTTTCGCTGAGAAGTATGATGATGGTCTGCCCCGGGCCTCTCTCTGCCGTCAGTGACCTAACCTCTGCTGAGGCAAGAGGCTGACTCTGCTCTACTCCATGGTGGTATGTTCATCCCAAACACTTGTTTATGCCCCAGAAAGAGCCCGAGTCAGTGATCGTTAAAGACTGCTAGTAAACTTAGCAGCCCTGGTCTGGTCTTGGTAGAACTAAGAGGTGAATCCACTCTGAGAGGAACCTCACTCTCTCAGTGCCACTGGTTGGAAAAGACTAACAAGGGCGGTGAGAGGCAAAGACCTGAGCTACCAGGCAAGATCATAGCCTGGACCCTCCTGCCCAGAGTGTCAGGAGGCTGGGAAGGTACATGGCTGAGGGGCAAGCCAGGTCAGCCCTGAAAGAGTTAGAGCTGTGACTGGGCCAGGCGCACCTTCATTGGACTGTGCTGTAAGAGTCTGGTCTGCAGGATGGGGATTACTCTGTGATCTAGGGATCAGCCTGGGAACTCTCTCGGACTTGACCTGACTTCTTATTCATTCTGAAGCATTCATTTACCCAAACACCAAATGTTCACCTCTTTCCAAATGTTCACCTCTTTATCTAGATGGCTTCTGCAGGGCATCGGAGTTCTTGAGGGAGTTCAGAATAGGACCAATCCTCCCCTCCTCTGACTTTCTGTTCCAGGAACAACACTTGGAATGCACAGGGCCATTTCTACCATAACATGTCTCCAAGAGAATACAGTCTAGCTTAGGGATTGAGGAAAACAGTCTGCCTGTCTCCCTAGTTGTCTCTCTGGGTCCAAGAGCCCGTTTCGTGGGGGTGAACACTGTGGTTATCTTGAGTGGCACTGCCCAGGTCAGATCAGCCACTAGCTAGCTGTGAAAGCACCATTTATGTCTCTCACCCCACACTTCACCTCAATGTTTCAATATGGTGCTGGGTACATGGCTTTTATAGAAGACACCCGCTCTTGACCAGGCACAGGGCACAACTGGGAGGGCGGAAGATGCATACAGCTGATATGCCCTTGAGGGCTGGTGCTCAACACACGTTATTTATTCTAGTGTTTGTCTCCCGTAGGAAGATTTATGACTTCTCTCTTGTTGTAGGTGGCTTAGCCAAGCCAGACCACTGAGCAACTTGACATGGATTTAGATTTTTAGAGAAGAAAGGAGCAGACAAATAATATAATCCAGTATTTTATAGACACGGAAGCTGATGGCCACAGACACTCCAGGACAGAGGTGGAACTATAGGAACTGATGGCCAGGTAGACGTGAGTTAGGCGCCTGGAAACTGGTAATGTGCTTTCCTTTCTTCTACGGTGCTGGGCACACATTGATTCCCAAGTGAAAACCTTCCATCACCCATGGGCTCTGATGAGAGTGTAAGGTGTGTCCTGCAGTCTTTAGCCCCCCTCAAGCATCTATTTCTCTTGCTGTGCAGGGTACAACCTCTCCCATCACCACAAGAATCACCCAGCTCCGACCTGAACCCAGGAGGGTCACCCAGCCTCGAAGCCCTTAGTCAGCTCTGTAAAGACAGGAAAATCCAATGAAAGAAGCTGGTAAAACATGAGCCCTTAGCAGGCTGTGAAGCCCCACACACCTTTAATCCCAGCACTTGGGAGGCAGAGGCAGGCAGAACCATGTGAGTTTGTGGTCAGCCTGGGCTGCAAAATGAATTCAAGACCAGTCAAGGCTACATAATGAGAGAGCCTGTCTAAGGAAAAGGAGAGCATTTATGTGCACGACTGGGGTCTTTATTGCTTGAAATCATTCTGGGGAATCAGTGTTTCTTTGTTTTCAGGAGATGAGCCACACAAGTCAGCCTACTTTGACGTCAGTCCTGACAACCTGTCAGCCCAGGCCTCCCTGACAATCATCCCTAGTTTCAGGTCTCACCTAAATAAGAAACAACATTCTCCTGCCACTGCTTCTGAGAACTTTCCTGAAGCTGGTAAAATGTTTGGTCTTTGCTAGAAAATCCACTTCATTCTACTTCAGAAGAAGTAATGAGTGGTAAGATTCTGGCTATATGGATGTTTGCCCGGAAACCAGGAAAGGGAATAACACTCGAAATGTATATAAGAAATACTCAAGTTAATAAAAAAAAAATAATAATAATGAACCAATAGTTGCAAAAAAAAAAAAAAGATTCTGGCTATATTTTGGGCTGCAGAGTGGAACCTCAGATGTAACTTTCAAAGTAGGGTTTTCAAAGTAGGATGAAATTGAACTATGTATTCTTTATTCCCCGTGCATAAAGCACACTCATAGATACATAGAAATATTTAGACTGAGCCTATAATGAACCACCGAAAAAATATTGGAAGAAGAGAAGGTAGCGAGGCCCTGCCTAACACTTTAGACATTTCCCAAAGTGACTTCTTGATAGGTCTGAATGACCTCAGCCAGCCCAGCCACATATTGGCCAGACTTAGCGAGGTACAGTGCCTCCGTGGTCACCCAGCAGAAGACTCCTCCCAGTCTAGTCCTGTTTCATTCTCCCATCATTCTTCTCTTCTGCAGGGACCTTTCTAACTTCATCCATGCCTTACTAGGGAAATTGGTCTCATGGCTCTGTAGTGGCACCGGCAACTTTGTTTCCAAATCCTGTGGTCCACTGTAATCACCAAGTGCCTTAGGGCTTTGAATGACTTTTGATGATATCAGGAAGTCAGACTCACCAACAGAGAATGAAATGTAACCACCATTAAATAGCTTCAGTTCCTGAATACATGTCAGTTTCTGAGAATACATCTCAGAAACTCGCTGCACGGTGGTGTTGAACACATAGTGTTGTGCATTTGAACACCTGCATTTAATTTCACTTCTTACTGCTAGAGATCTGGGATAATTTATTTATTGGCTCCTTAGTTACTATAACAAGGAAGTAATAGTAGGACCTAACTAATAAAGTTCTCAGAAGTGAGTGGCTTCTATGTACAAAGTGGTTAGTATATAATATGTATTCAGAGCCATTCGCTGTCACCATAATTTTATTTCAGGCCAGTCCTTCCCATAGATATTCCCACCAGTACAAGTGAATAGCGTACAAAGAATACAAGTCAAAGAACTGGAGAGTTGTGACATGAATTGGTTCCTACAGGCATTCAAAAATGTTTGTTAAACACCTAGTAGGAGAACAAGTACATAGTAGGGTTCACAGCTGCACACTGGGATGAAAAAGACATGTACCTTAATGAGTTCTTCCTGCTTGCAGGGCAAATGGGCCCTTCATGTACAACAACCAGAACAATACCTGGGTGCCCCACCCCAGAGGAGGAACCATGCCTTCTGGGCCCCCCACTCCCCAACCCACCCCCTCCCCAACCCCTCCCCCAACCAAAGCACAACTATCTCCCTGGAAATCAGTCTGTTTAAATTTAACTCGAGAGGGAGAAACAGCCGTTCCATTTCCAAACTGGAATTCTCCCCCATGTGTTTTTGGGAAACACAGATGCCTTGGCATTCTCCCTCTGACAATAGCAGAGATTGTTCACAATCATGAATGGTCTTGGTTGACTTCAGCTCCAACAAAACCCATGAATCATTCCATAACTTCTGAAATTGAAAAGAAATAACAACACTCCAGCTCTGGAGGGGGTGGGGGAGAGCACAGTGTGAAGCAAAGTCATCCCAAGTAAAATGCTCGCCTTTGCTGCTGCTGCTGCTGCTGCTGCTGCTGCTGCTGCTGCTGCTGCTGCTGCTGCTATTGCTATTGTTGCTGCTGTTGGGAAGCTTCACATTTTCAACCCAGCTGGCAATGAAAACACAAACAACAACAAAACAGAGTGAAAATACAAAAATAAGATAGTGTTTCTGCACCTTGAGCACCACCTGTACATTCTCCTCTGTGGAGTTTGTGACTGACCACAGTACAACCTTCCCTCCCCATCTCTCTCAGAGCTTGGGGCCAGAAATATTATTTCACTTGTGGCCCTACATTTTATGGAAATAAGAACAAAAGTAGGTACATAGAGTGAGGAATGGAGCAGACATGGGTCGCTGTCACAGATCTTGTCACAGAGACTCACATGCACACCCATTTCTAAGACCACTTTTCCAGCAGACGGTTGTGTCCTCCTGGTACCAGGTAACAAAATGAAGTTTTCAGACGATGTGACTCAGAGTCGGCAGTCTGTGAGGCACCAACAGGACTGAAGTATGGGTCTGGAGCTCCTTTCTTTCCTCTTGGTCCAGAAGAGTGTATCCTTCCCTGAAGGCCACAGTGAGGCGCATGCCAGTGGCCCAGATGGCTACTAGCCCTGCAAACTGAGACCAGAGTGAGGCCTGATGGGCAGTCATGACAAGGACTACAGTCTTGGAGGCTTTCATTCCTATCTCTGGAGTCCTCTTCTTTCATGTTAGTCACATCAGCATAGCTACAGAGGATAGCCAAAAGGATCTTCCTGTGGAAGACAGGCCCAGTGATCTCCAAGTTTCTATGTCCAATCTGTTTCTGAAGGACACGGGACAACCTGCAGCCGAAGACAGCATAGCAGGGCCTCCTAACATCCAGTTTTGCTTATATAATTAATATTTGTTTAGCTTAGATAACAGCTACTCAGACCTTACAATGAAAAGGAATAAATATAACCTGTATTTAAATATAACCCACTGTTATGGTAACATGCCTAAGGTAACCGGAAGAGGAAAGGTTTTATTTAGGTTTTGGAGATTGTGGTCTCCTGGCACCATGCAGGCTTTGGGGCCCATTCTACAGTGATGCATCACGGCTGGAGCACGGGGTAGGAAAAGCCTCCTTACTTTGTGGACAGGAACAAAAGGGAAAAAGAAAGGGTCTGGAGCCCCAGTGTCCCCTTAGGAGCATGCCTCAGTGGCCAGCCCTCTCATTCAGATCCCCTTTCAAAGGCTACATCACCTCCCAGGAGTGCCGTAAGCTGAGGTATTCCAGTAATGTGGCCTCTATACTCAAAGAAAACCATAACTAGCTCATGAAATATTTATTTCCAGACTCCTTTTATTGTATATGGACCTGTTTTTAAACAAAAGATATTATCATACCAAATACATAATTTCGTTGCTTGTTTTTATACTCAGTATGCTCTCTGAACATCTCCCACACCAACGTACATAATTGCGTGCCACTTTGTAGGCTCTTTGGTCGTGTATGGAGGTTTTTGGGAGGCCTTGTCTGTGTTTCTTTCTCTGCCCTGAGAGACAGAGTCAGTAGAAAACACTGCTTCGCAGGTTCACATTCAGACACTGCAAAGTTCTGACCTCAGAGAGTCAGCCTTGGAGCCTTCCTACTTCAAGCTCCAATTGGACTCTACCAAGTCCATCAACCCAGAGACATTGCCAAAGTAGATGTCAACTCCGTAAACTGCACATTGACGCTAGAAACCATGCGGAATTGTCCTGATGCCGTTTAAGCACTGAGCAGGTAGTCTCAATAGAGAAGAAAAGGAGCATATTCTCACAGAGCTCCTTTGAATGACTAGACATTTTAATAAAAAGCCACCATAGCTGGGTGTGACAGCACACAAGAACTCAAGAGGACTGCAGCAAGAATATCATGAGTTTAAGGCCACAGAACAAGGTCCCATCTCAAAACAAGTGGAACTGAAAGGAAGTGTCCAAGTCAGTGTTTCCCTCACCACCCTTGGAATCCGGCAGTGGCTAAAATCCCTGCAAGGAAAGAGATGGTCTGAAAGTGTCCCGACCATTAGACAGGAGAGACCTGTCCAGGCACTGATACATGGAAATGTCTGTTCCCTTTAGAGCCCGTCCCCTAGAGGAGCTGTGGTGCCATATTCTTCAGAGTTTAAGGAAAGTCGTTTCAGAGATGAGTGCTAGAGATAATGGCTGGATGTTTATTATTCTCTGCCTCAAGTAGATTGGCAGATGTGGTAACCACTGTCTGTAACCAAGATTCTGGAACACTGCAAATGTCATTGTTAATTACCACCGGAGGCTTCAGCCAGGGCTCTCCTTACTAACCCTCAACGGCACTGCCATTTACCCATCATAGGATAATGCTGTAAGAGGATCTGGGGACCTAGACCTTCTGGCTGCCCTTGTGAAGTTTTTTGGGGTACAGATTTCCCAGGTTAAGGACCCTATTCAACGTTTATCTTCAAAGAAAATAATGTTTAAAGAAACACAGTCCCCAGCCCCTTCCTGTGCCCCTTGGAGCCTTGTTTACAGTCCTCAAAGTCCTCTTGGAGATAGAGCACCTCCCTGAAATCCTAAGGTTACAAGGTTGAGGTAAGATCTTGGATTTAAGGCCAGCCTGGTCTACACTTAGCAAGGTCCTGTCTCAAGGAAGCAAATAAACAATTAACAAAGTGAGGTAACACACAGCATATCTTAGAGAATTGGTCAGTGGCTCTGGTGATGTCCTGTGGCACAGGAAGGATCAGTGGTGTCCATGAGCCTTGCAAAATAAAATCTTAGGTCCAAAAGGATGCTTACAGGTAAGGCTTCTGAGTCATAAGATCTACTCTTCCCTCGCCCTGCATCTGTGAGCAGGAAGAGCGAGCACTCTGGTGAGTGGAGACAGGAGGCTTCATACACATGCTCTGCGTTCAGGGCAGAGCCTAGCAGCCCTGATGTAATTTTACATAGGTTACTAAAACCACGCCCCTAAAGTGCTTGGAAACAGTACCTCTCAGTAGCACCAGGGAAGTGGCCTCTCGCTATTGTCAGCTCAAGGTATGCAGGGCTCCAGATCTCAGAGGCAGGCTAGAGTGGACTTTATCCCCTGGGCCTGCAGAGGTTATCCATCTGCAAATGGAGACACTCGGCTGCTTCTCAGCATCCAAGTCAATTTAGCAGCCAGGCAGGCGTTGGGCACGCTGGCGATGCCTCATACTGAGGGAGGCATTAGGAATGGGGTGTTGGTTTTCAACCACTTCCCTAAAAATGATTTGAATTTTGTCCAGTTAGCCCATCATAGCTCTACGACAGCCGTGTTGGGGAGTGAGCCCCATATATATTGTACACCTACCTATGGCATTTTCTTTCATTGTCCTGAATTGCTCTGAATCTCCTGTTTTCTGTTCACTTTGCTGATTCCTCCAAGGAATCCCTACAGAGAACTCTACAAGCTGTGACTCAGTCTTGGTATAGTTGGGAGATCTCCTGGTTCGGGGAACTTGTGGTCGGGCATAAGAGTGTTGTGAGCTGGGAAGCAGGCCAGTGTGTTCTGGCCAGGGTCAGCCCTTGGGTGGGTGTGCGGAAGGTAATCAGAACACTGCAGCAGGTCCATGGCTCAGTTATCCCAGCTAAGGAATTCGTGTCCTGTGTAGAACACAAAGGCAAAGCAGGTGGGAGCCAAGAAACAACGGGTGTCTCCAGAAGAGTGTTTCCCCGAGGGGTGACAGTAGCATCTCCAGGTGTCCTTGGGGCCCCATGCTCTGTATGCGGACCTCTGTGCTTGACAGGGCAGGCTTTGCTCCCTGCTCTGTAGAGTGCGGACAGACAGAGAGCCAAGAAAGCCATATTGGACTCTTCTACAGACCTTATGCTACTCTGCTCCTATAAGGCGCCCCTTATGGTGGGCAACTGTGCTGAGAGCCTGAGTTCTAACTGCCACCACTGTCCACAGGAATGAGTCACAGGGCAAAGGTGTGAGGGTCATATCATCCCTTTCCCTCCCTCCCGTCCTCCTCCTCCCACTGTGGATCTCTTTCCTTCCTCCTCCCCTCTTTCCTGCATTCGCATGCATTTACTTTTCTCTGAGGCAGGAGCTTGGAAATAGCCCAAGCAGGTCTTAGTCTAGAGACCCTCCCCCTTCTTCCAGCTCCTAAAGTCTTGGGATTACTGTGCCATTGTGCCAGGCTTAGCCTAACTTCTGGAGGCTTTTCCCAGCCTTGGATACTCCCCGCCCATCCTGAGCAGCTTGAAGAGTGTCTCCCTCTAGCATTAGCCGGTGGGTGCTTCTGTAAATCTCACTAGTCTTTAGAATGAAGCCTCCTGCCGGGCTTTGGGTTCCATTGTATTTGCTTTCGTCATTCACTACTATTTAGAGTATGAGGTGTGATTTTCCACCTAAGATAGAGTTATAAATTTTCCCCCTAGAATGAGGAGATATTCTTGTTTCCAGAATGAAGTCAAAGTACTGCTAAGCAAGAGTGTGGCAGCTGAGGTTTAGAAGACGCTGAACCAAGCCTGCCCCTTTCCTCATCCTGTAGCCTTCTGTCCTTGCCAAGGCTGCTGAGAAGGTGTTTTGATTGTGTGTGTGTGTTTATGCCTCATGGAGCTCCCAGGTCCAGGCCTGTGGCAGCTGAACCCAAGCAGAGAGGGACATTGTCTGCTGGCAGAGCCTGGCAGAGCCTCAGTGGGAGCCTGTGCTTAGGGAATGGAAATGCTGTGGACATGGACTTCCCTGTATTATGAGGCAGGCTGTATTCCTGCCTGACCACTGTCTATGTTAGGGGGCAGTATGGCAGCCCGGACAGCCCCTGGGCACAGCAGTCATTGAAAAGCACCTCCTTACCTCTTGAGACACACTGGAGCACACTGGGCCGTCTCCTTGCTTCCTATACTCTCAGAGGCTATAGTACTAGTGACAGTAAGAAGACCCGCAGGAGGCCATGATGGTTCCTGCCTGTGATTCCACCATTCAGAAGGCTGAGGCAGGATTGCTCCATAGTCCATCGTGGGCTACAGAGTGAGCTCCAAGCCAGCCTGAGACCCTGTCTGGAAAAAAAAAGAGTGAGAATCAAAAAGACGTGGGGGCACAAATGGTCTAAAAAATTGATCCTGAACCCCATGTCAGAATCCCTGATGCCTTCTTTATGTTAGAAATTGACAAGCTGATTCTGAAACGCATTTGGAATTTTAAGAGACCCAGGATCGCCAACAGCACTAGAAAGGAATAAAGTCAGACTCAAAGCTTGACAATTTACAACTCACCACAAATCTCTGGTGACCAAGACCACATGGCTGCCACATGGTCACCATGTGGTACTGATGTGAAGGTGGGTAGGTAGAGTGGTAGCACTAATGTGAGAGCCCAGAAATAAGCCCACAGGCCTATGGACGAGGTGGACATGCCGTGAAGAAAATGTCATTTATTCACAAGTGAATAACCAGAGATATATGAGTGCATTTGGGATATCACATCCTATACAGAAATCACCTCACCTCAAATCCCAAACAGAAGGACAAAGCTACAAAACACAGGGTAAGCGTGATAATGGAGGATGACAGGGGAAACCAGATAAACCCGACTTCATCAAAATTTAAAATGTTTGTGCTGGGAAGACATACAAAGACTTACATATGTTGGGAAGATGTGGAGAAGACAGAACCTTCATTCCTAGTGGGGATATAAGATGGTGAAGCCTGGCAGTTCTTCAGACGATTAGCCATACAGTTATATTACAAGCCAGAAATTCCCTTCCACGTAATACCCAAGAAAAAGGAAGACATAGGTCCACATAATCTTGTACAAAAATATTAATAGGAACATCATTCATAATAGCCGAAGAGTAGGGACCATCCAAGTGGACCAGAGCAGACTAAGATGAGATGGTGTTCTGGTGGCATCCAACACGGACACAGAGGGGCTGCAGACCTCACTGCGCGCACTAATGTGCTCACATGAAGTCCCAAACATGGACATCCACAGCAACAGACAATGATGCTAACACTAGAGATTAGCAGACACGTGGGAAGCGGGTGTGAGAGAGAGGCCGCAGGGTTTCTTCTGAGGGAGACGGGTATTCCAGAATTGACTACGGTGGTGGTTGCTCCTGAACACTGAAAACCAACTAATTACATATTTTAAATGGGCAAATTGTATGGTATATGTGAGTTATATTTCAAGCCATAAAAAACAAAGAGTACCACCATTTTCAGCATTTTAAAATATTAACCCATTTTATTGTCACAAATCACCCTATAATATAAATATTCCCACCTTGCTTCTGAGGAAATTAAGGCAGAGTGACCCAAGGTTGTGTGTGTGTGTGTGTGTGTGTGTGTGTGTGTGTGTGTCTGTGTGTGTGTTTCGAAAGAGAGAATATTGTCCTCACTACAGTCAGTATCTCTGACTGTAGGTACAAGTGGTCCTAACAAAGGCAGGACATCAATCTGCCTCCAGACTTTACTCTGAGCACCTACTGTGCTACGTGTAAAGGGGTCCCTGCAACAACAGAGCTTGAGTCCCCTCAATTTTGTGTGGGGAAAGGAAGTTGTAGAACATCATCTAGGAGACTCTAAACTAACTTGCTCCAAATCAGGCTCCCATTCCTGGGCCTCGACGCCTTCATCTTTTGAACCGTATCTCAGGGTAGGTGTAAGAGACCCCGTCCTTTAGACCTTGGAAGTAACAAGGCTGCGGACAGTGCTTGGAAGTAAAGGAAACGAAGCTTCTGACTGGGATCCAGACTGGGATCCAGACTGGGATCCAGACTGGGATCCTGACTGCGATCCTGACTGCGATCCTGACTGCGATCCTGACTGGGATCCTGACTGCGATCCTGACTGGGATCCTGACTGGGATCAGGCCCCACTGCCTAACAAGACCGTGCGGCATCTTTGCTGAGGCTGGAATTACATCCGCCCAGAGCGGTAACCACGGTTACTTCAAGCTGATGAAGCCCTGATTAGCAGTTGTGCCTCTGGCTCTGTTTAAGCAGGGTTAGAAATCAGATCCCGTGTTTTTGAAAAGCTCTGTGTTGCGGAACAATCTCTAACACCCTGCTTGCTGGGGCCACGAGGTAGAGAAATCTACTTTCAGATCTGGGAGCCACCACCGTTTGACTATTTTCTAAGATCATCTGACCACATGGGACTGACCCCCTCTAGGACTCTGGCTTCCTAGGATCACTCAGGTCCTGGCTAAGGAGATCATTTCTCAGCACATAGGTGTTCGCTGTGGCAGGTCATAGCCATGTGGGCAGAAGACAGTACAGTGGCCACTGACACCAAGCTCTTGGAACTTCACACGGGGCCATGGTATCCAACGCTTCTTTCACTTCTTTTTCTGTCGACTGTGCCTGCATCCCATTATTAGTTCCAGCTTCAGTCATAGCCAGAGAACTAGAAAGTAAGCCAACTTGGGAACAATGAGAGGATACTCCACTAGTACCCTCCACCACACCCGCCTCAGGTCCCCGCCCCCAACTGCTGGTTTTCACCAGCATTGACACACATGTGTGCTTTTAGATGGGTCTACACAGAAGTCTAAGGGCAACTGAGCCAAGAAAAAGTCCATTTTTTCTTCTTCTTTACTGGAGCTTGGGCTTGCCTCATAGAAGCCTCACTGCAAGCACGGGGTGTGGCCTGGTTTGCTCAGACAGGAGGGAGCTAGCCATTGCCACCCCTGAGTGAGAGCCGCTTCGATTCTGCACACCTATTCTATCTGTATGGATTTGCCTTGGGTCCTATAGTGTTCCTTTGGTTCAAACCAATGAGGTCATGCTCACTCAGCCCTGACCATTTAGAGGGTGATGTGCCTTCAAGCATTCAGAACATGTTCTTCACCAAATCATCCACTAACTCACAAACATAGCAGGAATGGCCCTGACCCCAAAGGAGTGGCAGGTCCACCTAAGAAGGGGTGGTTTGTACCACAGCAGCAACAGGAGGGGTCATCCAAACAAGAAATACTTGGGCCAAAAGGAGGCAGGACACTTGTATAGAAAGGCACCCTTGTATAGAAGACACCAAGGAAAGTTCTGTGGACAAGTGTCATTTACGCTGGCCTCTGAGGACTCAATAAGATTTAGGAACTGTCAATTTCTGTTAAACACAGCCCACTGAGAACAAAAAACAGAGCAATTAAGGCAGCCACCATTCTAAGTTCTAGGTCAGGCTTATACTAAACCCATGGTAATTGTGGAAAGTTCTAGGAAAGAAAGATGCAGCTGGTTTAAGAAGGGAGTGTGGGCACTTTGGGTTGGACATGTAGACTAAGGAGCTCCAGGAGTCAAACTCAGACATGTCAGACATGCCACAGCGACTGCCCGATTCCTCCATGCTAAGGACACTGCCATGCATGTAAGCGAGCAAGGGAGGGAGGGAATCGGCTCTCCCAGCCCTGGGTCAGCCCTCTTTCCTCGAAGCCTACTCGTCGCGTCGCTACCGCTACTGTAAGGCACACAGCTGTCTGATCCCCAGCGGGGAAACATGGCTGACTGCAGTGCCCTCTTTGACATGTCAGAGATGGGAGAACACCCACACCTTCTCTTCCATCCAACTGCTTGCATCCAGAGCCTGCACGACCCAGTCCCCTTGAAGCAGCTGGTAAGCTTCCTCCAAAGGTCATGTTGCAGGCAGCCCATGCCTGTATCCGCCAGCTGTAACCACAGAGGCTGCAGTGGAGAAACCCTCTCTCAGGCATGCCTGTGTTCATAGTGGCATGCCCAGGTGACAATCTGCAGGGTCACACGCAGCCCTGCCCCGACACAAGGGTCGTTACACACTCCCCTGCCCCTGCTATCAATGTTGTGCCGTGGCTACTGTTGGATGCTGGGTAATCAAGTTCAGTATCTTGAGATTACATGGTGCTCTAAGCAAACTCCCTAGCTGGGAATGGAGAAGGTGCAGACGCATGCTGGTGACCCAAAGCTCCTTCCCCTTGGATTCCCTTACGGAAAAGCTCTGGCAGTACTCCCCCCTCAGTGCCTGCCAAAGGACCTTGTTCTCCACGATTCTGCATTCTCCCCACCCCACTCCCGGATCAATCACATAGATCGGCCGCTGTCCTCCACCCTCCTACCCCACCACCCTTCCCTCCTGAAGCCACTCCTCCTTCTCTTCCAAAAGATTTTTCAAAGAGCAAAATTTTGTCTATTGGATCACTCGACGAAATAGTCAAGTAGGACTGTTCATTATGTAACATTTTATGCGTGTGAAACGGTACATTAGACTATGGTCTGATGAGAGAGGTACCCACTTAGCTAGGCCGAGCCCTCTCTAGCCTTCCTGAGTAAGCTGGCCTCCAGTTGACCGTGCTTTCTCCTCTCTGCCCAGTTTTCTTCTCTGTTCTGGACGTCTTTGCTGAACTCAGCTCCCCTTGGTTGTTACCATACCATGTGGTGGTCTCCTCACCACACAGGCTGGGGAATGACCACCCAGGGAAACTGTCACCTGTACCCTGTTGTCTCTCTGCCTTGGGGCACGTGGTTTCCTTCACCTAGAGTAACCCCACCCACATGCCCCACATCTCTAGCTGTCACACCCACCTTTTCTGCTCGGCCGTAAAGTGTCATGGCTTTCCTGGAGTCGTACTTGACCTTTCTCCAGTCAGCTTCGCTTCCTCCTACCCTAGGCTCCTTTAAAACATGGGTGGGTTTCCTCTTCTCCTGCGGCATAGCTCACATTCCGCTGCCTTTTCTTAGGATGAATGTTTTCCCTGACAGCCTCTCCCATGCTGGATGATTGGCTGCCCAACCTTTTAAGTATATAGCCTAGCTGAGCTCAGCAGTCAACACACAATAGAAGTTCAGTAAGTTACACGCTTAGGATGTGTTGTACAATCTTCCTAACGCCCAGCTCACGTCTTCCCTGGAGTCCTTCAAAGATGGCCACCCATCTGTCTCCCCAGCAAGCTAGCAGCTTCTTGACAGGAATGATACTTGACAAATACTGGCCAAATATATAAACATCTGTAAGCAGCCTGTCTAAGGCAGAGAATTAGACTCAGTTCTAAGAGAACCATTGCTAATGTATAGCAGTACTTAAACAAAAAGATCCGTACAGAATATTTAGAGTGACAGACTAGATATATAAAGATGAGGGAACCGTATTGACCATGCATTTTTATACAAACACACTGAGTGTGAAAGTCCTCGCTCATTTACATAAGGTCATTTGCATAAGGTCATTTGCATAAAGGTGTGACGTGTCTCCACAGGCCCAGGTTCTGAGGGAGAGTTTTACTTGCCTGCCTCAGTTGCCTTTCATAAACATGAGCTCCCTTGCTTTAGACAATGCTAACACAACATGCACAATTCTCTAAAACAGTAAACCATATCGTATGTCTCTTCCCCATGCTAAGCATAGTACATTCAGGGTAATTAACATGCAGAGACCCCCACCACCCATAGCTGTCATTTCTAGTTTTCTATGTGCCCTTCTGATCCCTATCAATATGTGTCAAAAGAGACTTTGGCTGCTGCCAGAAATAAAAGTGAGGCACTGATCTTACCCAGTGGTGAATGTCGCACTTGATAGGCAGGCTTGTGAGCAGCTACTGCGTGAAGGAGTGCACTGCTTACCACGTGCCTGCTCCAGTGGGAGATGGGGTTGCTGTGAAGATGATAGTGGCTGGGCTCTGCCACGTGGCATAGGGAAGCAAGCAGTAAGCACATAAGACACTAACATACCAGAGAAAGATAGACTGTGACGGACGCTTTGACGGTGTGACAAGGGGCTGTGATTTGCTGAGAATGATCAGAGATGCCCTCTCTGAGGTAACAGATCTTCTCCAGGGCAGGCAGAGAGATGAAGGGAGTTCCCCACGCAGAGGAAATATCGAGTGCAAAGACCCTGAGATGGGAGTGGTTTAGTGTGTTTAAAAACCAGGCGCCAAGCCAACACCCAGAGGCCGGCAGATCTCTGTGAGTTCCAGGCCAGCCGCAGCTATATATTGAAACTTTATTTCAAAATAATAGTGACATAACCTGACTTACAAGGTTTGCTGGCAACTCCCACCCCCCCTGCATCTCTGCTACCTGCAAGGCTGAAGCAGGAGGATTACAAGTTTCAGGCCATCCTGAGGAATATAGAAGTACCCCCATCTAAAAAATCTCAAGACATGATAAAGGAGGAAGAGAAGGGGCAGAAGGGAAGAGGAGAGGAGGCGGGAAAGGAAAGAGATCTTTGTGGCTAAAGTGCAGTAGGGGTAGGGCTGGGAAATGGAGTCACGTGGGGAGTGGGAAGCTGGGTTGGGCCATATCTGAGACAGTGCTAAAGGTCTGAGTCTTTATTCTGAGAGTGTGGGAGCCTCTGGGGACATAGGGGTGAGAGGAGAAGCAGACAGATCATTAGGGGACAGGTCATGGGGGCCCGGAACTGAGGAGGAGGACCAGGGAGCTGACAGAGCAGTCAGGCTCTCTGTGTGTTTTGAAGGTAAAACAAGATTTCCTTTCATATTCAACGTGGGTGTGAGGGAAGTCAAGGATGAATATGAGGTTTGGGGCCAAGGAGCTGATGAAATGGGGGTGGTACTCACTGAGATGTGGAAGAAGGCTAGAACCAAGCAAAGTGGGGAGCTTGTTTGCACTCCAAAAGCTGGGAGCATCGCAAGTTCATCCTAGACTGCCACACTGCTCTTTACCAAGATGTCCAAAGGTTGCTTCCACACCTCAAGACTGAGCTTCAGCATCCACTCGGAGCCACAGGAGCCTTGGCTGTGACAGCACACACAGTGTACGGAGTGTGGGTTAGACAGGGCTGTGGTAAGGGGGTTAGCCCCTGTACCAGCACAGCCAGGGAGAGGGAAGGAGACACAAGCCAGAACTAAGCTTTTGTATTAGGTCACTTCTGGCTGCATAGAATAGAAAACCCAGCTTAAAATGGCTCAGGTAAACTGTATGGAAACTGCAACTCATATATCAGAAAATAGGAAAATTCAGTCGTCCTAAAACTGCCCGGAGATCTTGTCAGCGATCTGCATCTTCAGCTGGCCACCCTCACATTAGCTCTTCACATTAACAACATCCAGGCCATGAGATCCTGGGCCATGAGAGGACCTGTGATGGTTTGTATATGCTCTGCCCAGGGAGTGGCACTATTAGGAGGTGTGGCCATGTTGGAGTAGGTGTGTCACTGTGGGTGTGGGCTTAAGACCCTCATCCTAGCTGTATGGAAGTCAGTATTCTGCTAGCAGCCTTCAGATGAAGTAGAACTCTGAGCTCCTCCTGCCTACCTAGATGTTGCCATGCTCCCACCTTGATGATAATGGACTAAACCTCTGAACCTGTAAGCCTGCCCCAATGAAATGTTGCTCTTTATAAGACTTATCTTGGTCATGGTGTCAGTTCACAGCAGTAAAACCCTAAGACAGGACCTAACACGTCTCGTTTCCGACACCCCAGATCCAGTTTACTGTTACACCTCATTATATAGATGGGTCCAATATCTCTTCCTAAGCCATTATTGGTTAAGGCAATGCAGTTACATGATGAATTCAGACCAATCAGGAGGTGTTATGGATACCAGATCACAAGTAGGACTTGGCCAGCAAAGAAGAAAATAAATATGGTGGATGACTTGACCACCAACAGTGTCTGCCCCCATCTTGAGCAGTCAAAAGGAGTTGCCCCTGAGAAGAAGGACGTGGGTGTACTAGGAAGGATGGCTAGCTCAAGCTGGTGCTCAGAAGCATGGAAGGCACAGGAAGCTGGGGGCTGATGAGTTGGCCACACTGTGGCAGGGAATGGAAGCCTTAAGATGGAACCATAACCTCATACCTTGGTAGTGACCTTGAATGATTGGAGGTCTTCAGATCTTCCTTCTAGGTCAGCCCAACTCCAGAAAGGAATTTGTAAAGAACTTCTGGCCTGGCATGTTAAAATAGAAATAACGCTTGTGGGGAAAATGAGACGTCGTCATTTTAGCTCTGTGTGGCTGATCCAGAGTAGAGGGCTGACTCTGGGTAAAAAGCAAAGCAGGGCAGAGCTCTGGGAAAACTAACCAGAACTGAAACCAATTGTCGGTTGTGCCTGTTTTCTTTCAGATCCTGTATCAGACTCTTTGAGTTGCAAATGACAGGAACTCTGCCCACACTGGCTTAGATAAAGAAACATAGCACAGGTCACCCGACAACCTTGTCCCAAGGGCTGGCTCCAAGGGTACCATCAGGATCTGCTGTCTTTCCCATGTAAACCTCACACTTGAACGGCTCAATCCACAGGACCATGGGATGGCAGCCTCAAGTCCCCAGTGTGGGTCCCCTCACTGCACTTGCCAGGACACATCTTCTTTCTTCCTTCAGAGTCACTTGCTGTCCATTCCCATCTGGGCAGCAACTGTAATGTGATGGCTTAGGTCTCACCTTAGCGGTGTTACCAAGAGTTGGAGAAGAGTGGCCTCGAAACACCTGGTGCTGGCAAATGGTGGACAAACAGATCCTAAGTGACATAAGCTCCAAATAGCCAGGCCAAGATGCTCCCCAAAGTCTAAGAAATAAATACCTAAGATTTGTTTCACTGTTCCTTTGATACGTGTTACAGGTTACAGTGGGCTAGCACAGACATCTCACCAGACCCCACAGTATCCTTAGAAAAGGAAGAGTAGGAATCATGTTTGTAGGATAAAGAAACTGAGGGCCATCTAGATAGAAATTGGCAAGTCTGTCTTACGACTCCCAAATCCAGAGTTCCTGTCCACTGCACCCATGGCCAACTGTGAGACCACGGCATATTTGAAAGACGTTCTTAAACAGCACAAATAAAGTCAAGTAAAAGAGTGATCCTCGGAGCTCCCATTGCTAGAAGCCTCGAGATTTGTAGATGGTAAAATAAAGAGCATCATTAAGCTCAAGGCATGTTTTAATAAGAGTTAATTGACTTTTACGAGACAGTCAGCAAATATTCTCCCTTCTAACGAAGATGGATTCTAGGAAGAAGGTTTGTTATACAGAGCCCCAGGTGGTCATGCAGAGGCAGGTTGACCCCTACAGCCTCCCTGAAGAAGAAGGAGGAGGAGGAGGAGGGGGGAGGAGGAGGAAGAAGGAGAGGAGGAGGAGGAAGAGGAGAAGGAGGAGGAGGAGGAGGAGGAGGAGAAGAAGAAAAAGAAGAAGAAGAAGAAGAAGAAGAAGAAGAAGAAGAAGAAGAAGAAGAAGAAGAAGAAGAAGAAGAAGAAGAAGAAGAAGAAGAAGAAGAAGAAGAAGAAGAAGAAGAAGAAAGGGTAGGAGTTTGCCTGTAAGGTGACAGAAATCAATCTGCTCTGAAGGCCCAACTATGTAGCCTCTCTATGTAAAAGTCAGCCTAGCACCGAGGCAGCCTAGGGCCGAGGCAGCCCCTCTACCCATGTTTCCATCAGCCTTTCGTTCTCAGCGTCCTCAGCTCTACCACCGCCTGATCAACCAGACTGCCGTTGTCTTGGGTGAGCAGGTGGCTCTGGACCGTCCCTGCTAGATTTCCAGGTGTTGTTCCTAAGAACACTTTCTGGGGCCCAGACAGAACAAGAGGCTTCCAGCTGCTGTCTCCAGTCCCTGGAAGGCCTGTATAAACAGGCCTGTGCTTGGTCCTTTCAGAAAAATGAACAGTGAGAAAACAGAAAGAAAAGAGATAAGTGTAAGAAAGCACTCCCTGCCCTCATAGTAGGTCCTCTCAGAGGATGCTGGAGGGAACTGTGTGTGCTTAGGGTTTGATGAGAACAGGCCCACAGGTATGAGATGCATCGTCTGTGCCATGCTCCGACCTTCGTGGTTATAGCCTTGGGTGGTAGAGCACTTAGCACGGGGCGTGGTAGCCTCTGTGAGCAGGGTCTTCTAACTCTAGTCTTTGATGCTGACCACCACATGCCAGGCTGGGCAAGACTTTCAGACAGGACAATGGAATTCAGGAAATGAATTGCTAGCCCGCTTCCAGAAGGACCAGAACCATCCACATAATCCAGATGAGAGATACACATCATCTGTGCCCCAGTTAGAGAACTTCCCAGCCAAAGAGCTCTGAGCTACCTCCTCGGACCTCTGTGGACTTGTAAGCAAAGCAGTCTCTGCCAGCCTCCACTCGCCCTGTGTGGGACAGCCCGGCTTAGGTTGCTCTGAGGAGGAAAGATGTCACACGTCACCCACTGAGCATGACATCCTGTACCATAATTCCTTGCTGTGGCCACAGGTTGTGCATCTCCTCTATGCCGTGGCATCTTGGGGTGCCAGCCCTTCATGAGCCTTGCCAAGTTGCCAGACATGGGGTAGATCATCCCACACCAGAAAAACCCAAGTAGATTCACAGATGCCCTGAATATCTTTCTTCCTGGCTGGGTGCTCAGAGGGGACCCTGCTCCTTTGGTAGCACCTGTCTTCTGCTGCTCATTGGGGTCTTTCTTATAAGTGGATTCTAAGTCACCCTGGGGAGGCACTGTGCTAGAGTCAGGTCCTAAGCTGTGGGGATACTCAGGGCTGGTGATTGCCCCTGCCAACAGCTTTTTACGGAGTTGCTCTCACTTGACCTTAGGGTGTCCCAGGAGATAGCAGCAGCACCAGGCATCTCGAGCTGAGGGTCTGAGCAGAGAATAGCCCCAACCCCCTCTTGCCAGCTCTCCCAGAGGACTTAAAGGGCCATGGGTATCGTGCCAAGACCTACCACCCCCATCGTTTTTCCATGTCACCAGCAGCAGCATGGACTCACCTTGCAACTTTGTCTTATCACAAAGATTAGTAGAAAGGAAGCTTGGAAGATGAAGTCAGAAGACTGGGTTAGAAGGGCCAGTGACCTTGAGCAAATGACATCTTTGCAAACTTTCCTATTGCCTAGAAGATGGTTAAAAGGGGACAGCTATGCTGTCTCCAGGACGTATAGCAGGACTGTAATGCAAGACTTAGTTGCTTGAGAATCATTTAAAATAAACGAGAGGTGAACTGTAGAAATGAAAATATTGTCACAGCCCAGTAGGGCAGACATTGGCCACTCTTCTCCGTCAGCGTTAGTGTGTGAAAGCAGGCATTTTCATGGCCGTGCCCTCCCATGACAGCTCTAAGCTGTGTTGTCCTGCTGGGCTACTCTCAGGTTCGGTTCCCACAGGACGGTATAGACACGGCTTATCCCGCTCGTCCTGATGGACTATAAGCCTCTGTCCTGCGGAAACAGAGCTGAGGATCTGGGTGGCAATGTAAGATAGAGGGGCCCAACCTGAACCTCTCTCTACTCCAGGTTGGGAGAGGAAGGGAGATGCCACTCTCTGTGTGTGAGCTCCAATCTGAAATCTAAACCAAGCCCCAAGGAGATTTGTTAAAATTCAATTAAGACTTGTATTAAATTTATATCATACAGGTAAACTTTATAATGTTAAGTATTCCCGCTCACGAACATGTCTTTTTTTAAAAGTCTTATTATATAGCTGTAGCTGGCCTGTAAGTCACTACGTAGACCAGACTGACAGAGAGTGCCTGCCTTTGCCCCCTCAGCACTAGGATTAAAGACATACCACCACACCTAGCTGTGTCTTCAGATTTTCTTAAATTTCTTCATCTCCATAGCCCTAAGTTAATTTTTAACTGAGAAATTTATATAATGTTTATCACACGTAAGTTATTTTAAAATATGTCTACATTGTGGAACGGCTAAATTAAGATAATTAGCATAGTTTTAAGTTTTTTCTTGCTGGTAGATAAAATTATTCCATTTTTTGAGGTTTTGGGGGTTTTTTTGTTTGTTTGTTTTTTGGATTCAGCCCCTTGTCAACATAATTAAATATTAGCACCTTAACTTTCCCAAATATCCAACATCATTAAGATTATCTTCTGCATCATTTGGTGCCATTTTCTTACTTTTCATGTTAGTTTTAAGATCATAATAAGTAACCATAGTGACGACCATTACTGTTCAGTAACCATAGTGACAACCATTACTGTTCAGTAACCATAGTGACAATCATTACTGTTCAGTAACCATAGTGACAACCATTACTATTCAATAACATGCTTCTTGTTGGGTGTTGCTAGCTTTTATTCTGAGTAAAGTGCTAGTTTCCATGTCTGGTTTTTACTTACTTAGAAATGATCTGAATTTTTCTTTATAAAAATTTAACATCCATTACTAACTGTGCATATTAGTGGGCCTCATGGAGTGCCTTCATTCATTCCTGGGGTATGCGCTGGCATTAAACCCAGCCTTCTTTACCCGCCTCAATACCATTGCCAAGAAGAGCTGTATTGTTTTATGTATATAACTGTTTTGCCTGCATGCACGTGTGTGTACCATGTGTGTTCAGAGCCCACAGGGGCCAAAAGAAGGCATTGGATCCCCTGGGACTGCAGTTATGGGCAATTGTGAGCCACCGTGTGAGCGCCAGGAAACACATGTGCATCCTCTGTAAGAGCAATGAGCGCTCTTAGCTGCTGACCCAACTCTGTAGCCCCTACATCTTATTTATTTATTTGTTTTGTTTTTGCTTTTGTGACTTTTGAGAAAAGGTCTGTCTCTGTGTGCAAAGTGAGAGATAAAATGGCCTTCATAAGGTTGGCAGGTCGGGAAATTTAAGATACTGTGGTTTAAAGAAACCATAGTATCCACTGTAATCAACAGGAGAATGCACAAAGGGCCAGAGCTGAAGTAGCTACTAAACGAGGAGTCACCTAGCCCTCCCAAGAAAATCCTCAAAGTTATGCTAAGTAACTTAGTTTCCCACATGCTAGAATCACAATCATGAACCGCCCTGCCTGCTTAATTTGATAGTTTTGAAAAAACCAAGTTTTGAAATAATATTGTTATACATACAGACACACACATATTTATTTATTTTCTGGTCACTCTGGCTGTTCTTTCTTGGTGACATGTCTATTCCTCGAGCTGAGTCAGTTTTGCTGGTTATGTTTGGCAACTGGATCTTCAGATTCTCAGGTCTGCGGCCACCGAGGGTTGAATGCACTGTTCTGCAGTGACGTTATCTTTTCCACCGCCGTGGTTGAGTTTCTGCTCCTGTTCCTGGACTTGTTCTGTTTGCTGTCTTCCTCCTAACCACCCATAATGAGCCTTGTTTTGCTTGGTTTAAGGTCGTTGGCATTTATGAAAGCCCTTCACTCCTTTGCTGTTTTGAATCTTGCTTTGCTTTGGACTGCATTTTTCTGTGAACCTGTGTTCTACCCTACTTCCTGTGTGTTGCCTCTGGGAAGGACTTTGCTGCCCACCTAGGAAAGCGGTTTATGATGCTTCTATAGTTTTCAATGTCTTTCCTTGTTTACTTTTAAATTCTAGGCTTATCCAGAATGTGTTTCTTAGTTTTGAACTAAATGTTTTCCTTTTTTTTTCTATGATGTTAGGGATCTAACCAACGTTCAGAGCAGAACTAGGTCTTCCACCGTGTATGGCCGTTCTGTATAAAGTTTCTGTGTATGGCTGCTCTCTCAGAGCTGAGTCAGTGCCCAGGTAGACCTAGGAAAGGGGAGGGGAGAGGAGTGGTGAGCAGACCCTTACTTGTCTGCTTTTCTGACCTGCACATTTCTCCCATATTGGGTATCTGTTGTGGTGAATTTGTTGTTTGCATCTAAATATTTTCCATAAATAGAATGTCTGGGAATATAAGAGATATGATGTTTGGACAGTTAGTAAGCCAGGACAGACCTTGTTCCTATATTATTAGATTGTTCTAGTGTGCTGTTATGAAAAGACACCATGATTGTGGCCACCGGTATGAAGGGAAATATTTAGTTGAGGCCGGCTTCCAGCTTCAGAGGTTTACTTCATTCTTGTCATGTCAGAAACGCACAGGAAGACGTGATGCTAAAGAAGCAGGGGGAGTTCTACATCTGAACCTGAAGGCAGCAGGAAGAGAGGGACACTGGGCCTGGCTTGAGCGTTTGAAACCTCAAAGTCACCCCTAGTGACACACTTCCTCCATCAAGGCCACACCTCCTAATCCCCGTCAAGTAGTGCCACTCCCTAATGACCAGGCATTCAAATCTGTGAGCCTGTAAGAGCAATTCCTATTCAAATCACCACGTAAATTAAACCAGGCATAAGGGCTCATGATTAATACCTGAAGAACTGATCAAGATCATTTGCTCTAAAAATGTGGCCAAACTGTAGGAGTTTTGGTTCCTTCTGAAGCAGTCCGCTTGGCTTTCTACTTTCCTGGCTGGTCATATTTCAGAAGAGAATTCCAGTGCAGGTCTGATTTTTTTTTTTTTAAGGTAGGTGCCTCTCTGCCTCCCACCCCCCTCCAGATTTGCTTTTGGTAGTTTGTGGTTTAGACATGGTGTTTGTTTGTTTTGTTTTTATTTTTGAGGCAAGGTCTTGCTATGTAGCCCAGGCTAGCATAGAATTTGAGATTGCAGACATTCACCGTCATGCCCCTGTAGCTTGCAGTCTTGCAACCTCTCCTCAATGCCTAGCTAGCCTGGAGTCTCGCAGCTCTCCTTCAGTCTAGCTAGTCTTGAGGCTTACAGTGCTCTGCCATGCCTGTGAGCCTGCGTTCTTACAATGCTGTTTGCTCATCCTTAAATTGAGGAACCGTATATGTCTTTTCTGTCCTTCTGCTTGGAATTCTGTGCACCTTTCAGTCTGCACACGAGTCTGTTTCAGTCAGGACCTGTCTTCTGCTTGCTGTTTGATTACTGGCTGTCCTACACCACTTTCTCTTTCTTCTTCTAGAACTCCCAATTTGCCTGCCCAGTTAGGTCTGCTTGGATCTGTCCTGCACATCATTGCTTTTCCTGTGCACATGCGTTCTCTGTATTCTCTTGTATACTTGGAAGTTGTATTCCCATTTGTCCCAGCAGGCCTCACACTCAAACTCACACTCATGCCAGCAGGAGTGTACTGCAGTTGGGAAGACAGTATGCTAATGTCTAGGACATCTTCTGCATGTGCCCTGCATCGCTCTCCAGATACTGGGATGTTCTGGTCACATCGTTATCTGTCTCCTAAGGCACTGAGCATGTGTGCCATTTCTGACGGCTCTTCTGCTGGGGCTTTAATCAGTCAGCAAATGTGTTCTCATCCTTGTGTTTGCTTGTGGGACCTGAGCAGCAGCAGTCTGTAGCTGATGGGGTGGGATTCTCGCTCCCACTAGTTTGGTAGTATCGCGGAAAGTGGCACACCAATCTACTTCTGGGACAGCTGGATCAATTTTTTCCGTCATATCCTGGTTCTCCTTCAACCCTCGGAATGAGGTTTGCTGCTTATGAACTTGCTCTCGCTTGACCTCCTAAGCACCAGGGACAAGGAACTATGGATCATAGCTACTTTATCTCCCCTATTCCCACCTCACCCTAAAACAAAGAGGATCACCCCTTATCTGTGGGGTTTTTTCCTCAAGGTTCTTTTCAACATTTTCGTTGACTTTCCGTCTCATGCTGGATTTAGCCATAGATGGCGTTACTGCCATCTTCGGGCTGCCTTCCCAACTGACCCAACTCCAAGAGATCCAAGCCAAGAATACGGGATTGTGTTAGGGAGGGGTCAGGAGCTAACCGCCTCCCACTGTCCATAGGCTGGCCCTTGATCGGAAGGAGTGGGTCTGCTGTAAGCCTCATTTCCTGTGCTGTGCTGTGTGGTGGAGATTCAGTGCTGGGCTTTACGGCCTGATTTATTTTATTTTATTATATTTTGTGGAGCCAGGACAGAAGGCCAACATAGGCTAAGCAAGTATTCCACAACTGAATCACCTCAGCCCTGTCTGTGGCTTTTGACTCTTGCCCCAAAACTTATCAAACTGGCCTCTAATTGACAGAGAGTCTAGCACAGCACCTCCCCACCACCACAGCCCAGTCTCCTGCTGATATCCTCATCTCCCCAAAGGCCTCGGCAGCTAGAGTATAGATAAGGTTGCTTCTCTGGGTACCGTGGTCTAAGGCTCCCTGATTCTCTGCTACCCAGCATTTCTGGGCTACTTGTCAGTTGAGACCACATGACTATCAGCAGGGCTCCATGTGTCTGAGCAGTGCCCAGAGACCCACTGTGCAAGGCCTTCTGTCTGTTCCTGCAGCTTCTCAGTTTCTTGGACGCCATGATGTCCTCCGTGAGGCCAAACAGAAGGCGGGAACATGCTTCTGTGTGGCTCACACTAGTTCTGGGTTAGGAGGCTCCTCCTGTCTTCTGCCCATGTTTGTTAGGACAACAGAGTGAAACACAACCCATGTGTCCATGGTTTAGCACTTTTCCTCACTTCCTGCCCGGCTCGTGCTATCAGCAAGTGTGACTAATGCCACTGACTGGCACTCTGAAGGGGTCACAGTGCCAACAGGGCCCGCGTACCAGCCAGTCTGTGGTCCAGAGTGACCCAACCACAGCACCTGGTAAGTCAGTGTGTCCAGTTTTTTAGTCAGAAAACACAGTCTTTTTGTGAGGATCCCTCTGATTTACCGGTGTTTACGTAAAGAGAAAACCCAGAAGCACTGCAGGCCAGGTACATCTCACTGGCCCTAGTCCAGGCGTCTCCAAGCTCTGACACTGGGCCCACTTCCTCCTCCCCCATTGTTGTGAAATGGAGCTGCCAGGTAGCATAGGCAGCAGGTTCAGCCCCGCTCAGCCTGCCCCACTGTTCACCAGCTGCAAGACGCTGGCCAAGTGGACCGCTTGGCATCAGTCGGAATTGCTCACTCCCGAAACGTGTTGTGAGAGCGTACGTGTGAACACCTTGCGGAGTGGATGCTAAGTCCGTCGGAGCTGTTCATAACAGCTCTCTCAGTAACATCTAAACTCCTCATAACGTGAAGGGAGCGATCGGGCGTCTGTACTGCTGGGCATGGAGTTATCCCAGCCGGATCAGCAAGGCCTTCCCTGTGCTTCCACCATCATGAAAGGCAGCAGAGCTGAACCAGGAGCAGCCTCACATCTGTGAGGTTAGTGGTACAGTTCCTGGAGTTCTAGGGCCTGCCTTAAGGAAGATTTGGTGGCGAGGTCTGCACTGTGAGCTATCTCAGAGACAGAGTGAGCTGTTAGCCATACTGTATCCCACAAAGGCCTTTGGATAGCCCTTAGGAAAAGACATAGTGCTGGGCCAGACAGGGGCTGGCTGGGGCTGGCTGGGGCTGGCTGGGGCTGGCTGGGGCTGGCTGGGGCTGGCTGGAGGTGGGAGAAATTTTAGTGTGAACTTAGATAGGGAACGTGTCCGGTCTGACCTCAAGAGCCCTTTGGTGCTTTCCCTTTAGCTACGGGCATTACAGCCAAGCCTGTTCCTGTATACAACTCCTGTGCTCCTGAGTTCAGGTGCCCCACAATCTGTGTCCCAGAATCTGGTAACAGGCTCAAAACAATAGAGCCCACACAGGAAAATGGAATCTCCTCTTTCCCTGCCAGCTGAACAGCCTCATGGGTGTTTGTGATCCCTGTGAGTCAGCAAGTTGGAGAGATAACCTGGGCCAATGCAAGAATGACTACGGGAGGAGCAGCCATCTAGGTTCCAGAGCAGGACAGCACCACTTTGGGAAGACCCACAGGATTTGGAGTGTCCCTCTGAAATGGCACTGAGGGCCCTAGCAGTCTCAAACATGGTGAGCCAAGTCCTCATTGGTCTGTACACATCAGAGGCAAAATGCCAGGCCTTGCACTTGGAGTGAATGGGACAGATGCTTATGGATTTCCGTTTCGTTCTTGAGATCCCTCTTCAAGCTTATCCAGAGCTGGAAAACCAAGTTATTCACTCCCCATCCCACCATCCCTCCCAATTCCTTGCCACACATACACCATCCCATCCTGGGGATCATGTGTGTTGGAGCATGAAGGTCTGTGGGCAGGAGTCAGCAAGGGTAGCCACAATGATAGAAGAGGCATATGTGAGTGGGACAGTGGCAGGCACCCTACCTTTGCACTCACTGTTCATATATTAGACACCATGGCACAGCTATGCCATGAAAGTGGAGCAGTGTTTAAGGAGGAAAAAGAATTTGCAGCTCAGCCATCGTGGCAACAGAAGTCCCCCCACCCCCTTTTCTAGTTGGTTGGAATTCTTACTAGGATGGACCGACTGTCCAGACCAACTGTGCTATGACTGTGCTTGAAGCCCTAAGTATTCCGTGGAAGTCCCAGAGGGCGTGCTGTCTGTGGAGTGGTTAGGAATATGGACCTCCTAAGCAAATGGTCTTGGGAGCGGACTGCTCTCCTAGTCTTTGGAGTGGGGCAAGCACAGGCATTGATGTAGCTTTTACTGTGCTGACGCTGGGGTGTGAGGTCTGTGCATTCATCTCAGGCATGAGTGGCTGGGGAGCCTAGTATACCTCAACATCTGGAGGATCCACAGGCACTGGCCATTCCTAGGCTTCACCAGGACCCAGTGCTCAAGTACTGCTGCGTAGATGGAATGGAGAGTCTGACAGTAAACAAGGGACATCTTTCCCTCTTCCTTCCACCTGAAGCACACGTGTGGGATCTGACGGCGTGAATGTACACCAGGACGGAAGGACGGAAGGTGGACAGGACGGCCTCCTCAGCATGAATGTACACCAGGACAGAAGGACGGAAGGCGGACAGGACGGCCTCCTCAGCATGAATGTACACTCAGCATGAATGTACACCAGGACGGAAGGTGGACAGGACGGCCTCCTCAGCATGGATGTACACCAGGACGGAAGGACGGAAGGCGGACAGGACGGCCTCCTCAGCGTGAATGTACACTCAGCGTGAATGTACACCAGGACGGAAGGCGGACAGGACGGCCTCCTCAGCGTGAATGTACACCAGGACGGAAGGACGGAAGGTGGACAGGACGGCCTCCTCAGCGTGAATGTACACCAGGACGGAAGGCGGACAGGACGGCCTCCTCAGATTGAATGTACACCAGGACGGAAGGCGGACAGGATGGCCTCCTCAGCATGGATGTACACCAGGACAGAAGATGGACAGGACGGCCTCCTCATCGTGAATGTACACCAGGACGGAAGGCGGACAGGACAGCCTCCTCAGCGTGAATGTACACCAGGACGGAAGGACGGAAGGCGGACAGGACGGCCTCCTCAGCGTGAATGTACACCAGGAGGAAGGCGGACAGGACGGCCTCCTCAGCGTGAATGTACACCAGGACGGAAGGCGGACAGGACAGCCTCCTCAGCGTGAATGTACACCAGGAGGAAGGCGGACAGGACGGCCTCCTCAGCGTGAATGTACACCAGGACGGAAGGCGGACAGGACGGCCTCCTCAGCGTGAATGTACACCAGGATGGAAGGCGGACAGGACGGCCTCCTCAGCGTGAATGTACACCAGGACGGAAGGTGGACAGGATGGCCTCCTCAGATTGAATGTACACCAGGACGGAAGGACGGAAGGCGGACAGGACGGCCTCCTCAGATTGTCTTCCATATGAACCTCTTTTAGGCTCTGTAGCCATACAAAGTCCCAGTGCTACCAGATGTCAGCAACTGGTCAGAAGTAAACTCCCAATGAGAAGGGACCCAGCCTATGAGAGAAGGGGTACCACCTACCCTTCTGTTGTCCCCACAACTGACAAAGCCACCCAGTGAACCCCAATCCCCACTGTGATCTGGGAGGGCCTTGTGCAGGGTGGTCCCTGAAACTGGAAATGCATGCTTTGCTTTGAGGATCAGGATAAACACCCCACTTGAACATCTCTCAAGAGGGAGATCGATGTGGGAGCCCACAAAGTGATTTTTATGGACTCTCTATTTTAGGCATGGCCACACCATAATGGTTATTAACAAGGAACTTCTGCTTGAGAAAGGTTGGAGTAGGGAAGCCAGAAGGCTGTGGAGGGACTGTTTAAACACACCACCCAGAGAGCAGCATCCTCTCTGAGCCACAACCACCACTGAAGGGAAAGAAAACTGGGGGCTGGGCTTTGCCCCATCCGTGTCTCTTGGTCTATCTAGTCAGACAAGGCCTTAGAAGTTACTAAAGTCTTTAGAGGTTGGGAAACTCTCCCCTACTCTCTTCCAAAGACCTAACCAATAGCACAAAGGGCCAAAGAATGTGACTTATACTATGCCCACACAGGAGGAGGGGTAGGGTAGAGTCAACTTGTCCTCTAAAAGTTGGCATGGAGACTGACCATTGTCTTTGCCATTGGGAGGAGAGGTCAGTTACCCCAGAAGGGAACAAGCAATCAGACTTCCTCTTGGCAAGCTCCTTAAACACTTCTCCCAGGGGTAATGAGAAAACAAGATTTCCCACCACCTGCGAGCACCTGTCGGGGTAACTGGTGCCTTTTGCCATGCTCTCTACTGGTCACGAGCTGAGAAGAACACTTTTCATTTACCCCTTTGTTTGAAAGCAGCACACCTAAAATGGACCTCTCTCTGAGGCAATGCTAAGACTTGATGGCAGATCTAAAAAGCTTTTTTCTGAGTGGCTACCAAGCAACCTGAACCAAGACCCAAGACCAGGGACACCTTTCCTCCCCATGTTCTCTGCAGGCTCATGTAGTATTCTTGGTGTCAGTCCCTGTCTAGCTACATGGTAAGGAAAGGAAAGGAACATCCTCATTTAAAAAAGGAGGAGGAAGAGGAAGCAGAGAAGGAGGAGGAGAAGGGACAGATGTCTGTCATCTAGAAGGGGAAAGGAGAGGGCAGTTGCTAAGGTCTTTAATTGGTGTTGTGGGGGAAGTGACAGAGTCTGGGAGCAGCTAATCCCTGAAAGACCTATAAGAGGAAGTCACCTCCAGCCTTCTCATAGAGATTAATGTAAGATAGGGATGGAGTTTATACTTTCCTCCAGTGTCAACGTCTTCAGAAGCAATGCTTCAGACACTACCTTTGAGATTGGTGAATCTATTTGGCTAGTCTAGGTTTCAAAGAAACTTCCAAGGTTGTACAACTTCACAGCCAGCAAGAACCCTGATTGCTAACCAGGGAAATGGCCTAGTTGTTAAAGTGCTTGCTGTATATGGTGGTGGTTTGATAGGAATGATCCCCATAGGATCATAGATATGAATACTCAGCCACCAGCGAGTGACACTATTAGGAGATGTGGTCTTGTTGGAGGAAGTGTGCCACTGGGGTGGGATTGAAGTTTCAGAAGCTCAAGCCAGACCCAGCGTCTCCTCTTTTCTTGCTGCCTACAGATCAAGATGTAGGATTCTCAACTTCTCCAGTGCATGGCTGCCTGCGTGCTACCATGCTTCCCACCAGTCATGAACCGCTGAACCGTGAGCTAGCACCGGTTAAATGTTTTCCTCCCTCTCCCCAACCCGTGCCAGGCAGGTGAGCTGGCCCTGAGGTCAGGAGAACAGGAGAGCTGGCCCTGCCCCTCACTGGCGGCAGCATTCTGAAGAGCAGACCCTGCATTTCACCTGGGCAGCACAGTAGAACTGGCCCTGGTGGCAAAAGCAGTGGGTGAGCCAGCCCTAGCTCATGAGAGCAGGAGCAATGCCCCTGTCCCTTGGTAACTGTGGCAGTGGGAGAGTTTGCCCTGGTGGCGTGGGTGCAGAAGAGCTAGCAGGCTGACCAGCTCCCTCCGGGGCCTATATTTAGGGCTTTGAGTTAGCCCACCCAACATCTCCCCTAACTGTGATCTCCTGGAGCATGTGAAAGGCCAGTTCTACAGATCCAAGGCTGCAGGGTCTCCATGACACAGGTCAGAAACAGGATATCTGAGAGGAGTCCCCATGAGGATCCAGGATTGGTGGTGTAGCAGAAGCCAGAGGCCTCAAAACAGACCATGACTCATTGCAGTGAACATTCACGAGTAAAGAGGTATGGAGAAAGGGTACACTGTGTGACACACTGTGACATACTACAGCTTCCACAACAAGAGACTTTTTTTTATTGTATATTATTTTATTTGCAAAGGTAGAAGGGGGAGAGAGATGAGTGGAATTGGGGTGCATGATGGGAAATTCACAGAGTCAGTAAAAAGTTTAAAAAAACGTTTTCCTTTATATGAAGTCTCATGGTCATGGTGTCTATCACAGCAATAAGAGACAGAAATTGGTACCCAGGACTGGAGTGTTACTGTGATGGCCCAGGACTGGAGTGTTACTGTGATGGCCCAGGACTGGAGTGTTACTGTGATGGCCCAGGACTGGAGTGTCACTGTGATGGCCCAGGACTGGAGTGTCACTGTGATGGCCCAGGACTGGAGTGTTACTGTGACGGCACAGGACTGGAGTGTCACTGTGATGGCCCAGGACTGGAGTGTTACTGTGATGGCCCAGGACTGGAGTGTTACGGTGGTGGAGTGTTACTGTGATGGCCCAGGACTGGAGTGTTACTGTGATGGCCCAGGACTGAAGTGTTACTGTGATGGCCCAGGACTGGAGTGTTACTGTGATAGCCCAGGACTGGAGTGTTATTGTGATGGCCCAGGACTGGAGTGCTACTGTGATGGCCCAGGACTGGAGTGTTACTGTGATGCCCAACCATGCTTTTGTTAGGAGGAGTGTGAACTTTAGGACTTTGCAGTAGGAGATAGTCAGATACTTTAAGTGGGGCTTTAGGGCCATTCTAGCAGGAGCATGGAAAGCAGTGATGCTCAGGACAAGTTGAACTATGAAGGCCTGGCTCAAGATATATTAGAGGAGAAAAATATTAGTATGTGGCCTAGAGACCGTTTTGTGATATCTTGTTAAAGAATGTGGCTGCTTTCTGCTCCTGTCCAAAGGCGTCTGCCTAGAGCTAACTTGAGGAATTCTGGGTTATCAGCTTTGGCAGAGGAGATGTCCAGACAGCCTAGTATTGACTGTGTTGCTTGGTCATCAGCGGTCGTGGTTACAGAGATTTATAATGAAAAGGAGCGAGCTGAGTAAGGAAGATACAAAATGTACAGTTGGAGGAGAAAAAGAGCATTAGGAAGTGAAATGGACTAAGTCTGGTGCTCATGGAGATTAAAGAAATGTCTGATGCTAAAGGGAATAAAAGAAGTAGTGACCTCAGAGCAGGACCTCTCTCAGCTTAGTTTCCAACTTGTGAAAAGGACTTAAATAAAAATTTAGGTGTGGTGGTGCATGCCTTTAATCTTGGCATTCAGAAGGCAGAGGCAATGGATTTCTGAGTTTGAGGCCAGCCTAGTCCATGGAGCTAGTTTTAGGACAATGAAGGAAACCATTGAAAACAGAAAACTGGTGAAGATATATTTGAATGTGGAGGCCATGTTCCAGCTCTAGCAAGCAAGAGAACTTGGAAACAGTTCTGGATTCAGAGTGAAGGATACAAGAAAGGGAGGGATTATAGCCTCTCCCTCTGAGGGATCTTCCCTCTAAGGAAAGCCACTGAGGCCAGACATACGTCAGGGTGTTCCTGCATGAAGGCTCAAAGAGAACATTGTGTTGAAGCTGTGAAGGTGAAGCCTGGATTCCATTGCCCACCTCTAGATGTGAGAGATGCCAAAGTCCTAGATACTTCTGAGGAAAGCTCCTACAGGGAATGGAACCAGCCCAGGAGAGAAAAGTGAGTTGCTGTCAAGAAAGCTGAAAGGAGTTGAAGATCTGAAGAGCGCTTGGACCTCACACATGGAGATGCAGAGTTTGGAGTCTGTTCTGCTGGTTTTTAGCCATACAATATTTGCTCACATGTTCCTTTCCTCCCTTTTAGAATGCTATGTTCTGTGCCATTGTATGTTTGAGATGTGTGATTTGCTTTCTGACTTTGGTTTTCAGGGGGTTAAAGTTAAGAGATTATCATGGGTCTCAGAAGAGACTTTGAACTTTGGACTTCTAAGAGTCTTGAGATTGTTACAGACTGTGGAGACTTTTGAAGTTGCACTGGATGCATTTTTACGCTCTGGTATGGCTACAAGCCTATGGGGATTAAAGAGTAGAACGCGGTATTCTGAATAGGAGTAGCTCCCACAGACTCATAGATTTGAATGCTTGATCTTCAGGGAATGGCAGCATCAGGAGGTGTAGCCTTATGGAAGTGTGTCACTGGTGGGTGAGCTTTGGGCTTTCAGGAGCTCAAGCCAGGCCCAGTATCTACTCTCTTCCTCCTGCCAATATAGATCCAGATGTAGAACTCTGAGCTCCTTCTCGAGCACCATGTCTTGATGGATGCCACCATGCTGCCCACCATGATGACGATGGACTTAACCTCTGAATTGTAAGCCAGCCCAAATTAAATGTTTTCCTTATAAGTGTTGCCGTGGCTGTGGTGTCTCTTCACAGCAGCCCTAGCTGGGACACAGTGTAAGTGTAAGTGTAAATACCAGAGTTTTCACCTCCAGGTGGGCATGGAGACCTGGAAAGGCAGAGCCAGAGGATGTCCAGAACAAGGTGTCTAGGAGACCATGGTATCTAAGGAGCCATGTTGATGAGCTCTATGGTGGATATCGTCTCAGTCACCAAGACGGAAGAGCTGTCAGGATGATTACCAGTGTCAGCCTCGAGCATCCGTGTTTACACTCACGCAAGCAGAGCATGTGTACACACTCATACCACACACACACACACACACACACATACATACACACACATACCACACCACACACAAACACACACACCACACCACACCCACACATACCACCCACACACCACACACACACATACACACATACATACCACACACATGCACACATACACACACACATATACATGCATACACACACATACCACACACCACACACATGCACACATACACGCACACACACACATACACACACATACACACATACACACACAATACACACATACACAACACACACGCGCACACACACCCACACACACGTACACACACATACCACACACATCCACACACACACACACACAACATCCACACACATACACACACCACATACACACATACACACACAACACACACACACATACACACACAACACACACACAAACACACACACACATACACACACAACACACACACACAACACACACACAACACACACATCACACAACACACACACACACAAACACACACAACACACACACATCACACATACATACCACATCAATACATATACAACACGCAGACACACACATACACATACCACACACACACACATACCACACACATACACACACACACACACACATATACATGCATACTACACCTACACACATTAGAAAATGGCAAAAACGGGGTTGGGGATTTAGCTCAGTGGTAGAGCGCTTGCCTAGCAAGCGCAAGGCCCTGGGTTCGGTTCCCAGCTCCGAAAAAAAAGAAAAGAAAAAAAAAAAAGAAAGAAAGAAAATGGCAAAAAAAAAAAAATCCTGATTACTAATAACTGAAACCTCCCTCCACATGTCTGGATCATGTTGGCCTAAATAACTGAGTGACTGCAGCTATACAAGCCTCAGGCATGTCTGGATCCCAGTGTGTGCTGGACTGACTGACCAATAAAGTGTGAAGGGCTCACCCTTGGCACTTAAGCTAGGAGTGAGGCGAGTCCTCAGAGCGTGAGGAATGACAGTTCTTTTCCTACTGAGATTCTGTTTCCAAGGGAGGAACAGAAGCAGAGCATGAAAGAACAACAGATGTCCCTGTAGCCCTTGCTGCCATTCACAGTGATCGAGACCACTCATGGGTGTCTTCCATGGTGAGCTACCCACCACCACACTCCAGTTAGTTGGAGTGCCCCATAGGAGCCTTCACATAGACCATCCCATCCCACCTGGTCTCATTCCAATTTTCACTTGTCTAAAAAAAGACATTTGACGGTGTGCGTTTGTAAAGAGCCTTGTGAGTGAGGTCAGTGGGCGTCCACAGACTCATCCCTCTAGTCTGTGGTGCAGAAGAACTCTTCCAGGGCTTCTGAGCAGGGAGCACAGACTGATGAAGCATATGCAGACAGGATGGGAGGGCCAGATGAGCAAAAACTCAACCTCACCTGGGCACTTTCCAGGAAACAAGCTGAAAGCTGTGTATCTCCCTGGTGACGCGCAGTGTCACTGGCTGTAAACATCATGGCCCAAGCACTCCATTTTGTCAGCAGTTGAAGACTATTCAGGGGATGCTCTGGCTGGGCAGATGGAAGCCAAGAATCCTACTTAGGTATAGGCAGTGAAAACAAAGGGTGAATTAGCCTCATTCAAGGCTTGCTCTATCTTAAGACATTCCTGTCTTTATATGAAACATTCATTTCAAAGGGCTGAGAGTCCATAAAGTTCTTGGTCATCTCCTTCTACAGGATGAGTAATTTCATGGTTGAGTTCAAAGAATAGTTCTGGGTATTTCCCGAAGTAACACTGTCCATCTGTCCTGACCCTGAGGTACCCTGCAGGGACCAGATGTCGGGACCCGGGAGCAGAATTAGATTAGGTCACAGCACCAAGAAGAGGGCAACAGGGTTCGGATCCTGATGAGATGGATTGACAAGCAGGGATGCACAGCAGAAGGTGGCCGGTAGACGTCTTCATCCATCCTGGCTCCTAATGTAAGGACCGCCTGCAGAGGGGAGTCAGTGTATGTGGGATTGCCACCTTAGACCATGAAGACTGACACCCATGCCTGTAGAACTCAGTATTCAGCCAGTAACTGTGGTGTGTGAGCAAGACTGGGGGTGTCTCCCCTCTAATGGAGCACCCAGTGGCGTCTCAGGCAACTGACAGTGTTCCATTAATAGATACACAGATGCGGACACGGCAGTAAGGAAGGGGAGAGATGGGGGAAGTGTTGGAGCCTGAGGAAGTGGCCTTTGAGCAGAGCCATGAACACATCTCTGTTGCAGAGAGGTTCTTTGGTCCACAAGAACCCCCTTGGAGATTTGCCTGCATGTACCTCCACATTTCCTGAGCTCTCGCATCCTCAAAGGCTGCACATGGCAAAAACGTAGACACAGGCATGACCATAGAGTCGGACTGGTCTGAGAAACAGGGCAAACCCAGGAAGTTGTCACAGTCGGCTTCCAGGCCAACACTGGGCCTGAGAGACGAGTAGTACACAGAGGAAATGAGTCCTGAGCCCCATGAACTGTCCAAGTTTATGTCAGCTGGTCCATGGCAAAACCAGGACTAGACCTTAGGTCTCCTGGGTCAGGGAATGAGCTACTGCTGCTGGCAATGGAACGTCCGGGATGCCAGTGACTGGAAGTAGAGGATTGTGAGGAAGCCAGAGGTGTCCTGACAGGAGGCAGAGAAGAGTCCAGAAAGCTTTGACTTAACACAAGCCAGAGCTCAGGCTCTGGCTAGAGAAGCCGGCCTTTGAAGAGCTCTTCTGTCTGTTTCACGAGGGGTTGTTTTAGTCTGCGACCATTCTTCAGAACCAAAGTGTCTTCTGCCTTCAGGTCCAAGATCTGAGCTCTCTACCACAAGACAAGACCCCGGGTGCGGCCCAGCAGCTCCAGTAGGAGGATGAAAGGGACTGGCCTCACCGCCATCCCTTCCCCACCTGGAGCACGGGAAGGCCAGGTCTATATTGTTTCCCAGTGATGGCAACAGAGGCTCTGCCCTGGAGTCACAAGTCCCAGACTTGTTCCTGGCTCTGTCTGGTGACAACTGGCAGCTGACATCTTCGCTTCTGGCTAGAGTTGCATCTTATTAAAAATGGTATCTTTATAATAGATTTCTGCAAGTCACTGTCAGCAGGACGTGTCCTTTGTTTGTGCCAGTCGCTCCCCTAGGGGACTGATTTGCCTATTACTATCATTTTAGAACTCCATTCTATAATATTCTAATATTAGCATGTCAAGCTCTATATATAACATTAATTACTAAAGGACCTTTTGATTTTTTAAAATAATTTTTCTCATCCCATACAGATTTACCATTTAGCCAGGAAGGTTCTAATTGGATCTCTCACCTCCTAAAATTGCCAAGGGTCTCATTTGTACTCAGACATCAGACAGTCCGGCCTGGGGGATGGGGGACAGGGTCAAGCAGCATTCATCGAACTCTACACAAGCTCTGTTGCTTTTGCTCCCCTGGGAGCAGCATGGCAGTTAGCTCCCGCTGGCAACTAGATCTGAAAGTGGCAAGGGGTCACATCCCAGAACAAGCTTCAGTGGAGACCGGTGGAGTTGGATAATTCAAGACTCCGTGGTGACACAAGCCACGTGAGGAAACCTGGACAAGATGGATTGAGTTACCCATGCTGTGTACCCCCACACATACACACCCCAATATTCAGCAGTGGCTCTAAACTCTGTACCTGGCATCTGCTTATATAAGAAACACTTGTCAGCCAAGCATAGCGGCATCTACCTGATATGGCAGTGCTCCAAAGACTGAGGACAACTGCAAAGCAGAGGTCAGCCCAGGCCATACAGTAAGACCCTGTTTCAAAGGAAAGATGATTTTTGAAGCGAGCATGGTATTCGTCGTGAGTGAAGCCACAGGAGGATGCCATTTTGGGAGCGGCTATGCATGTGGACATGTGCCAGCCTGTGGCATGGCTCCTCCCTGTGGCAAGATGGTTGGAGGCAGCTATCTTCCTTCTCTTTTGCTCAGCTGTGTGGGTTGAAATCCATAAGTGTTCCAAGAACAGGCCTTCAGTCAGAGCTGTGGAAGTCGGGGAAAGAGGAGGAGAGTTGCCGTTTAAAAACGCTCTACTATTGGATCAGTACACAGGTGGGAGTCTAGATGGTTTGAGAGGTGCACAGATGAACATTTATTTTAGTAGGTAAGCGGGTTTTACATGTCGTTAGAAGCCAACGTACACCTAGCATGTTAGCCATCAGTGGTTGGGCCCCACTGCTGTCTCTGCCTCTCTACTCTGTGGTTCATCGATTGCCCCAGCACACAGGGTACCCTCTGGATGTTGGTTGCATTTTCTGTTCTTTGCCTGAAAGTTTCATTTACACATTACACATTTACCTGTCCGTTCAAGCCTTACCTTTACATGTCAGTTCCCGGCTCCTAACTCACCCTCACCCCGCCCAAAACCGATCCCCTGTTTTATGCATATTATACTACAATACTTGCCTGTGTGCTTCTTATTTTCTGTGTTCCTCTCTTAGACTGAAATCTTTGGAAGGTAAGGGACTTGTCTGCCCGGTTCATGATTGTCTCCTGTGCTGTCTGAACTTCAGCTAGCATACTCAGATGGCCCCTTGAGTGAGGAGGGAAGACTCTCACAGTGAAGCGGAGAAGATGGTGATCTTGGGGTGTCCCTGGCTCTACAGTTGAGAACTAGCTCTTGTGCCTGGAGAAGAATGAAGATCTGACTTCCATTGGGATCTCCAGGCTTTGTTCTTCTGGGTGCTGAGAGTCAGAAGTCAAGGCCATGGCATAGTTGCTTTGCAAAACACAGGCATCAAACCTCTGCCCAGGCATTGATTAGTCTTCAAGCCTATCTCTGTAGTCAAGGGTTATCATCTAGTTCCCAGGATGCCATTCAGCTGAGGCCAGGATCTACAGTACTACAGGATCATGGCTGCTGAGGCAAGACTAGAGGTCTAGCTTTGTTTGGGTACAGGTTTGTCTGTAGCTAATTACTACACACACCTACTGTATCTGGAGTGCTACTCCCAGCCCAGCCAGCTCCAGATTCTGTCAGCACTGCTCCAGGTAGGGCCCTACCCAGGGTATGAACCTTCTGGTTATTCTTTCTCCTTACCTTTACGTTTTAAATTCCTGTTCATCTTCTACCTCCCACTAGAATAAGGTCTTCGTGAGTGCAGGGACTCTGCCTGTTAGCTTACTTTGAATCCTCAACGATGATATCTTATCTGGCACATATTAGGGACTCAAACAATCCGTGAAAGTAACCTAGGGGATGGATTAATGGTCGTGAGTATAGAATGTCTTGCTCCCCCAAAGCCTTGGACCTGTCAAGTCAAGAGAGTCTTTCTGTTTTGCAGATGGGTCCATGTTTTTCTCACATGGGATCTCCCATCATCCTCAGCTCCAAGGCCATCAGAGACCTGCAGCACAATAGAAAGGCCTCTGAGGATTTAGTCCCTGCTCTTTCACACACCAACTGTGTCCCTATAGGCATGGATTTATCTTTAAGTCACAGTTCCCCACATGTGGCCCAGGAAGAGGGCATCGTGGTGAAAGCATGAACTGTCTTGTCTTTATAAAGGTTTAGATGTCAGTTCAGCAAGTCATGGTGGACTCCCTATGCCCCTTTGATCTTCCATTCCCATAGTGGTGACATTTAGCATCTGACCATGGTGTCTCTGCAACCTTCTGTTGACTCCTTACACTACATACAAAGGCAGAAAGCCAGAAATGTCTGTTGGAGAGGAACCCTGTGGGAAGGGGGAGGAAGGCCAATGGGAAAAGTAGGGGGAAGTATTCACAAAGACATTTGTTTTGGGACCAGGAAGTAGAATGCTTTTGTTAGAGACATATCTAAACATTCCTCTTTTGTCTTATTGGCCTGAACTAGATCATGTGGCCACTCTTAGCTGCAAAGGAGGCAGGCAAATGGCTTTCTGAGGGTTAGGGCAGTGGCTGTTACGTGGCAGCTCACATAGATGATACTTGTGCCTGTCCACTGTCCTTGGACACTATTTCCTAAATGATTTTGTTATTAGCCTTATTTTGACATCTACTCTGAGTCCCCAGAAGGCAAGGAACTGGCCCCATGGGCCTGGCAGTACAGGAGGGCCTCATAGCAAGCCAAGCCCAAACAATCAGGTCAGGAGACCCCTGCTGACGACGCTTTACTCTTCTTATCTTGTCTCCTCAACATGGTCACAGTGTTAATCATAGAGTAACTGATTCTCATTGGAAATAGTGTGTTGCAGGTCAGTGAGGTGACTCGGGGTAAAGACACGTGCTGCACAGACCTGGAGGGCCTCAGTCAGTCCCTGGAACCCATAAAGGTGGAAGGAGGGATTGACTCCCTTAGGTTGTTCTGACCTCTGCATGTGTGTTGTGGTGCATGTGTCCCACCCACATACATGTGCTAATAATAATAATATTAATATTAATATTAATAAATCTTTTAAAAATTAGACAATGACACCCCATGCACATTTTAAGAATGAAGCAAACAGAAAGATGACAATACCAAGTCACTGACCGCTGCCACCAAAACTGACGACTGCTCCATTCTGTTGCTCCAGCCTATCCATCCCCTCCCTCCTCACCACAGCTTCCATGCCCCTCCCCCAACATACACCTAGTGCGTTAGTGTGGCTGACAGGGCACCCACTGCACCATACCTAGTAGTATTTTCATCTCTGTGTTTTAATGGGCGTTGTGGAGCCCCCCTGTGCTAAGGGCTTCCTGTTCACTGTTTACTTGCATGTGTGTTGTATGAGGCCAGGATTGTCGCTGGCTACCTAAGAGGTCCATGACTCCAGAGTTGCAGTCACACTGTTGATTGGGTCAGTCAGGCCAGTGGTGACTGGAAACCATTATCACTGAAGCAAAGCCGTTCCCAGACAAATGTCTTCTGAGGCAGCTTTCCTGCTCAGACAACACCAGAGCATTAACATGACTCAACCTATACGTTCTCCCAAGATGGCCGCTTGATAACTAGGCAGAGTCCCCACTCCAGCCCATCCCCCTCTCCAACTGGAGTTCTCGGCCTTTTCTTGTCTTCTTCCTGGCTGGTGGAGATCCTCCGGGGCTCACCTCTGTGAGTTACTTCTCTCGTGACTGTGGCCAAATACCAGACAAAAGACAGTTTTAAAGGAGGACGGTTTGGTTTATTTTACTTCACTGAGAGCAGTGCAGTTCATCAAGGAGAGGAAGGCACAGCTGAGGAAGAGCCTTGGTCCTCCATGGCCAACCAGGAACAGAGACAGAGGAAGCTCTGCTGGCCCTAATCTTTTCCTCTTTAATTAGTATGTGACCCCAGCTCCTGAGGCATTACCTCCTCAGCTAACCTGTCAGGGAACGCCCTCACAGACACACTCAAAGGCGCACCTCATAGACACCCTCCTCTTAGGACCAGCCTCATGTCCTTTCCCCTGGAGGACAGTAACAGGATGACCTCTGTGTGCCAAATGTACCAGCAGTCACTTGGGCTATTGCTCTCCTGCCCGTGCAGCCGCTCTCTGGGCCCTGAACACAGCACAATGAGAACAGTTGACAGCCAGCAGTTATGGGAAGTCATCCCATCACACGGCTAGTGCCTGGCGCCACCATCCCCCAGTCTAAATCATTCACGCTTGTAGCAGGGGATGGTGAGGCGGGGGAAAAGAGCCAACTCCGTTACCATTGCTGGAGTTGGCTTCCCACAGCGTTTCATCAGGTGCTCACAGACCTCCACAGATGGAGGACGAGCCTGCGCTGGTGCATTTGTCACAGTCTCAGAAGGAGCCCGTGGTGCAAGAAAGGCTGCCGGGCCAGAAGAGCGTGTGAGGTCCCTTCCTGCTCCCAAGCCTGTGGTTCTGTGACCATATAAGGTGTCTGTGCCCAGCAGTCTTCCTGCAGCTAAAAGCAACCGGCTGAGAGGAAGGAGAGCCAGGTCTGGGCCTCCTACAGAATCCCCAAGGCATCAAAAAGAGTTGGGGGTGGGGTGGGACCCATCACTGACTGGACACTGGTCACCTGCTGTGGTCAACCCCTGACCATTCCTCTCCCTCAAGATCACCTCCTTAGCAGGGTTGTGAGGATCCACAGTTGAATATTCAGGCTGCAGTCAACCTTGTCTGGTCAGAATCCTCCTTCCCCTGGCTCTTCTGACTTGGTGACCCAGAACGGCTCCTCAGAGTCCTGGGTTTTAGGTGGACACTGTGAGAAATAACTTGACCTCCATTTGATACCCTGGCTCTGCAGGTAAAAAAAAAAAAAAAGATGTGACCTAACACACAGGCACACAAGCAGGCTTGCCTATGCTCTCTGTGGTGGGACACACCTTGTACGTCTGTGTACACAGAGCTCAAGGAGTGGTGTCTCCACCTTCACCATCCCTGTGCCAGGAACTCTGAGGAGGAGGGGACAGGTGGGCAAAACAAGATATCAACAGCCAGGGTAGAAAAGACTCAACGACAAGTATGCTGAGAGGTAATCTGAGATTATTGTTATCAAATATAGAACATTTTAGTCATGACTTGGATGAGTGACTGAAGCTCAGGTCACATTAGATTGTGCAAAAGTAAGGACTATTTTGGCTGGTGTCGGTCTGAGGGGCCGGGATAGCATTAGCTTCTGGCATGGCTGGGTTAGGGATTCACATGACGTCACCGAGACTTGGTTCTGTGCGTTCGCTCAGCAATTCCATCAAAGGCTTCTGCAGGATGTGGCTCTACTGGCTGTTGCTACAAGCCGCATGGAGCCTTTCTTCTGCTTTCCAAATCCTAGTCTCCAAGATCCAGGCAAGAGCCATCCCATGTGACCGAACTCCCCTGGGGTATACCCCTCAGGACTCGGAGGAGCCAACTTCCCTTTCCAGGCCCTCGGAACATTAGACAGGCACTGCAGTCATGTGTGCGTGCGTACACACACCATGTACGTGCGTGCACACTGGGGCCTCAGGAACCTGGAGGTGAGGGCCTGGCTTGAAGCAGCCCTGCCTCTCACCGTCTGCCCACAGGTCACGAACAGGACCTCAGATGCCAGTAACCAGCAGTATGGGCTCTGGGAAGTGGCCTAACCTTGTCTGTAGAGAGGAGCTGGTGATTTTTATCAAGCCTGGGGCTGCTTTGAAGACTAGAAGCAAGGCAGCAGGTGGAACATTTATCATTGACTGACAACCCTCAAACTCGGGCTGCTCTGGGCCAGCAGTGAGAGAAGCTGCACTTTAGAATGAGACCACTACTCACTCCTACTGGCTGCCATTTGGAGCGTCTTCCCTGTAGTCTCTCTTTTTCCCTTGGGTTTTTGTTTTCGTATTTTGGAATCAGGGTCTCTTATAGTCTAGGCTGGCCTTGAACTCCTGATCCTCCATCAGTCTGGCTTGCTCGACCACACCCATCTTATTACTCAGAACAACTTGCCAACGAGGAAACAAGCTGTTCAGTGAGGTCATTTACCAGGGATGACACAGACCCTCAGCGACAGGCAGTGTGGGAGCAGCTTGGCTGGCACATCAGCTGCTGCCACTGCCGTTCGGCCTCACTGGATTGATGTGAGGAGATAGAAGATAAAGGGACCTTATTTAATATTCACAAAGATGTCAGCCTAAACTCCAAAAGAGAGAGAAGAGGAGGATGGCGTGAGAAAGATGAGCGTGGCACTGCAGACCCCTTCCCTGCTGTCTTGTGGAGACCACATATTCTTGTGCCAAGTGGTGCTTCCAACTCTCCGCTTGAAGATGCTGTGAAACTTTGCCCCTTGAAGCCAAGTTTAAGCAAATATTTGCCAGTGTGACAAGTTCCAGGGGTACTACTCGTGACTTTTGACCCTTGACCCAAATTGCATCCTTTCTAACATTTTTCTCTTGGGCCACCCCAGAAACCAGGATGGCACCTGATAGGCAATAATCTGTGTTCTGGGGATGGGGCAGATGTGGTCGGAAAGCCTGTCAGCTTGGACACCTGGCTTCTGTCTGGCCTTGACTCTAACTGATCTGCTGAGAGAGACTGAGTCAATGGTGAAACTCCCAGCCTCGGTTTCTTTTGCTAAACGGATATAATGAGAACCCAGCCTTCCTACCTCAGTAGGTGAGTTTGGAAAACGATAGTGGGAAAAGGAGTCCCTTGGCCAGCCAGGGATCGAAAGAAAGGTTTTCTCGGTTTTTTCCCCATGCAACATCTTTGCCAGAGAAATTTTTATGTGACCCCAAGTGTGTGAATATATAATATAAATAAACAAATCAAGCATTTAGTGGTAATTAAATGTTAAAATGGTAAAATATTTTAAAGGGTTATTTTAAGATAACTCTTTGGTATACGTATATTTTTGCCATTTATTAAAGATTAAAACAAGTTTGGATATTAATGAGATATGAGTGCTTATCTTTATTCATACAGAATTAGATCTTGGGCTGTATTTGATACTGTAGGAGTCTATCACTGTTGAGTATTTTGATTTCATAATCATCGGTGTTGAGAGTGCTGCTTCACGTAATATAAATATATAGCAGTATATATAACATATATGTAACACTTATATAAAACAGTATAAATGCAGTCCATGAGGGCAGAAGTATGTGTGGGGCAAGTCTAGAAACTCTGTCCTAATGCCAAGCCAAAACCAATTAAATGATATGTTTTTTAATCAAACCAAAGTTAGTATCACAAATGGAAAATTTTAAAATCAAATATTCTACTGCAGAACAAACCAAGAATAGACTAATATATCTTATAATATAAATTGTACTATACCTGTTGAGGAATGTTGGTAGGAAAATTAGGTTATTGTGCTCTATATGAGTAGAAAACTTCTTAAGTACAATAAAAACACCACACTTCCTGACACACAATAGTCATATTGTGAACCATGATATTCAGGGGACATTTGTTGTGGTCATGTGGCTTTATCTTGAGCGCAGCGTACATGCTCCCATTGTGCACTCAGCTGGTGTTGCAGTGAAGTTGCAGCCCACAGGATGGTGAGCACCCTCAAATCACCTCAGGTTCCTTACGCATTTAATTTTCCATTAATTCTTAGTCACTGTTTGTTCAGAAAGCTTTTCCTATTATCAAATTTGCCATAACCCTACATTCAGTTATAGGATCTTATGGGGAGCAGGGGTCTGAAGAGCATCCCCAGGTGAGTGGTAGACCAGGGTTCAGAAGTGAAGTCTGGGGGAGCACATCACACCGAAGGCCAGCATCTCTCAGGTCAGCACAGCCGCCTGAGGGTCCTGAGGTTGGAGTCTGGGTGCCCAGTGCCTTCTCTTACAGTTGTCAGTGTTTGCTCTTAAATGCCCACGTGTATCTCGCACGCTTTAATTTACCTCTGAGTCACGTGACGGTTGTCTAGACGCATCCTTCTGCATCCCCACCCCTAATCCTTTGCATTACTGGAAGTTTGGCATTACAAACTCTTTTAGCTCTTTCTCTCTCTGCCTCCATTTGAATAGTTGTGTTGCCTTGTCTTCAGTTTGGGCAATCTTCTGATGTCTGATCCATCATTGATTTTACCTAGGACAACTTTTACTTCCATTAATGTCCATTTCCTGTATCTTCTATTTCTCTCTGAATTGTACTCACAATCTTCTTTGATGTCTTAAAATATTTTATTTTTGCAATACCGAGTTAATTCTGTCATCCATATCTCCTCCACTCCATTTCTGTTAATTGATGCTTCTCTTGGTTGAGAGCCGCACCTCCCTGCTCACCTGCAGAGCCAGGATTTTCCCCCTGGAAGGTGGTATTGGGCGTCACTCTACTGAGTGCCACCCCATTTAAAGGTTGTTGTCTTTATTCTGCTATTTCCAGGGGTAGCTAAGTTGGCTATGGGCAGCTAGATTTCTTAGGCTTTCTTTCTAGTGTGTCAGGAGGACCTCAGGGAGCCATGAGAGCCAGCTTAGCCTAGTTGCTGTGGCCTCTGCTGTCCCTGCTGCAGGCTCCAGCAGTCCCCGGGGACTGTACTCTGACTTTTCAGCAGTTCGTCTCCTGGCTTGGAGAAGTGCTGTAAGCGTCCAGCCTCCGAGGCCTCTGGAGCACGTGCTCTCTTTGGTGCTCTTCCTATGGAGCTGTGGAGTCTCATCTGTTCAGCCAAAGACCCTCAGGGACTCTGAAAAGACGCCAAGAACCCTCCCTCTCTCTGCAGTCTCACGTTAATCCCTCCCTGTGGTCCATGAGCCCTGTGGTGTCCCTGGCTTCCCCAGCCTGTGCTGTGTGACCGGTGACTGTAGTCCACAAGCCACCTGCACAGCCAGTGTCCACGTGTCCCCTCCACTTCTCCAGTTCCACTGGGAGTGCTAGTGTTTCTCTGGGGGACTCTCTGGGGTCACAAACTTGCGGGCTGTTTGACTGTTGCTCCATCGAGAGGATTTTGCAGGATCTGGAAAGATGGCTCAGTGGTCATCAGGTTCCCTTCTCAGCACCCACAATGCCTGTGACTCCAGTTCCAAGGGGTTCGATCCTGTCTTTTGACCTGTGGGGGCACAAGACACATAGGTGGCACACTTACATGCATGCAGGCGAACACTCATAAAAACAAATCTTGTAAATTAAAAAGAAGCTTTTGTTAAATTCAAAACAAACCAAAAAATCAAAACAAACAAACACAGCATCAGACTTAGTGCCAATCAAACCCACAAGCTGTCCACAGAGTCACTGGGCTCTGCTTCTGAAAGAAACTCAGACTGAGACCCCCAGCCAGCACTCACTCTCACTTTGCCACAGGAGTTATTGTCTGTCAACCAACTGATGACTGAATAACTCAATGCTAGCAGGTCCATACAAAGGAATGAATATTGTTCCTCACTAAAAAAGAATGAGTTAATGAGACATGCTATAACATGGGCATATCTTGAAAAAACTTTTTAAAAAGATTTTATTTATCTTGTGTATGTGAGTACACCATTGCTGTCCTCAGACGCACCAGATCAGAAAAGGGCCCTAGACCTCATTGCAGAAGGCTGTGAGCTACCACGTGGTTGCTGGGAATTGAAATCAGGACCTCTGGAAGAGCAGTCAGTGCTCTTAACTTCTGTTGAAAAGACTTGTTAAATGACAGAACCAGTCACACACACACACACACACACACACACACACACACACACACACACACACCTGTGTGTCTCTCTCTGTCTCTCTCTGTCTCTCTTTCACATACACACACACACTCTTGTGTCTCTGTCTCTCACACACACACACACACACACACAGACTCTCTCTGTCTCTCTCTCTCTCTCTCTCTCTCTCTCACACACACACACACACACAGACTCTCTCTCTCTCTCTCTCTCTCTCACACACACACATCATATAATCTTATTTATGTGGACTCTCCAAATTATGCAAATTTTTAGAAATGATGTAGATTGGTGGTGGTTTAGGATTGAAGTCAGATCTGCAGAGTGACTGGTGATGGGCACAGGGTAGCCTGGGGAAGGGAATAAAATGCTCTACAGTTAGGACACAGTTGTGGTCGCCGAATCTCTGAAATTTACTAAAGCAAATATTGAGCTTCATGCTTTAATCAAGCAGACTGTGTGGTATATGAAGTGAATCCCAACAAAGCTGTCTGCAAGATATCTGTCCGTGGTGTTCTTGTAGACAGAGAGGAGGTGAGGAAGGTATGGACGTGCTTTGATGACATAGAGGGCTCGGCTCTCATGCTAAAGCCTGAATATGCTACACATGGTAATGATTCCTGTTCTGGAAAGATGGCCCCCAAAGAGTTCACACAGTCCATCAAAGCACAAAGAGCCTCTGATGCTGTCCTTAAACTGTGCTCATTTCTCCTTTACTTCCATTTTAAGAATATTCTCGCAGTCTGTATGTGATTTCCTCTTTCCTGCATACTTGTCAGCAATGAGCATGTGCCATTCACACTGCCTCTGCCCTGTGATGTCCCCTGTGTGGACTCTGTCGACCATTAAGATCCAGCAGAACAGGGTGCCTACCTAATACCAGCTAAGAGTACGGCAATGCCCTCTGCTGGCTTTTCTGATGGTGTGTATCTTACACATGTGCACAGGCTAGGACGGTTGTTCATTTAAGCCAGGCATCACCCTACTTCCATTAAAAGCCCTGTGAGTGAGCTGTAGGCATGGCTGCCCTCCCCTTGGAGACCTGTCCTCTCCTGGCAAGTACATCCATCGGATCCTGGGTTTGATCCATAGCAGGGGAGGGCTGGGGTTTGTTTGAGAGGCTGAGATTGTATCTTTCGCTTGCTCAGTGTTTTCAGGGTTCTTCAGGAATGCCCTCTGTGTGAACACGAGTCCAGGCCCTGCACTGTCCCTAAGTAACCAGCAGCCAGCATGGTGAGCAGTTGGCGTTTGCTGCTCCAGTTGCAGGCACTTTCAAGGGTCCTCGGCTCCTCTTCCCTGTATATAGAATATGAAGGTTCTAGACTATGGGTACTCAGTAACGCAGGTGAATGGGTTTTCATTTTGCTTTGTTTTTTAGATTTTTAGATTTCACAGCACCTGTAGAGCATCTCAGTAATCCGTTTCCATAGGACCTGGCTCTCCCAGTTCTCCCTCAGCAAAGGCAGAACTTGCGCTGGGGCCTCCAAACCCTGTGTTGTCCATATTAGGTGAGGACACTGCGCTCATCGCATGTTGTTTATGGTTTTCCCTCCAGGATCATCCATGAAGATGGCTTCTCTGGAGAAGACGTAAAGCAGTACAAGCCTGTCGTCTACAGCAACACCATCCAGTCTCTGGCAGCCATTGTGCGGGCCATGGATACTCTGGGCGTGGAGTATGGTGACAAGGAGAGGAAGGTAGGCATAGCAAGAGAGGCCTTGTGACTCTGCTCCCTCCTCCTGATCGTGACTAGGGGAGGTTGTGCTCCATGTGGGAGAGAAGGCAGTGGCCACCAGCCCAGGCCATTTTACCAATCCCTGGCAAATGCAGGGACTTTTGTGATAGGTCATTCTCACCAGGATGAGCAAAAGCCAAACCATTCCTAGTCTGCTCTGTAGATGAGAAGAGAGAGATGCTTTGAGTCAGCACAACTCTGAGGAGATGTCTGACCCGCTTTGCTAGGTGCCATCTTCACTGCTGAGGAGAGCTGTCCTCACCTCGTAGGAAGGAGGCATCAGTTGGAATTGCCACTCACTCTTCACACCAATGGGTGTGCCTTCTGCCTCTCCTGGGAGGTGTGAGGCCCTCCTCCCTGCAGAGAGCCTTCCGATCAAGCACTGTTCTCTGAAAAGCATATAAAAGCCTTTTATTTGCAACTGTTTGCATCCACCACAAGGCTAAACTACAAACAGCTACTGTGGAAAAGCCTCCTGAACAACGTGAAATGAGGATGGTGTGAAGGAGGTGTAAGAACAACCTGAGAGCTCTCCCCTAAAGCTGGACTTTGCTTCCCACCCCCACGCATGGAGCAGCTGGAGGCCTCAGAGCAGCTGGCCTGCGTCACAGTCTCTGAGTAGGGAGCTTAGTCTCTGGTGACTTGACTGATACACATTTCCCCGCCTCACAGACAAAAGCTATCCTGGCCTTCTCAAAGTCTGACAAATCATCTGTGTCAGATAGCTTTGCATGTAAAATTTGATATGTTATGCACAAATCCTCATTCCACAGGGCAGTCACCTCAGCTCAGGATGGTACCTCCAGGGCCTGGGGTAATGGGTGGCTGACACAGTGTCTATACCAGCCTAGGGTGGGCAGCAGGGTTCTGGCAGAGCCCATCCATCTGCTGCTCCCCAGAGGCAGGACAGGAAGCTGGCAGTGTATTTATCGCAGGTTCTTCTCCAGTGGGAGACCAAGGTATGTGGAAGTGAAAGGGGGAGTAAAGGTAACTGCCTCTCAGGCTCGCTTATGTCAGCACTCTCTGTGCGTGCAGGAGCGTGCACAAAGGGAACCGTGTTCAGAGAAAGCTGATGAGTAGAAAGTACCCGAGGGCAGTGTGCGTAAGTGGTTGGCTTAGGGTTTTACTGCTGTGAACAGACACCATGACCAAGGCAACTCTTCTAAGGACAACATTTAGTTGGGGCTGGCTCACAGGTTCAGAGGTTCAGTCTATTATCATCAAGGTGGGAACATGGCAGCATCCAGGCAGCCATGGTGCAGGAGGAGCTGAGAGTTCTCCATCTTCCTCTGAAGGCTGCTAGCAGAACACTGGCTCCCAGGCAGCTAAGGGTCTTAAAGCCCACGCCCAGTGACACACAGGGCCACACCTCCTAATAGTGCCACTCCCTGGGCTGAGCACATACAAACCATGACAGTGGTGCAGCAACTGGTGAGGAACGCAATGTCCTCTTCATCCTCGTGGCCATTGAACTGCGGGCACGAAAATAGCCGTCACCCGCAGAGCGCTGCTGCCTGCCAGGACTGTGCTGAGCCCATGTTTACTGTACCCAGAGCATAGTAGGTCAGCAAAAAAGTCTTGAATGGAATTGTATTCTTCCTCTCCCCATTCTAAGAGAAGGGGAGTGCCTGGAATCGTATCCCAAAATGGTCATATGACACATCCCAGTGTGTACAGTGCCTGTGTGTAGCCTTATGGGAAGCGTTGTATCGGTTCAAAGGCTGTTGACTAGGCTTTGAGGAGCTGGCCGTCTTCTTGGGGAGACGGGATGAACGAGCTCTTGAGCGTGACTTCTGTTACATGTGGTCAAAGCTGGGTAGGCTGCAAAGGTAGAGGGGCCTGACTGAGAGCTAGACTCCCAGCACTGCCAGAGCAAGAATTCAGAGACCAGGCGAACCCAGTGAGCAGCAGGGAGAACACTTCACTACAGGGCAGAGGCACATACTCCAGGTGGGAATCAGGCTTCTCGGAGATCGCGCTGTCGAGTGTTGGGTAGTGCGTCTTACGATGAATAATGGAGGGGAAGATTATTCCTGAGTTGAATGGCATGGGGCAGGGGCAGAGGATGGGATGGGATTTTTCCAGTTAGGTTTCTCCTGTTTTCTGTCCTTATATGTCCTCCATATGTGACATGGTGTCACCTGCATAGTACAAACAGGCAAGCTTTCCAGGCTGATATTATGGAGATGCCAATAAAATGAGGCAAAGACCACTATGATCAGCCATGTTACCCCAGTGGTCTGGAGTGGTCTTGTTTCTTTACCTTGAGGGTAATATGATGCCCCGCTATAGTACAGCTATACCTTAACCTCTGGCTACTTTGAGGTCTGCCTCATTTTTCCCTGTCTAAGTGACCCCATTTTCTTGAGATAGTCAAAGGAGGCTTCTTAGGAAAGACTACAGTGCCTGATGCCTAGGTATGGTTTGAAAGGTGACCGTGGAGGGAGGTGAGGCTGAAGCATCCAATCAGCCCTGAGTTCAGGAAGTAGCTAATAATGACCAAAGGAGATTTGGCTGGCAGAGGGAGGAATGTGGTTAGAGCGTAGGGTAGGCAAGGGTGAGAGAGTTGGAAGTACAGGTAAGCCAGATTTGGTGAGCCCTGGACGCTAGCCAGTGAGTGTGGTTTCATCCTGCTGGTAGGAAGCAAACATTGATAGACTGTGCTAGAAAGAGAGGGGGTGTAGTGGGATGGCAGACACTACGGATGGCAGGCATAGGGTGGCATCATCAAAGAGCTGCCGAAGAGGGAAATGTCTCTGAAAGCTGTGGCAACAGAATACGCACGAGACCTGGGGTCAGGTGAGCAGTCTAAAATGAAAGGTGCATGAGGTGTAGCGACAAGAGGAACGGATGGCCTGGTGGCCTTGGTGATGCCTTGACACTGGGCAAAAATAAAGACTGAGAACCAAGCACTCGGGTGACCAGCATGGAGCAGCGACTCAGCCAGAGGCAGAGAGAGAAAAGGCTGCTGGGTAGTCTGCTTTCAGAACCAAGAGCTTCAGCACAGTGATCAGCAAGGAGAGGGGCGGAGTCAAAGCATAGGAGCTCCGGGAATTGTTGGCTCCAGGATAGCAGAGGCTTCTGCATTTTATCTTCTGGGATGTGTGTTAAATGATGCGCCTCGTTATTTAAGGAATACTGTTTAATGTTAGCCTAACAACCACCTAGCAGTGGTTGCTACTGCTGTCATTTTATTAGTGGAAAGGGAGAGAGAGAGAGAGAGAGAGAGAGAGAGAGAGAGAGAGAGAGAGAGCAGAAAGCGTCAGAGTGACGTGCCCAGGGTCCTTCTGTATGAAGCATGGATGTGTACAGAGAGGCATGCTTACCTAACAAGACTACAGTCCAAGGCAAAGGCTCACGTAAACACACAGGCTCAGGGCAGCCAGGCGAAAGAGCTCCTAAGCCAGGACTGGCACACAGTCCTAGCACTTGGGGAACTGAAGCAGGCACACAGTAATCTGAGACTACCCAGGGCAACGCAGCAAAGTCCTATCCATTTTTTTTTTTTAATCCATAAAAGAATTTGGAAGGGGAACCAAAAAACAACACCCACTGCCTTTCTCCTGCTTTCGTTCTTGTCTTCCTGACGTCTGTCTAACCAGAGGCCATCTTCTCTACCCCATCCTCAGGCCGCCTTTGCCCTTCTCTGTTTGGATTCCCTCCCTCGGCTTTCTTCTCCCCTCTGTCTGGTCGTAAGGCCCCCTCTCTACCATCTATCTCCCTTGCTCCACATCCTCACGTTCTCAGTGTCCCCCACCTCCCCCTGTTCCTTTTCCCCTACCTCCCCCTCCACCCATCTCTCTGGTACAAATTGTCTTCAACTTTCCAGTTGAGATTTCCCAGCTCTCTTTTCTCCAGCTCAGCCCTGCTCTGGCCTGAGCCAGCTGTGGAAGAGAGGATGGGGAGACGGGACAGTGACAGAGTTTGAAGGCTCATTTTGACTGACTGATCTCATGTTAGTAAATTTTGCCCCATGCATGTGCTCACATGTAAACAGATATAAAGCATGTGTTTTGTGTACGGGCAATAGAAAGGAGACAACAATGCAGACAACAGAAGCTGAAAGAAAAGACAAAGCAAGAGCCTCCAGGGTGAGGTCTCTGTCCGCCTCTCTAGCTCTCTACTCGTCAGAGAGGCCAGAACCTCTTCCCCAAGGCTGGCCATAAGCTTCTCTTGCTGTGTGAGGGATCCTTACAATTAAAGTCTCTAAACTACCATGTCTGATAGTGTAGTCTGATAGGCCCTGTAACCTTTGTTTCAGTGGTAAAAGAACCCAAACAGGCAGTGGCGAGTTTGCCCCTCAGTCACTCGTACACCGGACCACGCCCTTTGTCCAGTCCTGTTCTACACAGCTGTGCATTGTGCCGAGACGTAAAGGATACACCTCCCACGCCACACGTCTTAGCCTTCGCTTCTGAACACTCCTCTGCCACTTATTTGGTTGAATCCATTCTGTTTCCTTGTTCATCTGACTTTTGTGGTGGGGCATTGTCTGTGACTCTGGTGATGGGGGAGAGGTCCTGCCCCCTCCACCAGTTCGGGAACAAAGAAATGTCATGAATGAGTGGACATGATGTCATTTTCTTCTTTAAACAATATCTGCACATGTGTTGGTTTTCCATAATTGTATTACCCAAGAACAGAATACACATCTAACTTAATGCCTGACCCTAGAAATAATGGGTTTTGGATTCAGATGCCAGCTGTAGCACCAGCCTGGCCTGGAAAAGCTTCTTGACCCCTCCAACTCCCACAGTTTGATCTGTGCAACCCTAAGCCAGCTCCACTGACCGCCACAGGAGTGGAGGAGACCCCACATCTGTGCATAGATAGCGCCTGCCAAGCTCAGAAAAGCTTCAGCGCAGCTACTCTTTTCGCTATTTGTTTAAATTTATTAATTTTATTGATTAAAAATTAGTGAGGAACTATCCTCACGGAAGTCTAGTGAGGACTAGGTAAGGCCATGTCTCAGGTTCTCTTGGTCACAAATGGAGGCTCCCGGCTTGGGATTTGCTACTGGAGGTCAATGACCTAATCAGGACTGAGGCTCAGTGGGGGCTGGAATCACTGTCAGGACGTTTGCCCCACCAGTGCCTCCCCCCTACTCCAGCGCAATGGCGGCTCTTAGGGGAGGCAGACTCAGAGTTCAGGCCTATGTCACCCTCTGGGTGAGAAAGGGGTTGAGGTTTTAAGTCGTTCAGTAGAACTCAGACCGCACTCCTTTAACCTGGAGACTCGGCGCAGTCTCCACGGCAGAGCCCCATTCCTCCGTGCTCTGCACAAATCCTGCAGCAGATAAAACTACGGATGCTGTCTGCTGGCTCTGCAGAGTTCCCTGCAGCCAAGATCACGCACGAGTTGTCAGACCTGAGGAGAGGCTGTGAGAAGAAACAGAGAAAGACCCCGTACTCTCCCCAAACTGAGGGCCAAGAGGAAGCAGGGATACCTGCACAGACCAGACCCTGAGGCACTGCCAGCCCAGACCACAGCATGTCCAGCTCAGATTAACAGTTAGAAACTCCTCCACCCAAGACCATCGCCTCCTGGGACTCCCTTTTACACATGTGACTAAATATGCCATCCGTCCCAAACAGAAGAGACTTGCTTAATAAAACATGTGGCAGCCGTGACCAGACCAGAGGGGCCCTGCACACTCGTGCAGTTCCTTCCAGCTTCTCAGCCCACTTAAGACCTCGTTTTCCCTCATTCACAAATACTTAGTATGTACTCGGAGAACAGTGCGTGAGTCATCAGAGATGGATACAAAGATAGGAGCCCGATCTTGTTTGCAGGTGAGATCCTGCCCTGCTCATGCCCAGGACTCATGCAGCTGGATCAGCCTGCTCCACACATTATATGGCCGGGTCAGGCCCTGAGCTCCTCTTTTGAGGGAGGCATCCACTGCTTAGGGCCTGCTACCAATCTCCCCTATAGGGAAAAACCACTGTAAGGAATAGCAGTGCCTTCTGGCCTGTCTCTCTCAGCTGTACTCACAGCTGCCTCCAACCCTCTGCTTCATGCTTTCCATAGCTCCACAGCCAGACCGTGGGTCCAGGAAGTCAACAGCGAAGGCTGCTTTTCATGCCTTCTTGGTTCCCTCACCGGCCAAGTGAAGGCTGGAGTGGCTTTATGGGTTTCTCCGTTTGTTCTTCTAACTGGGCATTCATGCAGTGGTGGGTTAGAACAGAGACAGACACGGCAGTACATGGTGCGGTCATGGGAGGCATGGTGGGGCAGGGGCTCTGGAATGCTACCCTAACCAAATCCCAACTCTACTTCCTGCGGGGAGAAAGCAGAAAGAGGCCTCCTGTCTCAGTAACACACTGGGTGATGGTAATGAAGACTATAGACACCGAATCGTGGGATCGTCTGTAGATTAGGGGACTCAGTGTGTATAAGATCTGCTTAAGCCTACTGCTGATCTGAGATCAGCACGTAGTAGGTGCTCCAGGAAGTTAGGGGATGTTAGGGTCATGATTTCCAGTGTAGATTAGGCTGTGATGGGGACAGCCAGTCCAGGAAGAGGACAACATGACCAAGCAGTGGCATAGATGGGAGGTGTACCTTTTCTGTTGGTGTTTCCATTGCCCTGGCCAGTATTGGCCGTCTATCACAGAGAGAGACATGGGAAGAAACAGGGAGCGGGTGGGGATAAGTCTACGTCTTGCAAGACTGGCATGTTAGTGAGAAAACAGTGCCCAGTGGATGATCCTTCCCAGCAACAAATGTAAGACCTGGGGCTAAAAAGAAAGTCTTGTGTCTGACCTGTAGTTTCCTGAACTTGATAAAATGTTGCCGAATTCCCTATCCCATAAGCCAGGTGTTGAGAACACTTGACGGGAAGGCACTTTGACCCTGGAGTCTGACTGTGTACTTGAGGATTGAGGGCCAGGATCAGAGGCAAAAGACATTCCTGTAGGAGTCCAAGCTGAGTGGTCGTACAACATTCTGAAGATTTAAACTCCTGGGGGCAAAAATAAAAATACAGTTAACACAGACGTCCTCTTCCTTCCTGCCCTGAGCCTTTGCCCAAGCAGCAGGCTGGGGTGGACCTGCTCTCCAAGCAGCAGGCTGGGGTGGACCTGCTCTCCAAGCAGCAGGCTCGGGTGGACCTGCTCTCCAAGCAGCAGGCTGGGGTGGACCTGCTCTCCAAGTCGCTGAGCAGGCAGCAGAGGGAAGACTTGCCATTGCTGAGATGCAAGAGACCTCAGCTGCAGTGGCAGCCCCTTCTCTTGAGTAAATTGCTCCTAGATTTCACACAAAGGAGGAAAGGTAGCAGCCAGCAGGTGCCCATGCAAACCAGGGATTAAATAAAAACAAGTCAGCGGGGAAACGGTAGCCAAAGGCAAGGAACGATAGTGGATCATCAGGCTGCTGACAGAGGTGAGTCCAGGTCTCTTCGTTTCCTGCCTTTGCTTTCCCACATCACCTCAGAAGCTAGAATGTTGTCCCAAGAGGCATCATAGACAAGGAAACATCTGGGTGGCAGGTAAATCCCGGAGCCCAAACTGCCCACAGCACAGGCCTGGTACCCTCGTCTCACCCTTCTCCCACACACTGGGTTCCCTGGCTACTGCCAAGCCCCCAGCCAGTGTCCAGTCTCTTAGTTTGCCATGCCTGGCTTCTGTGCCATGGCATGCAGAGGGAATGACTGTTCGAGGCTGAGGGATAGACCAGGGGCCACTATAAATCTCTAGGTGGTAGGTGACTGTAGGCAGGCATATTTTTTAACAAGAAGAAAAAGTGAAGCTTTGACAAACAGTAAATAAGAACCAACCACAAGCCATAATGCCTGCCTGCCCCCCTCCTCCCGCTCTCTCCCTGCCTCATTTTCACACCCCTCCACTCCACCCAGCCCCACTTGGTCTCATCTGATGGTTTATGAAAGTAGTTTACAAGAATGAGAATCAAAATTCCAATCATCAGGCCAGCTGAGTGCCCCTCCAGTGTCTGAGAGACCCCATCCCCCCTAACATTGCCACAGGAGGACCTTGTCTTTGGCAAGGGAGTACCCAGGGTATCTCCTTTGGGCTCAGAATTGACTTTAAGTTGGCAAGCTTCCAAAAGACCCCACAGCCTTAGAAGAAGATGTGACCTGCAGAGAGATCCTGCCTAGCCAAGGCCATATTTAGAAGTTCCTGGGATATTATGAAATTATGAACTTGAAAAATGAGGTCGTAACATTTGATGTATTTTTACTGCAAATTCTTGAGACCCCTCCCCAAATGGAATGGAATAAGGTTATGTTCCCTACAGAGTAAGCATAGGATTTACCAATAATTGACTAGCAGTGGTCGTGCTGGCCACATGATCTTAGAGTGGGTCACAGGCTGGAGCGTATGGTGAACATTGTAACAGTTCTCCCCAAGAAGTCTGTCTGGGGCTATAGCTCAAGCTTTATTTGGTCTTTGCCCCTATTGGTCCATGCTCCTCTGTAAATGGGCTGGTCCTTCCTGGACACACAGGAGCCTGTTAAGGAGCCATAGGGCACATTTTGAATTGTTGATGAGTCCCAGGGAATGAAATGCACTGCGTTTCCTCGAGGTTGCAGAATCATGTGGATGAGGCCATAATCAGAGGTTCCTGACGGTAGATAGCCCCAGGGGTATCTGTCCCACCTAACCTAGTGCGGAGACCCCATTAAGTGTATGTAAGGGCTTTGCAATGTTTCGCACAAGGTGGGATTGTATACGTAGCTTTCTGTCACTCCAGCGAAGTACCTGATGAAATTAATTTACAAGAAAAAGAGTTTATTTTGGCTCATAGATTTAGAGCATCCAAACCAAGATCAGATAGTCACAGAGCTTTAGTCTGCCGGTGCATGTGAGAAACGTTAAAGGTGAGAAATACAAAAAGGAAATTTATATCCTGAGTTGGGAAACAAGAGGAACCAAAAGTCTGGGTGTGGTGACACACTTCTAACTCCAACACTCAGGAGGCAAGATGATCTCTTTGAGTTCCAAGACAGCAGTGAGACCCTATCTTAAAAGGGGACTCGGGGCTGGGGAGATGGCTCAGTGGTTAAGAGCATTTGCTGCTCTTTCAGGAGATTTGGGTTCGATTCCTAATGCCCACATGTTGACTCACAATCTTCTGTAACTCCAGTCCCGGGGAAGCCAATGCCCCCTCCTGGCCTGCAAGGAACAGGAAACATAGTATACAAATATACATACATGCAGGCAAAACACCCAGACACATAAGATAATAACTCTTTATAGAAGACAAAGAAGGGGCTAGGCTGTCTCCAGTAATGCAAGGGCTACCCATAAGGCCTTGCTTCCTAAGTGTTTCGCCTCCTCCCAGTGATGCCGTCCAGGAAAGCATAGACCCAAGGCAACAGCATCCATCCTTGAAGGGAGAAGCAGTGTGCACCTCACCTCCCACAACTCACACCCACAGCTGTTTGTGTTCTCCTACTCCTGGTTCCTCAACATCTCCCCCTCTGCTTTGTCTGCTGGGAGCCAGCCACGGTCCGCATCTACTCCCGGAAACCTCTCGTGGTGAGTTAGGATGCTCTGCTTGTACACGATTGACAGCGCAGTCAAACTGGGCTATTAAAATAAAAAGCAGTCCTCTGGAGAGCGGGGATGCAGCGCCGTGGTTCATGGCTTCCCTCACAGCCAAGAGCCCTGGGTTTGGTTCTCAGAACCACAAGAGTAAAACAAGAACGACAGTCAGCTGGCCAATGATTAGGTCCCGGAGTGATGCTGCAGGGACCCTTGATTCCCCTGGATCCTCTCTGACTGTAGGTCACCGTCCACGACAGTGTTCCCCACCAGTCAGGAAGCCGGCTGCAGCAGTTGTCCTAAGCCATCTCCCCCCTGAGTTCTCCACAGGACCTGGGTCTCTACCATCTCATCGGCCCAATTAATAATGAGCCCCAGTGATGAATCAACCACTGTGACCAAGGGATAGGATTCTGATTGGCTGAGGGGTTCCTAGGACAAGAGTGAATTTCTCATAGGAAAACCAAGACAATAAGAGACAGAGCAGAAGTGGATGCTGAGGAAGCCATAATAGGCCACCTTAAGTCTTCCCTTGACTTCGGCCCTGATAGCTGTACCTCTGTGTGGAGAGGGATCCACGGGGTGACGGAAGGCCAGCCAAGATTCTAGTCTGTACATGACTTACACTAGATTCCTGTTCCCATGGTGGACGGCCAGGGGCCCAAGTGACAGAGTACATGGACAGTCAGCCCACCTCCCATTCCGCTGGCCACACCTTCCGTCCCACGGGGGATAATGAAGGGGCAGTGGGAAGGGTGGAAATAAAGGGGGGAGATGGGCAGTTAGCAAGGGACTGGGGTCTTTCCCAGCCTGTCAGAGCCAGCTGGTGCCACCAAGATGAGCCTTATTTTAGAGCTCCTGGGAGTGGTAAGGTCATCCAGCAGGGCTAGAGCCAGACTTCCAAACCAGGTAACATGGCTGGGAGTCCTGGCCCTGCCTGCCACTTGCTCCCTTGGTACTCGGAGCTTACCACATAGCTGAGCTTCTCTCTCGTTCTAAAAGCAGAAGGGACAATGGCACCTAGCACAGGATGGCCCTGGCTAAAATGAGTTAACACGTCAATGGCTACACGCAATGCCAGCTCCCCCTAAGAGCTCCAGAAAAGCCTGTTGTTACCCTGGTGCCCCACCTCACCACCCCCATATTCCATGATGAGCCAGGTCCAAAACCCCGAGTGTCACAGTTGCTCAGAACCAGAGACAGAAGGACAGTATCCAAGACCTACCACAGTTAAAGAGGGAGAGCCAGGAAATAGCCTGGGCGTGTGCCTCTTTCTCCACCTTGCAAGGAGGAGCACAGGGTCCTTCTTCTAAACCAGACCCAGAAAGGCCTGGGAGAGAAGCCCAAAGAGATGGACACAGGGAGGGAAGGAGACTCAGAAAGGAGAAGGGTGACAAGCAAGGCTGCATGACCACCACATGGGGAACAGTGGGTTAGTCACCCTGTCGGGCATCCTAGCCCTGATAGGGCCTGGTCCAAAGCAAACACTCCTGAAACAACAGCTGTTTTATTTCCAGGAGTGTTATTTCCTATTCATTCATTCATTCATGAGTTTGCTATGCCCTGCTATGTGCCAGCAGGACTATATGCACACTGTGGAGAACCAAGAGCAAGCAGGCCTCTGTCCCCAAGCCCAGCTGCTAAGCAGAAGCGCACACCATGGTTTTAAGGAACTGAATGGTGCCTTCCCTGATCTCTGCAGAGAACAAAGTATCTGATAAGAAGGAGGAGGAGCTAGCGACCATGAAGTGAGAGGCGTGAGAAGGAATGGGGAAGAGTGTTTGGGGAAGTGGAACAGCATGTGTAAAGGCTATCAAAGCCAGGGATCAGTGTCAGTGGTACCCAAGAGTCCAGAGGAAGAAGAACAGAGAGTCCTAGGCATGGAGGGCAGTGGCTTTGTTCCTGGCTCAGCCACTACAGGCTGAAAGCAGGAGCAAGCATGGCTTGCTTTGGAGGCTCACTGTGTCCGCTGGAGGTTCACTGTGTCCATTGCAGGATCACTGTGTCCATTGGAGGCTCGCTGTGCCCATTGGAGGCTCGCTGTGCCCATTGGAGGCTCATTGTGTCCATTGGAGGCTCTCTGTGCCCATTGGAGGCTCACTGTGTCCATTGGAGGCTCACTGTGTCCACTGGAGGCTCACTGTGTCCACTGGAGGCTCACTGTGTCCATTGGAGGCTCTCTGTGTCCATTGGAGGCTCACTGTGTCCATTGGAGGCTCACTGTGTCCATTGGAGGCTCACTGTGTCCATTGGAGGCTCACTGTGTCCACTGGAGGCTCACTGTGTCCACTGTGGAAGGCTCACTGTGTCCATTGGAGGCTCACTGTGTCCACTGGAGGCTCGCTGTGCCCATTGGAGGCTCACTGTGTCCATTGGAGGCTCACTGTGTCCATCACTGTGTCCATTGGAGTCTCTCTGTGTCCATTGGAGGCTCTCTGTGTCCATTGGAGGCTCGCTGTGCCCATTGGAGGCTCTCTGTGCCCATTGGAGGCTCACTGTGTCCATTGGAGGCTCGCTGTGCCCATTGGAGGCTCTCTGTGTCCACTGGAGGCTCGCTTGTCCAGGGAAGAATGAGCAGAGCAGTTGAACAGTAGCATCCTGGGATGGAGAGGGTCGCTATCATGCCAGAAAGAGAATGGCCTTGCTCTGGGTCAGCCATTGTCTGCCTGACCCAGTACCCCTTCTGGTTCCCCATGATATAACCTGGAAAGGGGTGCTGAACCCTGAATATGTCTTTTTGGGAGCAGATGGAGACCCTTCTGCCCTTGGCCCTGCCTTCCGTGCCCTGGGCATCTCAGGAGAAACCACTTCCAGGTTTTGCAGCCAAAATGCCTCCTCTCCTCAGAGCCTCTTGACTCAGCCCCACCCCTGGCCTCAGTCCCCTCCTCTGTAAATCAGGAAAGATCACATATCTGTGGTAAATAGCCAAAAGTCCGTTCTTTCAAGAAAAAAGCTCGAGCAAATGCTACAGTGGCAAAGGTGCCCACAGCCCCTTGGCCCACACAGCAAGCTGTGTCATTGAGCTAATGTGCTAGCAGGCTGGGCTCTTCCCTTCCCTTCCTCCGCAGCCCAGAAGCAACCATGGATTCCTGAGGACATGTGGACTAGGATCATTTGCACAGACCAATTCCCCTCCCCCAAGATCTCTGGCCTGAGGTCCCCAGGGCAGACCTAAAATAGCTCAGTGCTGAACTCAGTCTCTCTTCCAGCTCTGTGGGCCCTGATGCTTTTCCTGCTTTCTGTCTTCCCCGCTGCTTCCTGCTGCACTTCCCACAGCAACCCCCACCTGCTACACAGAGCCCAATCCAGCTGGTTCCCCTGATGACAACTGCCTAAGGAGTAGAAAGGTGGCTGTCTGAGCCCAAGGTGTCTGTCTGGGAACAGTGAACCTGTAGGCCAAGGCTCTTGCCAGGGTGTTCAGTCTCTTTCCTGTCCGTGTTTGTGGACCTGATGATGCTCTCCTTGACACTTCCCTCCTGGGACCAAGTCCAGGCGTAACAGAACCTAGCACCGAGGTCACCATAGGGTATCCTCTCATGGAGAACCACGGAGCCGAGCCTTTGCAGCCAGACAGGGCCAAGGGTGCATGAGGCTCCCCATTTATTAGCTTTGACCCCGGCAAAGGTTAGCCTAGACCTGTTTCTTTATTAGTAAAATGTCAATAATATCAGTATGTCTCTGGCAGGAGATAGGCTAATCTGCCCCACATCATAGCAGCACATTCATAGACGGCCTTTCCTTCCTGCAGGGTGGAACCCTCCTTCTTGCTGCTCTGACACACAGGGTTTCTACTCCCACTATGGCCTGAAACTATGCTCAACTCTCCTGCTAATCAGCAGCCACGGAGGGGGAGGTGGGACAAGTCTGTGGCAAACCAAAGGGTACTCTGTGCAAAGATTCAAACACAGATGGCATGGATCCCCCGTCAGTGAGGATAGGGGCACAGTCATACATCGTGTCCTCCTCACCAGGAAGAGGGGCACTAGCCTGTAGAAGGCCTTGCATGCTAGGCCAAGGAGGACAGCATCCGAAGAGTAGGCCATGTGGCATCTGTGTTAAGGGAAGACCCAGGGACAAGCAGTGTTTAGAGGGATGACTTAGTATGTGGCAAAGTTGCAGGTCTTCCTGTTGGGTAAGGTCTCAGGTGTTTGCTTCAGACTTTAATCCAAGACCCTTGAATCTCTCCTGGCCAACAGTGTCAGGTTCTTTTCCCTCATTGGCCACTGAAGGGCAGTCTCCTGGCAGGGCAAGGGCCTTGCTTTGGCTAACTAGTACCTCAGTGGCTTCACCCAAGAGCCTGTCCTTAACTGCTCACCTCAGACTCAGCACTTTTCCCGCCTGCTCAAGTGAGTGTCAGCGAAGCTCCTTGATGGGCACCCCCCACCCCACCCCACCCCACCCCACCCCACCCCATCCCTGCTGTCTGTGGCAGCCCCACTGGAGAATCAAGAACAGCATGATGCGAGTCTGTGGCCAGTGCTGAGGCAGACTTCCTGTTGTCTCACCTCTCATGGAGCCAGTCAGAGGACAGAAATGCATCTGTCTGTGGAGACCACAGCTTACATTCCCTGTGGTACCATAGCAAGGAGGCCTGTTGACGTACGACACCATGTTTCCCACACCTCGTGTTTTGAATAACTCTTGTAGCCAGGTCCCTCCTTTCACATAAGGACATGTCAGAGGCACAATGTAAAGAGATTCCCTCAGATTAGTAATGTCAGGTGACAGCAGAGCTGGGATGAAACCCAGAGACTTTCCTGCCTTTGAGCCTCTCCCCAGCTCTAATGGGGAGCAAGAACCGCCACACTCCCACACTCCTGTGATGCCTGCTCTATGGCATTGGCACCTCCAAGCCCCCCTCCAGGGTCACTGGCAGCCACTTATCTTTGTTTCCTTTGTCCCACAGCATAAGCTGTAGTGAACTGATCAGCCTATGGTTAAGAAGCCCAGGTTCAGCCATAATCTCTCCTGCCATCACCCTTCAGCATGGTTGGAAACTACGTTAGACTTGGGGCCTCCCTTGCACTTTGCTTGCCCCAAGGAATAGCAAAAGGGAACTGAACACCCACGTACCTGGCCTTGTTTCTAGCATTTTCCATATATTAATTCATTCATGCCCTCTCTTTTGCCTCTGTAAGAGTAGTATGCTTGTTGACAGGACCATAAACAAGCGATATGTCAGTCGCTTGTTTATGGTCCTGTCACAAGTCTGTGGTTTAGAAATACTAGTCAGGGGCTAAACCCAGGCCATACGGCTCACCATCAGTGAGGAGGTAATCCATCCCCACCTGAGCAGCCACAGTCTTAGCCCAGGCACTAGGCTGTGCCCCTCACAGCCAAGAATCATCAGACACGGAAATGAGGAAACAGCCATCCTCAGCCACTGTCACAGCACCAGCCATGGTCTGCCTAGCCTCTGACAGATGAGGCCAGGATGTCCATAGAGCAATAACCCCTCATCCCACCTCCATTCCTAGAGTTCTGCCAGCCTGGGTGAGAGGAACAGAGACTGCCCTGGTGTCTCCATCATGGCCATGCAAGGACCATGAACCTGAGCATGTCCTTGGAACAGGACCCCTAGGCCCAGAAGCCCCAAGCTATTGGAGAGGAGCCAAGCCTGGCCTCTGTATGGTGCCTGGTTTCTTAAAGATAAGTAGGATATATATGTTTGCTAGGGAGTTGGGGAGGAATTGGAAAACAAACCCTATCTCTTAAACCACCAACCCTGGTGGTGAGAGCACCAGTATAAATTGTAGTGTCCCCTAGATGTGATTTTTTTTTCTTCTTTTCTTCCTTTTTAAAGATAAGGTTTCATAGTGTACACTTTGATGGCCTCAAATTTAAAAGTCCTTCTGCCTTAGCCTCCCACGTCTGGAATTGCAGGCATGCACTGCCATGCCAGGTCTCCCTGGGACCTGCTGGTGTTTTTCAGGAGCACAGGATGCCTGGGACCTCAAAATACTCAGAAGAGAAGGCCCTGGGCTCTGGTCTGGTGTTGTCCATCCTGGCCTAGACGTATGCCAAGCCTGAGCTCAAACGACAAGAAGAACACTGACCCCTCACACAGAAAAGCAAGGCCCAGCTCTGTTCCCCCATCCCTTCCCCGCCCCGCCTCAATCTGTTCAACTACAGACATGTCCTCGCCCTGTAGCATCTGGCGTTTTCATGTTAAAAACTCAGGAACCAGATCTAAGGTTTTGCCCCCCTTCTTCACCTCCTCCCACAGCAGGGACAGAAAGAAGTCCTAAAAGTTCTATCAATTCTCCCGGCAGAACTCATGGCTGAGTTTAGGTGCCAGCTAAGTCTAAGGCTCTGCCTTTGTATCCAAAAGGGAAAGAAACCCCAAGCTCCAAATGCAGGGCACATGGTAAACTGAAGACTTTCTCCCAGGGAACGAGCAGGTACTCCTGACAGGGCGGCCACGGGGAAGGGAGCCCTTTGAACACCCAGTGTGTGTAGCACTGTGGTACCAGAGAAGGGCCTGTAGGAAAGGTGTGGTCCTTGCCCAAGGGAGGCTGGGGGGCCTCATGTGGCTACTGTAAGGAAGCTGAGACTCAATGCTTTTCCTCTGGGGATTTGACCATTTAGCGTATGACATAAACCAACTACAGATGAGGAAAGAATGCAGCAGGTTTACTAAGTGCTAGAGCACAGGTGCACAAGACGCGAAGGCCCTCCTCTACAGAACTCAACGCCTGGCTTCTGAGGAGAGAGGTAGCAACAAGCCAGAGAAGGTTGAGGGAAGGATTTGCATAAGAAATGAAGTTGTGGGCTGGAGAGGTGGCTCAGTGGTTAGAGCACTGACTGCTCTTCCAGAGGTCCTGAGTTCATTTCCCAGCAACCACTTAATGGCTCACAACATCTGTGATGAGATCCGATGCCCTCTTCTGGTGTGTCTGAAGACAGCGACAGTGTACTCACATACATAAAATAAATAAATCTTTAAGAAATGAAGTTGTCAAAGCTTCCCAGGTAACACCCACATCTGTCTGATCAGGGTACTGACTCTGCAGTCTCTTTGACCTGTGGGAAGATGCCTCTCTGACAGGACTGGCTGGCCTCTTTCTGCATTTCCCAATAGTTTATGAAGGCAGACATTCATAAATTTCTTTTACAAAAGGCCAAGTTCCCGGAGCCATTCCAGAGCCTCTATTCACTCTCAATCACCAGCTTAGAGCGTGCCCACGACTTCCAGATTTGTCTTCTACCCTTCTGTACTTAAGTCTGACCCATGGGTGAGAGCCACCAAGACAGGCAACAGAACACATCGACGTTGCCGTCACCGTCTTTTCGTCAAGGGCAGCCGTGCCTTGGGGATGCAGGCAGACGAGAAGGGCCATCCCGGCTGCCAGTTGCACTCCAATCAGACACAGCCCCTGGGTATGAGAGTGGGAGGTGGTTTTCAGGGACTCTGCTTGATGAATAAGATGGCGAACTTGTGAAGCAGGCTCAGAGTGGAGAGTGCCAAGACCAGGGAGCCTTTGGGCAACTGGGGGAGGGCAATGTCACAAGCAATTTGCATATAGCTTATTGATCAGCCCACACCTCCGATGCCAAGCACATGGACAAGTGTTCTGTGGCACCATTAGGGCACGTGGAGCTCATCGGATGGAAATGAGATGATGCCACCAGATATCTCTGCTCAGGCCAGGGCCCCAGACTCCCACTGCCTCCCCAGAACCCAGTCCAAAGGCTGGAATCTGTTCCATACAGCAGCCACAATGAACTGCAATTGTATATCCAGCATCCATCCCCTCTGCAGTTCCTCACAGGTTCTTCTGAGACTTAGGCCTTGGCCTTGGGGCTTTGTCTGTGCTGCCTCCTCTTAACCTTCCAGCCATGAACCCTGGCTCTGCAGTCACCTCCTTTGGAAGCTATTTCCTGGTTCCCTACACTCAAATATCTGGGAGCTATTTCCTTCAGGATCTCTCTCTCTCTCTCTCTCTCTCTCTCTCTCTCTCTCTCTCTCTCTCTCTCTCTCTCCTCCCCCGTGTGTGTGTGTGTGTGTGTGTGTGTGTGTGTGTGTGTGTGTGTGTGTGTGTGTGTGTGTGTGTTAGTTAGAGAGAGAACATTGTCTGTGGAACAGACACAGGCCACATGACTCTAATTAGAATTAGGAGGGGAGCGGTCTGCACAGTTATTTTTAAGCTGCTTCCCCTCATCAGTGTCCACTTCTCCAACCCATTCTGCACAATTAGCAGATGCCTCCTGCTCCTGTTCCAGTTCAGCTCAGGAAAGAGCCGCCTCCCAGAGTCTCTGATCTGACCTGTCCTCTCAGACGACAGCTCTAGATGCACCTCAGGTGCTCCTTTCTCCAGAAGCAACCTCCAGCTGACTGGGTCCGCTGCAGGCATTGGTGTCAGGAGTCTTGGATATCCAGATAAGTCCAGTCCTCCCAGACCTGGGCCTGAGAAGAGGTGAGATGGCGTGGAAAGTTGGGATTATGGGAGATTTTACCTGTCACATGGCCCTGTGGGGATCCCTCTGAGGACTGGATCTCTTTTTTCCTAGATTTAAGCCCTGGTCTTGATATAAAAGTAAATTCTCTCCCCTCCCGCCATGGCAGTCCAGTGTGAAAGCGTGGACACTCGTGGTGGTAGGACATTGTTCCATGTTGGCAGTAGCCAGCACCTCTGTGGGTAGTGGCTTTGCTGTCCCTCTGTGGGACTCCTGACATGGGCCTGCAGACAGGGAGGTTACAAGGCATGTGTCTAAACCAGGAGCCATTCCTTTGGCCAAAACTTAGTCTCAAGGTCACCCTTTTCAGAGGAGCCTGGGAAATGGCCAGTTGTCCTCCAAGGAAAAAAGACAACACGCTCTTATCAGTAGGCAGGTCTCTCTGGTGTTGTATTTTAACCAAACTGCAGCTAACTCACGGAAAAACTGCCTCCGGTTAGTTAGAGTCCCGTTCTCTTGGCTCGTTTGTCTGCCCGCAGTCGGTGCTTGGGCTGGATGACTCCGAGAGCTTCACCCGTCGTGTGACTAGAAGTGAAGCTGACTCACCTTGTCAGCCATTGCTGTGGCTGAGCATAGCCAGTTCTAAAAGTGCCGACCCTGGGCTGGGTGTGCCACACGGGTAGCCTGGAGCCTGCCTTCTTGTCTGTGTGCTAACAGACAAACATCTCCCAGTGATGACAGCAGCTTTCTGGCCTGGCATATATACTGGTGAGATACAGTTTCAGTGGTAAACGGGTCAGCCTTTTAAACTTTTGCTATTTTTTTTTAAATAAATCACTAACATATCCAACATAAAAGTTCACATATACTAATATGAGATTAATTTCTAGGCTATACAGATATGTGTGAATTAAAGTGGTACATGTTGGGGGACATTGTATGGGCTTAAAAGGCTGAAATGCAAGACCAGCGTGTACGATGTGTAGTCCCAGTGTGTGCTTCCTTCTCTGTAGCACGTGCTCCCACCACAGGACAAGTGTGTCACATGATAGACAGTAGAACCTGGCATGGACCATGTGTTCTGTGCCGGGTAGATTCTTGGATTATTAGAGAACACTGTATTGCATCATTTAATTGTGCCAGCGATCCTATGAAAGGTATTGTTACTACCAGCTTATCAATGAGCAAAGAAAAGCTACTTCCCTGGCCACATCAGCCACGGTCCTCCTGCTCCTCTGGCTGGCAGTAATTTAGGAAGCCACTGTAGGAGTGCCCCGCCTGCCTCTGAGCCTCACGCTCCCCATGCCGTGGAACACTCTTGTGCAAGTTTTTCTGCGGGTCTCTGCTTTCATTTGTCCTGATACCTACCTAGGAACGGACTGCTGGGTCACAGGACAGAGCATGGCAGTCATATAATATACCGAAAACCTTTTCCAGAACGGCTACACCAGAAATGCGTAAGGCTCCATCTGAGACACTCCCACTGGCACTTGGATTGTTAATTCTCTTTCATTTTGTTTTTCTAGTCCCTGATGACTTGAGAAATTTAACACCTTTTAATGTGCCTTTTGGTCATTCTGTTGTAAGGTATCCATTTTGACTTTTTATTCCCACCATTTATGAGAGTTTTATTAATGAATTATACAAGGATGTTTAACGTTTAATAATTACTGGGGGCAGTAGTACCATGGTGCACTGAAGTGGGGGGCAGAGGACACTTGCAGGGGTCAGGTCTCTCCTTCTACCGTGTGGATCTCAGGCTCAAAATCAAGTCCCCAGTCTCAGCCATAGGCCGCTTGACTGACTGAGCTATCTTGTCAGCCATTTGGGGATTTTTTTATTCTGCATACAAGTTCTTTGTCAACTATATATAGACTATAGATTGCCTTTAGGAAAGGAAATGTTTTTGAATACATTAAGTTGCTAAATGCTGAATTGCCAACTGTCACACTTCTCCTCCACCCCCTCCCTGCTTTTGAGTGTTGTGGGGAGTATCTGCAGGTCAAGGAGTGTCACAGACAGTCCACACCCCAGCTCTCAGGACATCACCTCTGCCCTCTGAGCCTTATTTTTATGAAGTCTAAAATGGGGATGTTAGTCACCGGCCTCTCTGGGCTGCTGTGAAGGTGACATGAGATGTTATCCAGCACCTAACACAGTACGTCAGAGCTGAGACATGGCTGGTGATACCCTGTCGCTAAGGCTATCAGTACTCCAGGCTGCACACCCTGAGCTCCGTCTGTCTGTCTGTCTCCCTCAGGATAGAGAAAGCACCAGCTTCCTTCCCTTGTGTAAGTAAAACCTTGGCCTCGCTTCTACGTCCATCCCACTTCCTGGTCCCGAAAGGCTCCTGAGCCAGCCTCTTCCCCTGAGGACCCAGACTTCCTCTCCTTGTGACCAGCATGGTCCCCCTGCCTCCACTTCCCTACTGTCTACCCTGTGTGTTGCTGCTGCAGTTACCAACAGCTTCCTTTCTAAACTGGGAAGTCGGGGCTCCTGGGTAGGTGTTCAGGGGAGACCACTTTGCAAGGGCAAGGCTTGGCTGTGAATGGTCTCACCTCTGAGTATAAATACCAGGCTCTCATCTTAGCCAGCCAGAAGGTCCTTCTGCCTACCTTCTAGAGTCTCCATTGGGCCTCGCTGGCTGTCCTCACTGCGGACAGGCCACTCCTTTGCCTTTGGCAGGGTCCAGTCCTTCCATACGTGATCAGAAAATTCAATTATAAAGCCAATTACCGATTTCCTGAGCTTGACAAGGAGACATGAAAGTTTGATTAAGTTTGAATTCCTCTCTGGCTAATTGCCAGCCCGGGCCAAATAGGCTGTGGGAGATTTTTGTTCTCGATTCTTGTTTTTTGTTTTGTGGCAGTGTTCCCGGGATAGGGGAAAGGTTTTGTGTTGTGGTCTTTGTGCCCTCCTTACTTGCTGAAAGGCTCTTCCTCCGTTGTGATGCATGAGATGCAAATCCCCCAAAGACTCGTTGCCAGGGTGACAGTCTCCGGAATTGAGCTCAGCTAAACAAAGTCCTTCAGATTTGAAGGGAACAGTGTTTATTTCCCATGCAGAGGCAAGCTCTAGTGCCCACAACAAGGCTGTGTTCAAGGACGCCTGCCTGCGTGAACAGGGGTACAAAAGCCGCTCACTGGTCCCCTCCTCGTCTGCAGCAGTGTGGCTGGGCTCTGGCTGCTTCCCACCCTACACAAAAGCATGGGCAGATGCCGAGGCCACAGAGTGTGGCTTCAGAGGGTGCCTCCTACCAGATGGTTCCTTGGCCCAAGAACCTGCCATGCTGGCCCTCAGCCAGTGGCTCTGCTGAGAGCCAACAGCAAGGCGTAGGGAGGTGGGGCTGGGGAGTCACCCTGTCCCTAGCAGTACACCTAGCTATTTCAGCCATTTCTGGATATGGAACTGGCCTGTGGTCAGAGCAGACTGGAGCTCCACATTGGTGTCTTGAGTTGGCTCTGGGGTACCATTTCCTCCCCTAGGAATAGAAGGGGCGACCCTCAATTTTCTGGAAGTGATGTGCATCATCTAAGAAACTCAAAACTTCTGCCCATGAAAGTCCCTACATAAATAGAGCCCTTTGTCTTTTCTCAGCTCGTAGGGTTCTGGAGCTCTGGCTAAAGTCCTAGTACCCCTGGAAGAAGAAACATCTGCCCACAACACTTTTTAACCCTCAGCTAGTGGCACTAAGGACAAAGCCCAAGGTGGGTCAGGTACACCTCACCTCCCTCTATGCTCCACTGTGTCCCAAACTTGTGACCTCTTACCTCAGATACCAGTGGCAGAGCCCCACACCTTGCAAAGCACCCACATCCTGCCTTGTCTCCTCATCTACACAGCCACCTCAAGAATCTTCTCCCAGCCAAGGGTCGGTGGCCAGCCACCTTGCCCAGCATCTCACGACCTCCAGCCGCACAGATGTCTTGGGCACCGCACACCTGCTTGCTTGATTGGCTTGTTTGTGTATCTGTTTGTTTGTGTTTAGAAGGTGAGAATTTTTGCAAAGTCTGAATTTGGGTGTTGGCTTTTTTTTTTTTTTATGAAACTGCACAGCTTCCTAGTAGAGTTGTAATTAGGAAATGCTGTGTTAGTCAGCAAGGCAGAATTGAAAAATAACCAGGCAGTGCTGGATGGAGTGCTCCCCCCTCCTTAGACATTTCAGTTTTGCCACACTGGGGGAGAGGGAGGTGTGAAGAGAGGAAAGATGTGTGCAGCTGAGCAGGACCGGGCGGGGAGGCTGTGCCCCTGCTCTATACAGAAATTAAAAGCAACGAGAATCAGTGTGTGGGGTGCCCTTCCCGTCTGTCAAACAAGAGGTGAGGTGAGGAGGGGGCAGTGAAGGAGGGGTTGGGAGGCCGGGCCAGGATAGGTAACTGCAGAGAGCCGTAAGATCGCCAGCGTGCCAGGGCACCGGTGACAGCCTCGGCAACGCCTACACGCTGAGCATGTACATGCCGGCGCTGTGCCAGGGACCCTGTTTCTGGATTTATCCCAGCCAACAGGCTCCATATAAGAGCCATATGTTTATCTTAGTGTGAATCCAAGGAATAATAATTGTGCCATCCTGAAAGGAAGGCCAGCGCATGGGCTTTAACTTGGTTAAAAGTGAGTTAGGTAAGTGAGACGTATTGAGAACGTGAGGGTCTGCGGCATCTCATAGGAGCAGACATTCTGACACAGGACAAAGAGGTCTTGGGTGCTGGGGACACTCACCGTATCCACCCCTGTCATGGAGAAGGAAGCTGAAGCTCATGGATTGAGTGACTTATCCATGTGACACAGCAATAGCTGGCAGAGCCAAGTGAGAGCCCACAGCCCTGGTAAACGGTCTCATCCTTGCTGTACAGGTGCCGTCCCCAGCCCTAGCATCCCCCTTCCCAGAGCTGCCCGCATGGGGATTTTTTTTTTTTTTTTTTTTTTTTTTTTTTTTTGCTTATGACGCAAGCCGTGCTCTGGGGAGTTGGGGCCTGAGCCGTGCTTCCTCTGAACCAGTGCATGGGATCCACTGAAAAGCCCTTTCAGAAGGGCTGGGCGTGATGCTGCATGTGACTGGCAGAGCCGTGGCTGCCAAGCATTGGCTGAGCACAACCCAAAGGGGCCTGTCCTTTCTGCCCTGGTCTCTGGCGCTTACTCCCTCTCTCTTGTCCCTGAATTACTTTCTATAATGAGCTATGGACTTGATACATCAAGTAACTTGGGGTTTTTGAATGCCTCTTTCTATACACTGTAACCTCCAAGCCACACTGCACCTGACTTGTGCAGACCTGACACTGGGCACCTTGTGCACAGGGCTGTAGCCGAGGGCCCCGCTCTGCCCAGAGCAGCAGGTGGGGAAAGGGCAGGATGGAAATCAGTTGGTACACAGGCCAGGTTTATGGCCCTGCTGGGGGAAATCAGCACAGATTACCTGAGGAGAGAGCATTCGCCCAAGCCCAGAAACCTTTCAGATGCCCATGCTTTATAATCGAGCAGGATGGGTCTAACCTGGGATTTACAAGTCCCCAAATGAAAATCGGGTGAGCACGAGTATACACGTACATGTGCCCACCCCATATGTGACTGCATGTATAGCTCCTGGGGGAAGAGTGGGGGAGGGGAAGTGGGGAGAGAGAGGGAGAGAGAGACAGAGAGAGAGACTAAGTTTTATGAGACTTAGGCCTTCCTCTCTTCCCAAAAGTGGCCGCCTAAGTACGCACCGGTGCCAGCCCAGCTCCTTTAGCTAGCGGTACAGCACAGAGCAGCTGCTGCCCACCGACTGCCCCTCAGGCTCTACTGTCTTCAGTGGCTTCTGTTCCTTTAGTGCTCACAGCACCTAGAGAAGTTGGGAGCTCACAGTGGGAATGGTGACATCTGGGGAGCCCCACAGTCTGCAGCAGAGTTGGGATGGAATCTAAGACCACCTACCTCCAGCTTCCTCAGTGTGTCTGACAAATGAGGCTTCTTAGGGACACGATGACGCGGATCGAACAAAAGCTCAGACAGGACAGAAAGGAATTAAGGTTGGGAAACTTATCTGCTGTGCCTGTGTGACCACAATTATTCTCATCCTCAAAATGGGTTGATGCCTTTGAGCTCGTCCCTGAAAAGTAAGGGAGAACTTGGAACTTGGTTTTGCGGGTGGTAGTGTCCTTGAAGCCCCCGACACGGGGTGCTAAGGTAGGTGGATTACCTGAGCCCAGGAGCTTGAGACCACCAGCCTTTTCTGTAGCCCCCTTCAGAGACGCCAACTGAACCAATAACAAGAGGAATTTTTCTTAAATATGATTTTACAAGTGAGTTTGACTTGTCTCCTGCTGATGTCAGTGTTGTAGCAAAGCACGGCTCTAGTTTTAGGCCCCAGTTCCCTGACATACTAGTGTGGCCCTGCCTTCTCCCAACCGGCCAGTCTCACCTCTCTCCAGCCAGTGCAAGGCCCGAATCCCTTGGGTTCCTAAGTGCTCTATCTACTGTTAGCCCAGATTGTGTGAGAACAACTGACTTGGCAGACAAGGAACAGAGCAAGAGCTCAGTGGTCCAGACAGCAGAGCTGGGGCCCACACTGGAGCACTACGCCGGGTCTGATTCTGCCTTTGTTGCACCACTCCCTCGGCCTCAGCACTGACAGACTTCCATGAGCATATACCAGTGACGGCTTTCTAGTGAGGGTTCAGCCCCATCCTCTGGGCCCTTTGTTCTCCTGGACCTTGGTCTCAGTGCCCTGGGGATAGATGGGTAGAAATGGGGCTCTCTGTATTGACACAGTAAGCACTTAGAGCGGAATCTGGGAATTGCGTGCAGTGTGTTGGAAGAGGGGAGACGGATAGTTAATGTTTTTAGTTGTTGTACACTGTTGTTTTGAGGAGTTATTTTTAGCCAGACCCCAGCTGCATTTGCTTTGCTGTCCTTTCCTTCCATGTAGAATACAGCTAAGCTATGGTGTTGTTCACTGAGAGATTTGGCAGGAAAGTTGTAGGTATGTGTAATTTGTAAGGCAGTGGCTATCTTAGTGAATTTTCTTTTTAATTAAAAAGAATGGTATTTTCTTAGAGTTATTCAAAACATCAACAAAACAGCCACATCCTTCTTTTTAAAAACAGAGTGATCTTCAGTTAACAGAATAATTATTCCATATAAGCTATATCAAAGACAAGTGAGGACAGAAAGAAGGACTGGCCCATAGATAAGTAATCAGTGCTGTGCAGCGCCAGAAGTCCCCGTAACAGTTCACAGCCCAGACTGTACCACACAAGGTCAGCGCCATTGGCAACACTGCCTGGGCAGGGCTGGCAGCCCCTTTGGTCGTGTGTTTACAGACAAAGAAGCACTGTGCAGTTTTAAGACATCTCACTCCAATTATTTTCTTTAAACGGAGTTATGTACACAGTGGGTTGAATGCTTTGTAGATAAGAAAAACTAGAACCGACGTACTCATCGTCTTCCTCCTCACCCTCTTCTTCCTGCTCTTTGCAGGCATGGCGGCCCCGCTCCCCCTTTCCCCTGCCACAGATTCCCTTTTCGTCCGGAGGCAGCAGTACCCCTCCTATAATTTTTCTTGCGCTTAGCCACCATCCTAAGGCCACTTGTCATCTGCGGCCATGTCATCCCATGTCTCTCCCGTTCCTCCACAGGACTGGTGGCTAAGCAGAGCTGTTTTCCTCTGATCTGGGGTGATGCCTGGAAGAGAAGGCAAGAGAAGGCCTCTTAGACATGTGGGACCTCGAGGGGCTTTTGCTTTGGTTTTGTTCCCCTTTGGGAGGGATCTCGGCTTTCATTTCTCTTTCATTACAAGCTTCCTCAGTTTTCCCCAAGTCTTCAGCTTCCTTAGTCTTCCACTGGAATGCTTCCTGGGGAACGCTGAGAAGCTCACTGGAGCGGCCCATGCTACTTCCTGTGTTCCTCTGGGCAGGTTTGCACAAAGCGCGTGGATGGTGACCTTTTTTGCCTCTCAGCTTCATAGGGTAGCTTTGCCTGTTTTGTTGTTTTTCCTCGGGGAGCCACAGGATCAACCATTGCCTATCTGGCTCTAACTGGCCCCTGCAGCATCTCTGTGGAGCTCTATGCTATACCTATAGTGAAGCCTTACTAGGAGGGACCAGCGTGTTGAGTACCTGGTTTCACTAATTCATTGAGAACTCCCAGACCCACTATGCTGGTCCCCACCTATGCGTAAAGATGCAGTGTAATGGCGAAACGGCTTGATTTCCAAATCAGGCACTGCTCAGAGTTGATGGCTCACATGGAGGTATGACTGGGAAGTCGTGAGACCCTGAGAGCCCCCAACCTTGGGTCCTACCAGTGGGTAGCCTCACCTCCTCTCCCTCCAGCTCCATGACTCCCCTGCCGTGTTCTGTTTTCAAGGACTCTGTACCTTCCTGGGTTTGCTGGATCCCTGTGTAGTTCAGGCATTAGCTTTTTCCTGAAGAATCTCTACCACCTCTTCCTCCTTCTCCCCCAGCTCCTTGTAGATCTGAGCTTGTTCCTACCTACATTCCTCTGAGTTCCACCGGCTAAAATACCAGTGTCCTAGAACCTCGAGCCAAGTAACTCCTTCCTGTGTCTCAGTTTCCCAACCTGTATGAGGAAATGCAGGCAGCATCCTTCCTTCCTTCCTTTCTTTCTTTCTTTCCTTCTTTCTTTCTTTCTTTCTTTCTGAGAAATTTTAAATTTTGTGTTTTATATGTATGGGTGCTTTGCCTGCCTTCTCTTCTCTGTGACTCACAGTGCCCTGAATGTAGGGATTGTGTACTGGGCGTAACTCTGAAGGTGCTTTGGACACAACTGGCCCCTGACCCCTTGGCTGTCCCAGGAACTTCTGTGGCTTGGGATGGAATTTCTATGGCCAGTCAGGATGAAGTCAGTAGATAGGGGCTTCCAAGAGTCCCAGGTAGCCTGCCATGGCTATTATGTGATTTCACCTTGCTTTCAGTGGGCCAGCTCTAGCCATGGCTCCGGTACACTACATCAGAAAGATGTGAACTCTGCCTTCTTAGTCCTTTCAAGGCTGACACACAGAAACCCATCCACCGACCAATTCTGAGATTCCAAGCCCAATGAGATATCAGAGGAAAGCTAGGTGTTGAAGGAGATGAGAGGCATTTGCTGAACCAGACTCCACCAGTGTCCAGCCTCGCAGAGTGTCACAGGTACGCCTGAGGAACCACCCCCAGTCATTTTCTGAGTGACAGATCCTAAGGAGGAGAAGAGAGAAGTATTAAGAAGAGATGGAGCGGTAAAGATCTTTTCCCAATCTGTTGGTTGCCATCTTGTCTTAGTGACAGTATCTTTTGCCTTACAGAAGCTTTGCAATTTTATGAGGCCCCATTTGTCAATTCTTGGTCTTAGAGCATAAGCAGTCTACAGATTCAATGTAATCCCCATCAAAATTCCAACTTTAGAGCAATAATGAGAAAAACTGTACAGTATTGGTACAGAGACAGGCAGGTAGTGGAATAGAATTGAAGACCCAGAAATGAACCCACACACCTATGGTCACTTGATCTTTGACAAAGCAGCTAAAACCATCTAGTGGAAAAAAGATAGCATTTTCAGCAAATGATGCTGGTTCAACTGGAGGTCAGCATGTAGAAGAATGCAGATCGATCCATTACTATCGCCCTGTACAAAGCTCAAGTCCAAGTGGATCAAGGACTTCAAACCAGATACACTCAAACTAATAGAAGAAAAAGTGGGGAAGAGCCTTGAACACATGGGCACTGGGGAAAATTTCCTGAACAAAACACCAATGGCTTATGCTCTAAGATTGCTGATGCCAAGAAGTGCATGCTGACAGGAACCTGATATAGCTGTCTCCTGAGAGGCTCAGCCAGAGCCTGACAAACACAGAGGCGAGTGCTAGCAGCAAACCATTGAACTGAGAATGGGGTCCCCATTGGAGCAGTTAGAGAAAGGATTGAAAGAACTTAAGGGGCTTGCAATCCCATAAGAACAAGAATATCAACCAACCAGAGCTCCCAGGGACTAAATCACCATCCAAAGAGTATACGTGGACAGACCCAACTACATATGTAGCAGAGGATGGCCTTGTTGGACACCAGAGGGAAGAGAAGCCCTTGGTCCTGCCAAGGCTGGATCCCCCAGTTTAGGGAAATGTCAGGGCAGGGAGGTGGGAAGGGGTGAGTGATTGGGTGGGGGAAAGGAAGTAACATTTGAAATGTAAATTAAAAAATTATCCAGTTTTAAAAGGGGGGTGGAGCTTGAGTGTGCGTCCAGATGGCGAAGCCTCTGGAGCAGGGAACTCCTCGGACACTCAGCTACCTAAAGCACTTGCACAGGGGCAACGTCAAAATGGCAGGAGACATTAACCTCAGAGATGCTCCAAAATGACTAAATTCAGAGCGGCCTGCTGTGCCTTCTGCTCTCCCTCTGACCACTACGCCCTCCTTGAGAGTTGCTGTTTAACGTTAAGCTTGTCCTCTGTGTCTTCTCTGCCTGAGTGGATTAGGCCTCGAGCTGAAGAAGCTATGGCCTCTGTCTAGGGCAGCTCCTTCATTCCGTAGACTTCTGACAGGAATCCCAAGTTTCCTAAGCCAGGGTTCAGTGTTTTCAACCTTTCTTTACCAAAGGTACTCAGTTAGTGTTTATTTATCACTTACTGTGTGCCTGGCTTATTGGATACAAGAGGGTGCCCGCATGGGCGTTCTGGTGGAGGGAATAGACTGTAGAAACAAACCACAGAGGGTAGAGGCCACACTCAGCGCCACCTCAACAGAGAGGAGCAGGTTCGCAGCCCAGACATTCGTGAGCCCCTGTGTGGAATCTCTTTGATTCTCGGTGGCTTTGCCTAGAGTTTTAGAGGTCCAAAGTCTCTGCTGAATGCCAGCCTCCTCTCAGGGCAGGTGAAAACCTGGGGCTACCCAGGCAAGCAGCTCGTGGGCCCTTCTTCAAGCCGCTTCTCCTATAGTAGTGTTGAGCTCTACATAACACTGTCGCCAGTGAACATCGTCCCCTTGTCCCAAACAATGGTTACCCTAGGTGATTGAATTTGACATAGAGCTTAACTTTCAAGGGATCTGGCTATCAGATCTTGAGGGGAGAGGGAGCCCCTCCGGATTAATTACACAATTAGACCCAAAAATCATTTTATAGGTTTCTCTGGGGAAGGACAGATACAGGCAAACACTTTACACTTTCCTGCTCACGTCCTGTCTGTAGTCTTCATTTGCAGTATTCCAATCCAGATAACTTAGGAGGGATACTAAAGGCTCTGGAATTTAGATAGGAAAGCCAGAACTGGCCTCGAGGCAGACTGTCCTGTGCTGTACGTGACTCACTTCTGTGCCACCCACTTCAAACTCACCACAAGCCGATGACCTGCTGTGCCCACACATGCAGGCTGCGCCCATGTAGCTGTGCCTCTGTATCAGCCACACATAGCTGCCAAGGGGAGATACTCCCATCTCTGCTGGAACCCAGCATCCTTCTCCACATACTCTTGAGGTATCAGAACATCCAGGAGTCCAAGAGTCCCGGTTCTGTTTACCAGTGACATCAGCTCCCACCCCACCCCACCCCTTGCCCCGGCTTATCTGCTATTCTGGGTTTCCTGTTGTGGAGAACACAGACCTTGAGAATGAATTCTGGGCAGCTCCTCCTCTGCCTTCTCAATCCCACCTCCAGCTTGCCCTGCCACTGCCTGGCCCACTAAGGACAAAGTGCTGGCATTTGGCACCTGTCTGAGCTCATGGCCTGGAACATTCTACAAGTCCTACCTCATAACTGAAACCAGCAGTGAGAGTAGCTGAAGTGGGCCCTACCCTCACAGAGCTTACAGCTCCCTGGAAAGAGAGTCAGCAAGGAGACAGGGCTGTTTACATGCCGTGATGGTTCATTTAAAGAAACAAAAAGAGCATGCTAAGATGTCTGCTGTGGATAGTCTGGGGAGTGGGTGGGTCCAGAGGAATCCAGAATTCCCTTCTCTTCTGAGTCCTGTTTAGTCTAAGACAACGAAGAAGAAGAGTTGACTCTTAGCCTGGAGATCTGGGAAGAGCCAAGTCCAGGAGCTCTGTCTGTGGCAGTGGCTGGAATTGGCATCAGGGCCCTGTGCAAAGCCTGCAGACGGGAGGGGGGTTGGGCAGTGACTATGAGAAGGGGTTGGGTAGTGACTATGAGAGGGGGTTGGGTAGTGACTATGAGAGGAGGTTGGGCAGTGACTATGAGAGGGGGTTGGGCAGTGACTATGAGAAGGGGTTGGGTAGTGACTATGAGAGGGGGTTGGGTAGTGACTATGGGCGGACACGGGAGATGAGATCCAGAGTCTGCCTGGTCTGTGGATAGAGCACAGGATGACGCCACAGCCCAGGGAAGGATCTCAGGAGCTGTGTGGGTCTTAAGTTTGTGCAAGTCCTACAAGTTGGGAACTTGAATGACTGGCATTTATTGTCTCATACACAGTACTGGAGGTCACCATGGCAGCAGGCCTGGTTCTTCTGGCACCTTCGTCCATGAGCTATAGATGACTGTCTGGTGCCTGTGTTTTCACACAGTCTTCCTTCTCTGTGCATCTGTGTCTTAATCTCTTACAAGATGAGGACCTTCCTTCACAGTCTCAGCTAGAGAACCTCTTTAAAGATGGAGTCCCACAGTACAGTTGTATTGTGCATTTGTGGGGATGGGCATCACCGCATAGGAATTTTAGGAACACCTGAGTCAGCTTCTAGCAGGTCCTCCCTAATCTCCCATGGCAGATGAGGTAGAGAAATGCCCATGACGCCTCAGGAAGCTGTAGGAGACCGGCCTCAATCAATACCAGCTGCTCCCTCTTTGTTGAAAGGGATGATTAACAAAGAAAGCGACTGTCCTGTATGTAAGGCGAGTGGGCTGGGGAGGGAGAGTGCACCCGGCCCCAGCTACCCCAGCTTCTTCCCTCCCCACCCATGGCCTGGCCCTATGTCCAAGAAATGCCTAGAGTGTGTGCTGAATTAGGTAGTAACCTCCCCACCCCTCCAACTGGGTTTCTGCCACCATAACTGAAGATAAAAATAGCTACAAGGAAGAAAAGGCCTTCAGGAAATTACCTTAAAATTCAGAAAGCATGAAACCAGGTGCCATCTAATTAAGATGACATTTTAAAATGGGGGAGGGGAGGAGGCCTGGGTGGTATTTTAAATTGCAAGTTGATTGTACAACCTCTCTAATTCTGGTTCTGAGCAAAGTTTCCAACTGGAACAGAAAACAGGACTTCAAAGACACTGCCTACCACTGGCCTTGCAAACCGGGTAAAAAGAGCAGCATGGGGCCCGGAGCACAATGTGGCTTACAGTCTGGGTAAAGGCTAGGGACTGTGGGGAGCTGCAGCCCTATGCAGGGAGTGTGGGGGGACCTGCTGGGAGTCAGTGGGGCCACTACTGGGAGGAGAGCTAATCAAAACATAGCCTCATCTTTGAAGCAACAGCATTTTTGCAGGCAAGGCCACTTTGGGGTTACCCACTGGACACAGCTCCAGCCTGGGTTAGCCCCAGGCTGGTGGCCTACCCAGTCTGCCCCTGGGCCTTGTATGTAGTATTGGGAGACGTTGCTCTTGAAGGACTTGCTCCTGGTGACCTCTCAGGGTATAGAAGACCTGCTGCCTTCTCCCAGAATTCTGGGGATTCTAGTTTCTCTCCCAGTGTATAGAGATGTGGTAGGGGGTAGAGGGCAGGGGGATATGAGCGGCCATTTGCCCTAGAGGACTCCTGAACATCCTCTCTTGTCCACCGTAGTGTATTGCGTGGAAGCACTCAGGGCAGCCGGTTCTGCTGTTATTACCATTATTGCTTCTCACACGGCTAACCCTGGTGTACATCTCACACACACACACACACACACACACACACACACACACACACACACACACACACACACACACACACACACACACACCTGGGTTCCTTGGCAGACACCCTGAAAAGAGCATATAACGAAAAGCACCAGTTTTACAGCTGAGGAGGAAGTCACACGCAGTCACACGCAGTCACGTGCAATCACAGGGACTTGCCCGGGCTCTCTCTGGGCAAGATCAGATCCTAGAATTGTCCACAAGTTTTTGGAAAATACTCTTTCTGCTCCTTCTGCTTGGTCTGCTCACCCATCTGACTCCTGACACCTCTGAGGTATCTATCCCTTCATCCCCCTCAATTGCCCTCTTACCCTGCCCTAGGAGAGGAAGCAGTGTGAGTGACAAGGGAGACAAATGAGTGACAAGGGCAAGGACAACAGGCGGGAAGAAGGAGTGAGCTGCTCTCAGATTGCAGCCCAGGGCCTGGGATTGTTCCTGGTGCCCCGGATCAAGCTGGGCACTGGAGCAGTGCTCCCTAATGTAATGGAATCAGATGCTTTTAGTAAGGTGGATGAACATGAGGTTACATGCGGTTTTTATGTCGTTATTTTAATGGATCAAGCATATTTTAGGGATGGGAACTGGAGATCAGTGGTTGAATGGTTGCCTGGCATGGGCCAGGCTCCAGGCTCAATCCTTAACACTGCTGCCCCCGAAAAGCTCTGCATAGATTTTCTAGGTTATACTACATTTCCTTTTGTTTAAAGTATGTTTAAATAGAAGAACGTTTAATGGCAGATACTAAGTAAATTATAGCTAGAATGGTATAAATGCAGTAGAAATGTAACAGGTGTTTCTTGCATGCCTACTGTGTGTCATGGAGTGAGTGTTCAGTGTAGAACATGACCTTTCTACTGCATGCCTACTGTGTGTCATGGAGTGAGTGTTCAGTGTAGAACATGACCTTTCTTACTGCATGCCTACTGTGTGTCATGGGGTGAGTGTTCAGTGTAGAACATGACCTTTCTTACTGCATGCCTACTGTGTGTCATGGGGCGTTCAGTGTTCCTTGGGGCATGGACAGCATGGGTGGCATGGTGCAGATAGTTTGAGATTCCAGAAACCTTATCTTTCTCTTCCCCAGTTGACATGCTATTTTGTCTGTTTCTCTTTGAAGCAATAGAGATTGTGTGCAAAACCTGTAGTCTAAGCAGAGGCAGAGCACCATGCAGGGGGGAGAAGCAAGGGGCAGAAGAACGCAGTGGATAGAAATATTAGTGAAGATGCCAGGGTTAGAGCACCCTGGATAGACCCTGCCCAGGGGGGTCTGAGATAGGCAGGCTCCCATCCACCCCTACCTGGCTTCCTCCACCAGGCCTGGGAAGACAGACAGACAGACCACAGTGGGAAGCAGTGCTGCATGTGGACGCTGGTGTAGTCTCTGGAGCCAAGGGTTGGGCTGCAGACCCCTCCTGGCCAAATGAAATTAGCAAGTCTTGTACCTTACTGCACAGAGGAGAAGGGAGACGGGAATACCAATGGAGTGATAGAAGAGAGAACCAAAAGGACTTGGAGAGTAGAAACAGAGCCCTTGTGGCATCTGGTGGCCTGTTGCGTGGCCTTACAGTTAGTCACATGGGTGAATGCCAGCTTGAGCCAAGGCCTTTCTCCCCAAAGTAGGAAGGGCACACCACTGCAGCTCTGGTGCTCCTGGGGCACCAAACGTCTCTAGGGAAGCAGAAAGCCATCATCCCTTCCCTCCAGGTCCTTCACCCAGTGTCTATGGCAGGGAGAATCAGTATGAGAAGGACCAAGTGGGAAAGGAAGCAGTCAGCCTCATTCCGGACTCCAGAAAGTTTTCAGGCCAGTGACATCCATGATGAAACAGCTCTACCCACCTGCCCCTGGGCTGGCCTAGACATTCAGGGTGCTGCCCATCCCTCCTTCCTCCTGGCCACTGTAGGCCCTGGATACTTTCTTAGCTTCCTAGTCTCCCATGCTTCTTCCTCTGGGAAGGCATCAAGAGCCAGGGACTGGGCATCCAACCCTGGCACCTCCTACCTCACCCAGGGCAGTGGGCTGGGACCTGTGTCTGACCTAGCTGGTCCTCAGTCACAGCTGCCTCTTTACCTCACCTGTGTTGTAGCTGATAGAACTATTTGTCATCCTTGTTTTTTACACCTGTCACCACCCCACCTGCCTCATGTAAACACTGCTGGAGTCAACATACTAACCCTGGGTCCCCAGGGTAGGCACTACCCAGGCCCTCTAGGAGCTCTAATCTCTTAAGGCAGGGCTGAGGAGAGCAGTGGTGACAGCAAGAGAGTCTCCCGGGTGCCAGCTTTTCCTGCAAAAGACCTGTCCAGAGGGAACTGGACGAGGCAGGCTCCCATCCATCCTCCTCTCCTGAGACATGGCCACACCTCCTCCCCCAGGCCTGGACAGACAGACAGACAGTCCACAGTGGGAAGCAGTGCTGCATGTGGACGCTGGTGCTGGCTCTGGTGTTGGCCAAGGGTTGGGCTCCCTACTGGCCAAGTGACATCCAAGTCTTAGAACCTACATCAGCGTCTCTGATAATAAAGCCAAAGAGAGGCAGCGTTTGCCGCCTTTAAAGACGTGGAGCCACAGGCTGGGGAGAGAGCTCCATCTCTACAAGCACGAGATCCTGAGATCACCTCAACCAATGAGCTTCTGGCTCCCTGAGAGACCCTGTCTCCAAAGGATAAGGTAGAAATCATTGAGGAAAACACTCAGGAGACATCTGGCATCCACGTGCACCTGCCCAAGACTCCCCAAGTGCTGGCTGTAGCTTACAGCCCTCCTCCCAACCATGAGACTATCCGCCACACCGCAGCAGCGGCCTTACTTTGTATAGCTGACTGGAGGTCCTGGAAGACCTTCTACTCAGAGCCCCTTGAGGCACATGTCGCCAGTCTGTAAGATGGGATTGGGCCAGAAGAACAGAGTCACAAGCGTGTAGAGGCAGGGTCCAAGTCGAGAACACATCTCACTCCTTCAGCCCCTCATGTTGAGTCTCAGGCAGGTGCTTCTACACCCGTAACACCTGAGACCCTGAGACCCTGACATGGAGCGAAGGAAGGGCCCAGGCAGGGAGCCTGCACCAGACCATGGGGTCCTGCTAGAATTAAAACTAAAATAGTGTTCTGCTGTCACTGTGGCTATTTTTATGGGTGCCTTCTATTTAGACTGCTTTATACAGATTCTCCGTTTTCCATAGGAATATGGCATTTATAAAGTACAAAGATGTGTAGAAGAAAACTAGTATTAGTCACCGGCTGACGCAGGGCTTGAGCAGAAGCTACGAGGGGGCTGGGGAAAGAACAGCCTGCTCTACTAGTTTTCAAACATATTTAATCCGCACTTGTGTGTGTTAGCTTTTATATGTAATTGCAATAGAGGTTAGAAATAGGAAATTGGAGAGATGGCTCAGAGGTTAAGAGCACCGACTGCTCTTCCAAAGGTCCTGAGTTCAATTCCCAGCTCTCACAATCATCTGTAACTCCAGTTCAAGAGATCCAGTATCCCCTTCAGACCTTCACAGGCACCAGGCATGCACATGGTGCACAGACATAGATGCAGGCAAAACACACATGTTGAAGGAGGAGGAAGAGGGGGAGGAGGAAGAAGAGGAGGAGGAGGAAGAAAGAAGTAGTTGTTAGAATGAAGAAAGTTTTAAGTATTTCTTCATTTAAAAATACTAGTAGGGTTGGGGATTTAGCTCAGTGGTAGAGCGCTTGCCTAGCAAGTGCAAGGCCCTGGGTTTGGTCCCCAGCTCCAAAAAAAAAAAAAAAATACTAGTAATTACTGGGCATAGCGGCCCCTGCCTGCTTAGGACCTGGAAGTGAGAGGCTCACTTGAGCTGGGGGGGGCTGGTGTTTCGTGACCAGCTTAGGCAGATAGTTAGGTGCCGAGGCTGGGGAGTGACTGTGGTGAAATGTATGGCCAGACCTCGGTTTTACTTCAGAACTACAAAGTAATAAATATGATAAACTCATCGCCTGCTGATATGAATAACACTTCATAAAATTCTCCTCTATTTTCCAAAATTATTTTTAAAATGAAGAATTCCATAGCTTATTATCTTCACAGATCTCTTTAAAATCTTGCCTGGTAAAAGATAGCTCGATCCAATGGGATTTTGTGCTTGATCTAATGTGTTGTTTTGGCTATAAAATATTGGGTCCTTCACATAGATATATAGTTTTAAAAAGGAATCTTTTTCAGAAAATTATTCTTTAAAATTCCCCAGAATATGAAGCAACTTGTGTGTACAAGCTGCTGTCGCTACTGCTGCTGCTGCTGTTAGAGTTGAACCCGAGGTGGGGAAAGCTCTCCCATTAAAGCACACCCCAACCCACGCTTCACTCTGACACAGGGTCTTACTGACTTGTCCAGATCCTCCTACTCCAACCCTCTTCTTCCTTTTTCTTTTTACATTTATTTATTTATTATTTATTGAAAGAGAGTGTGTGTGTGTGTGTGTGTGTGTCTGTGTGTATGTGTGTCTGTGTGTCTGTATGTCTGTAGTGTGTTACATGTGGAGGTCACTGGACAACTTTTGGAAGCTGATTTATCCTTGTAACAATGTGTCCCAGGGGTCAAACGCACATCATCGGCTTAGCAGCATGAGCTTTACCCACTGAGCCACCTCACCAGTCCAGCATAGAAGTTCCTGACCACTCTGATGAATGGGGCAGAAACTGGGTCTGGAAGGGTGTCTGTGAGTGATCTGGAGAGTGGTACCAACCTGCCAAGCTGCCAGCCTCACATCCTGCCTCTGCCTGCCCCACCGTGTGTGTGGAGTCCCAGAATCCATCCGCTCTCTTCCCTAATTGGGTTGCTAATATCTGCTGGCGAGGCCGCCCTAATTAAACCATTTATCTCTGTTACTCTGTATTCTGAGGATATGAGGTTGGCCATTATCACTTTTCTTCCTCTTTGACCAAACTCTCTGTGGATAATCTGAATCTGCTCTTGTTCATTTCTTAGAAATTCCGTCTATCCGATTCTGTTCTTTTGTCCTTCTTAAAACACTGGGCTCAGAAGAGAGGACACAGAGGGTGGGTGGAGGCAGCATGAATTTGAGATTTTCTGTCTCGTTCTCCAAAGCTGATTTGTGAGCGGTTGGAGCCGGCTTGATGCCTCAGCTGCTCAGAGTGGGTCTGTACCCACCCCGGAGAGCAGAGCATCAAGAGGAGAACTGGAGCTAGACAAAGCTGGCCCAAAGGGTAGATGGTTGGAGCTCTGAGTGTACGGTAACATTAGTTACTGTGCTTGGAACCTGTAGCAGCTGGGTGACAAACACCGTTGCCCGTGAAGGTTGAACCATCTCTACTGTGGCTAAGACACAGGGCCTTCATCCTGCATTTGATGATCTCGTCCTGCCCTACCCCACTCGACCCCGCACTTTGTCTTGCCTCCACCAAGCCCCTTGTGAGCCCAGGCCTATCTGTGTGCCAGGGGGACATCCATAGGTTGCTTCGGCTCCAGGTCCCATCCTTGACCCCAAGTCCCTTTGATACCTAGAAAAGGCACAGGGCCGTGTGGAAGACCAGCAGGCTTAGAGGGCAGGGGTGCGGTCCTAACTGGAGAGAAGGCAAAGCTGTAAAGTGCCAAGCTCTCAGCTTTGCTTCAGGGTCTTCGGAGGGAATCAGGACGGTCCTCTCCCCCAAAGTAGATGGTGGACACACAGCCCCGCAACCCCAGAGACCCTGTGAGCTGACAACATGCTGTAGGCAGAGGTATTGTCAGGGCCTTAAGCTCAAAGGTGAGAAGCTCCAAGCACATCTAGTCCCAGTCACCAAGTACCTGGTGTACCCCAGTTACTGCCACTGCCACCGAAGTGCCTTCATGTCTGAAATGGATGGTGGTGGGAGCAGGGACCAGGACAACAGACTCTGCTGGAGATGTGAGGGAGCAGGGCTACTGCTTCCCCTCGAAGTGCGGCGGCGTTCTAACGCTCAAGTGTAGAGCAGAAGGCTCTCTGCGAGTGAAAGAAACATGGTTGCTTTTTCACAGGTTCAGGCCTCAGCCAGATGTGGCTGGCAGTGTGGGGTTTCAGAATGCCGCCCACACCGCTCTCTGCCTGCTGGGGCTGCAGTGCCTCAGTGGGTTCTCAGCATCCCAGAGCTGCTAGTCAGTATCCAGTAACATAGCCCTGGCTCACTGGGCCAGGCCCTGCCAGGCCGTGCCTGGCACCCTGTTCCTCTTGTCAGCCTGTGCTCTCCTGCCCCCTGGTGGTGATGGAGACAACTGCAGCGCATGGGGCAAGGTGGGGCCCGTGAAGGCCTTTGCTGCAGCTGGAGAGCTAGGGGGTAGGAGGGGACGCACGCCCATGCTCACACTTCCATTTCATTTCACTTGGCCTCAAAGATTGGAGATGGAGGAAAACTCTGAGCGATCCAAAGCAGCTACTCAGATGGAAGGGGTTATTATTATAATTACTATGATTATTGTTATCAAGATTATCATGCCTGCCTGGAAAGTCTTGTACAAAGCAGGCTTATTTATGTCAGCTTGTTGTTTGTGTCTGAGGCGCCATCTTTGCTCATAATAACTAGCATTTGCGGGGCTCTTTCACACCGCAGAGCTGTCACATCGTCAGCCTGGCTCATCTGCACAAATGGCCTTCTTTCTCCCCGGGTGCCAGTGGGGGAGCAGAAGCCTTAGGTGGGTACGGGGTCTGTCTAAGGCCACTGGGAATCAGGCACGGGGCCAGGACTTGGACCTGGGCCACCAACTGGAGATGCCTGTCCCTCTTCCACTATTACCCTTTCGCACCTCCGTCCTTGAGAGGACCTGGGTCTTTTGTGATCCTCTGGCTTTCAGATTCTTTGCTGCCCATTCTTCTAGAAAAGCCTACACTGCACTGAGGAACATGGAAGGGTTTAGAAAACCCAAGTCCTAAGAGGTACAGTTTGCCCACAAGCCTTCAAACAACGAATGTATCTGGCACCTTGTAAGCTCCTGCAGCGTGGGATGCTGGGGCAGAAGATATGTGGCCAGAGTTGACCTCACTTGGCCATCACTAATGCTCGCCCTGGGAATAGCACAGTACAGACAGGCATCACTACATCTCTGAGACATCGGTGCAGAAATCAGCACAGAGGCTGCCTGTGGCCCAACAAGTGGGAGCCGATATGCTCAGTGGACAGGCCCTCACTGACTCTCCCCCAGTGGGTTTAGCTCTAGAGACCTGCTGTAGACAACTCTGGAACAACAAGCTCCCTAGGTACCAGTGGGCTGTCCCACTGGCTGGCCTGACATAGGTCCGAGTACTGCTGGCAATGCATGCTCAGGATCTGCCCTGCAGCACTTGGTCCGCTATGTGCCTCCAGTTCAAGGGCCTCACTACCCTGATACTAGCCTGGACGTTCTCCACTCCCCAGCAAGGGCATAAGGCAGCCTGCTTCTGGGAAACTAGGCCAAGCTGCGCGCACACACACACACACACACACACACACACACACCCAGCATCTCCCTGCCATCATGCACGGGTCTACACAAGGAGTCTTCTAGAGCCCTGAGGTCCTCCAAAGTGATTCTTGTCTACACTGAGTTCTATCAACCCATTTGTATGTCTACATTAGGAGTGAGAGCCATTTAAGCAGACAGGCTATACTATTTAAAACAGTCAGAATAGCCACGCTGTTTCTGTCATTGACGTAATTTTAAAAAAGAGGTTTCTTGCTGGTGACTTCTAGAAGCCACATCTTCTCCCAGTCTCCTGATCCTAAATCTATAAGAGCAGTGCTTGACTACTGATGTTCAGACCTGCAGTTCCAGCCGTTCCCAGAGAAGGGTCCTGACCTCCCAGCCCCTGCTCACCACTGCATGCCCACAGCAACTCGAGAGGTGAGAAAGTGCATGCCCATCCGCCGGGGAGAGGCTAGCACAGCTGATGGCCGCCCTACACTGTGTGTTTTGTTGTTGTGTGATGACCCTATGGGAAAACAAGGATGTGAATCCAGGCACTAGCTTTGTTCAACGCTGATCTATCGCTGTCTTGGCTGTGTCTTCATCAGTGACCACTCCACACATCTGCAGGCTTTGGGATTCCTTATTGATAGTTTCAACAAATATCCTAGGGGCTGGTTGAGATACTGTGGTTGGTTGTAAGCTTAACTTGACAAATTGGCACACCCCAAACTGTACATGGGCCAGTAGAATTATCTAGAACATGTGTGTCTGCCCCCAAATCAGAAGATAATGTCAGCCCCATCCACACTCAGACTGGCTCAAGGAAGGGCGTGTCTTCCTCCTGGGAAGCCAGGGTTCTGCTGACAGCAGACGAGAGTGGAAATGCTGGAGATGGAGAGAGCAGCACCCAGCAGAAAGGGCCTGGCCCTTGCTGGGCCTCCCGCATCGGGCCAAGGCAGGATCCCAGGGCATGCTCTCCATGGGTGCTAGCTCCAGAAGGGTCCACCCATAATCTCACGAGGTCAGACCTGGTGTCTTCATCTTCTCGGGCAGCTGTAACTTCAGCCACCACAGACTGGATAACTCCATGCAGCAGAAATGTCTCACAACCCTGGAGGCTGGAAGGCCCAAGGTCCAGATGCTGGCAGACTTCTCAGTCTGTGAGAACACTTCCTGGTCCAGACACTCTTCCTGCTCTCTCCTTGTTCCACATGATGGAGGGCGAGGGTCTCTCTCAGGTGTCTTAGAAGGACATTAATCCAACCATGAAGACTGTCCCCTCAAGCCAGCCATACCTGCATAGTGATTCCTATACCATCATCCCGGGGCTGAGATTTCAACAGAGGAGTTTGGGAGGACTGCGGCACCTCATGGGTCTACCCCAAACGTAGGCCTGTGCTTTGCCAGACCTTAATTTCTCTGGGCACAGCACATCTCTTCACATCTGACCAGCAGGAGGGCACAGTGCTGGGAAGCCATATTGGAAAAAAGGGCACTGGAATGTGAGCTGCACCTCTGGCTTAGGAGGAGGCCTAGACAAGAAGACTGTGATTGGGGTGAGCCCCATTCCCTGGGCCTGAGGGCAGTCGTGCAAAGGAACGGGGTGGACTCCCCTGTTAGTTGCTCGGTGCCCACACAGCTTCCGGGAATGTTAGTGAAGATCCCCTTGCCCCCTAGCTGTACCTGACATGAGTCCTGAGCTGTCAGCTATAGCATGATACACGCTAGGGCCAAGTCTGACACTAAAATGCCAAAGAGCCTTTGTCACATCAGACTGGTGTGCAGCAACTTTTCTACAGGGCACTGTGAGCTCCAGGGCACATGAGAGGTCACGAGGTCACCCTGCCCGAACACACACATCCAGCAACAGCCACATGGTGGAGAAAGGATAGTCAAGGTAGGCGTGGCCAGAGCAAAAGTACCCTGCACAATGGAGCCCCTGATGGGGATTGACAGCCTGATCAGCCAATGGGAGGAAAGGACTGTGTGGCCAGGGCCCATCAGTGGGGCGAGTGGAGAGTGAAGACAAGCAGGTCAGTGTGCTTACTGGGACACGATGATGCTTTCAGAGGAACAATGGGGACTATTGAAAGAGAGCATAAACTCATAACAGCTCTTGTAACCATTTACATCAGGTTAGGCTGTGGATGCTCTGAACACAGTGTTGAAATAGGACAGAAATGTTGTTTTAAAATTAAAAACTAAGCAGTTGAAATCATGTTAGCACAACTTGCATGCAGTTGTCAGGACCTGGGTTGTTTTCAGACCACTGTCCCACCTGTCCTACATGATGACGCCGCCCGCTGCTGGAGCTCTGGCCGCCACAGCTTAAGTTCTGAGCACTGGGAAGGAAAAGGTTAGGGGTGGGGGTGGGGTAGGCATTCTGCCACTGAGCTGTTTCCTCGGCCTTGTGGATAATATCGTTATTTTACTTAAAAATTTATTCATTCATTCATTCATTTATTTATTCATTCATTTATTCATTTATTATTTTGTGTACAAAGAAGAGAAAGACTTAGCATGTCTGTGGATATCAGAGAACAAAGTGTAGGAGTCTCCTTCCACAATGTGGTTGAGTCCCAAGGATCAAACTCAGGTCATAGGGACAGGGCCTTTACCCACAGAACCATTTTTATCGGCCCTGGATCTTTTCTTTAAATGGTACCTCTTTGTTCTGCTTGAGCGTGCTTCTGTTGGGGAATTTGCTGAGTGATCACCCTAACCACTTGAATCATTAAGATGGGCACCTTTTTAGTTGTGCATTGTGCATTGTGCATAGTTGCATTGTGCCCAGATAAAACTTGGGGGTTCTGCTGGGCAGTGGTGGTGCACACCTTTAGTCCCAGCACTGGGGAGACAGAGGCAGGCAGATCTCTAAGTCTGAAATGAGCCTGCTGTACAGAGTGAGTTCCAGTAGCCAAGAGCACACAAAGAAACTTTGTCTCAAAAACAAACAAACGAAAACAGGGATTCTTTATCTAATGAAGAAGGGAGTCTCAGTGTTAGGACGCTAGTGATCTCTGGCTATACCCAGGCTGCAGAGAGCAAGATTGAGGCCACAGGAAGTTGGTGAGGATGCAGGAAAAGAATGGGAGCAGCTGTCCATGGCCTCTGGCTTCTCTGCCAGGTGGGTAGCACAAGAAGTAACGTCTCAGCTAGGGGAGATGGAAAGGGACCAGGGACAGATGGGCTAGCATGGGCTCCTCCCTCTCAGCTCTCCTGGGGAGGAGGGAGAAGTCTGGACCCCTGAGCTGTATGTGGAAGACCCCGGGACAACTCCTACCACAGCTGCAGGCTACAGGCAGGACTTTGAGGGCAGAAAGCATAAAGTTCCACACACTCCACACCCCACATTTAGGGACAAAACAGCCTTAGGGGGCTCACAGTTTATCTTCGCACAACCCCCCACATCCTCTATGTGGATGTGACGTGGCTCGGTCACTCAGATTGGATGACTCTGACCCACCAGAAGCCTCGCCTGACCTGCCCCATGAGCCCCTTGAGTCCTGCCCTGTTCTAAATCTGTCAGTGCACTGAACTGACAGGCTCCTAGGGGTTTGGGAGTTGAGGAACTTGGGGACTCTAGCTAGGTCCACTGGCTGCCCCCACAGGTGTAAGACTGACCCAGAGATTTCAGAGATGCCCTAAGGGCAGCCAGGCCAGGCGAAGCGCTGGTCCCTGAGTCACAGGTCCCGAAGCTGTTTTTAGCTTCAGGTGGAAGCTGCTTCCCCTTCTCCACCCACCTCTCCTTGAATCATTCTGGCTGCCTGGGGCACCAAACGTCCAAACTCACCCACTTTCCAGAATGACCCTAGGAAACCAGGCTGCCTTAGAGAACCCTTCTCCCCCAACCCAAAAAAAAAAAAAAAATCAGGTGAGGTGGCTTAGCCACCTAGGTGTTTGAACACTGTCCCCAAAGCGCTGTGTCTTGGTTAGGGTGATGGGCATGGCCTTCCAGTTTCCTGCCAGGAGTCACTTCCTTCTTGGAGCAGGCAGGGGGAACACAGCTGTAACCTTTCTCATAAACCTTAGGCAATAGCCAGGCTCTAACAAAGAGCCACTAGTCAGATAGCAGAACTCCAAAGAAATCTTCAAGCCACAGGATACCCACTCAGCCTTTCCACAGACCCTCCAGGTGTTGAGCTGTTTCCTTTGTCTCTCCCACCCCAGAGGATGCCAAGGACTTGCACACCACCCACTTACTTCCCAAACTAGCTAGCCACACGGTGTATCTACTGGTTTTGAAAGGGCTCAAAGCAGAGTTATGCAGGCAAAACTATGGAAAGGCATGATGTTGGACACTGTCTTCCCAGCCCAGGCGACCCCATTAGCCTCCGTTTTGACCCTGTGCTGCTCTTCCGTCTGCCCTCTAGGGACGTGTATTGTTAGCCCAGGATTTTTCAAATGAAGCAAGCTTACAAGGGTGTGTCCATAACATGTGTCTCCCAACCTGTGATAAAGCTCCAACCTTGAGAAAGAAACAGAAGGAATGTCACTGGGTCCCTGAACCTCTCTGTAGTCCTGACTAACACCCATAGGTGCTATGTTGCCAAGTGCCACAGCCAACACATGGAACAGCCCTCCCCTAAACTCAGCTACTTGGCTCAGAGACCTGCTGTGGGCTCTGCTCTGTGTGTGTATCCCAGGTCCACTGCTGAGATGAATGGAAGCCCAGGCCCATTCAGGGTGATGCAGAGGCCCACATCAACCAGCAGAAGCAGGCAAAACGCATCCTATTGGAATCCACACACTGCCACCCCGTGTCGTACTGTGGCCAAGGGAAGTCCTGTTATCTGAATTTCCCTCTGTTGGAAGAGTTCCAATGAGGCACCCAGAGCACAGCACAGAAGCTACAATGAGGGCTGGAGAGGTGGCTCAGCAGTTAGCAGCACCAGCTTTTCTCTAACCCTGATGCCCTCTTCTGGCCTCCGCAGGCACACATGGTACACAGATATGCATTCAGGCACCCATACACATAAAATAATCACCTTTAGAAGGAAAGTAGGTTCCATTACAGAGTAAAGAGAAGTACTCTGAAAGAGTGCAAGTGGACAGTGGCCACCAGAAGGCACTGCTGTACCAGCCCACATTTCAGATATGCTTTATCCTGCTCCTGATGTCTCTGGAACTGACTGCCTCCCCTGAAAGGCATTGTCCTGCCTTTGCAGATGGTGTTAACAGACCCACTTGAATCAACTCTAAAGGGAGGAGACAGTAGTCTTTGTTCTTTACCACAAAGTCCCCCTAAGTAGGAATCTTACAAGATTTGATCCCCATCTACCCTTCTCCCATACCTGTCTCTCTCTGAGACAGTCTTGAGGTGTGGTCCTGACTGGTTGGGGAGCACCTGCCTGCCTCACAAGTACTGAGCTTGTAGGTAGGGAGGTGTCTGTTGTTATCCCAACAATGCAGAGGGCAGGTCTACTCTGCCTAGGACCCACAGTTCAGCTCAGGTCCCATTCTCCTGACAGTTGCAGTCCCTGGTTTTACAAGCTTCTGGTAAGGAAAGACCATCCCGAATGACCTTCAAGCCTGCTAATTCCTCCCTGTCTAACTGACACTGTAGCCACAGGTTTGGGAAGCAGGAAGTGTATTCTGCCCAAGGGGAGCAGGGCACAGGGAATGGACAGAAATCAAAGAAGCGTCCGATCATACTGTTGCCATAGTTCATAGTTCATAGTTGTGAGGGTCTGAGCGATCAGTGTGTGTGCACGGCTGTCCTTGGGCGATCAATGTGCGTGCATGGCTGTCCTTGCTAAGCTGTGCAGAGCTGCTCGTGTGCACAGCAGTGGCAGCAGTGCAGCCCTGTGGCTCCCAACAGCCTTTGAGACAGTAGTGTTCCTGTGCTTGTTCTGAATTCTTGTCACCTCTGAAAATGAGTGAGCCCTGCTTGTTCTGTAGCTGAGGAATGGGCTTGAAAAGCCTGTGAACTACCCAGGAGTTTCCCTGCAGCCATCAAGACTCTTGGTCTCTACTCACTCACATGCCTTAAGCACATTCAGCTGTGCCCCTCAGACAAGGAGCAGGAGGAAGGGGCGAGCTTGGGTGTCACTGATCGTCTCTTTTCCTGCTCCTGGATTACATAGCAGGCCTGACGGCCATAGAAAACTGAATACAAATAAAGAAAATTACATTTTAAACTGGGCATGGTGGCACACACATGGAATCTTATACTGAGCTGAGGTAGGAAAATCATGAGTTCAAGGCCAGCTTGTACTAACATAACAAAGCGCAAATAAAACATGTAAGGGCCTGAGTTCCTGTGATTCAGTCAGTATTGACATGAGTTTTAAATATCTGTGAAAAGCTTCATATACCTGTAAAGAATAACTCCACCCAAGTCCAGTCCCTCGGAGTTCTCAAATAACCAGACCCTTTCCCAGGTAGAGACAAGATCCAGGGACTCGCTCCCTCCGAGTAGAAAACAGGAAATGATAACTCTAGACTAAGAAGACAGGCTTTAAAATGTTGTTCCCCACCCAAGGGGAAAATAAATCCTGTACAAAAGCCTCGTTTTCAGGTGGAAGTAGAGGTGTTTTAGGGAAGAGAAAGGCGGAGAACTGACCGTGGAGTTTGTGACTGTAGAGCAGGGGTTCTCAGCCTTCCTAACGCTGCAAACCTGTAATTCAGTTCCTCATGCTGTGGTGATCCCAACCATAAACTTGTTCCCACTGCTACTTCATAACTGTGGTTTTGCTAACTGCCGTGCATTGTAATGTAGATACCTGTGCTTTTACTGGTCTTAGGCAACTCCCATGAAAGGGTCTTTTAACCCCCACAAAGGGGTCCGAGACCCACAAGTTGAGAATCTCTTTTCTAGAACTTTCTTGAGGCAGAATGGCTTTGGAGGAAAGTGAGGCCCAAGGCCCTGGGCACCCAGAACCACTCACAGTTCCTGAGATGCAGGCCCTGTGTGGTGTCTCGGCAGAGATTGTACTGGAAGCCTCACCGATGTGTCCGTCTGTCCTTGCAGGCAGACTCCAAGATGGTGTGTGATGTGGTGAGTCGCATGGAGGACACTGAACCATTCTCTGCAGAACTGCTTTCTTCCATGATGCGACTCTGGGGCGACTCGGGGATCCAGGAGTGCTTCAACCGATCTCGGGAGTATCAGCTCAACGACTCTGCCAAATAGTAAGTGCGCACGCGCAGGCCGAAGGCTGGAGGAGGACGCTGGCGCAGGGATGGAGGCTGAGAGACTGGTGAGAGGGGAAAGGTTCTGACTTCAGGGAGTGATATCAGTGAGGGGCGAGGACTTCACTTCCTGTGTCTAGGATGAGGAAGAGGTCAGGGAAGGGAGAAACCCAACAGACAACCACACAGGAAGTTTCTGGAGGACAGGAACCTGTGCACCACCTATGATGGGTAAATATGTTGGCCCATGGGAAGTGGCACCATTAGGAGGTGTGGCCTTGTTGGAAGAAGTGTCACTGTGTAGGTGGGCTTTGAGGTCTCCTAGTGTTCAAGCTCCACCCAGTTCTGGAGAACCAATCTGACTTCAAATCAAGATGTGGAACTCTCAGCAATTCCAATACCATGTCTGCTTGCACGCTGCCATGCTTCCTGCTATGACGGTAATGGGCCAAACCTCTGAAACTGTGAGCCAGCCCTAACTAAATGTCTTTTATAAGAGTCGCCTTGGTCATGATGCCTCCAGCAACAAAACTCAGCTAAGACCCCATAGAGGAGGGTCCAGACTCGCAGGTAGGGTGTCTTTCTTCTATCTAAGAAGCCCCAGGCCGTGAGTGTGAACTGGAAGAGGCAGGTGTGAATAAAGCACCTTCATCCCAGCACTCAGGGAATAGAAGCAGGCGGATCTTTGTGAACCAAGGGCCAACCTGGTCTACAGAGAATTCCAGGTCAGCTAGGGCTAAATAGACGAATCCTGTCTCAAACAATCAAAACACATACACGAGGAATAACAACAAAAATATACAGGCAGAAAGCCATGCAGACAGTGCCTGTCTTCTGTTTCTAAGAAAGCTATAGACTTCGGGCCGAGCTCTAGCTTGAACACTTGCTTGGCGGGTGCTGCACCCTGGGAAGTATTTAGCACCACAAAAATAAATTTCTGAAATGTGTGTGAAAATGTTATAAGGAATCCATTACTTTATGTGTTTCTTACTTTTTTTTTTTTTTTTTTTTTTTTTTTTTTTTTTTTTGAGAGACAGGTTCTGGTGTAACCCAGTCTGGCCTCGAGCTCCCTATGCAGCCAACAATGACTTTGAACTTCTGCCCTTCCTAATTCTGCCTCCCAAGTGCTGGTGTCACCACCACTCCCAGATTTCTTCTAGCTTTAAAGTGAAAAGTAAGAAATAAGTAGTTCTCTGTCAGAAATAGAATAAATAAGCAAGCATACCTTTCAGCATTGTGCTGTAACTAGATAGAAAGAAAAGAGGGAGGTTGGGGCAGAGAAGATGAGGAGAAATGAGGAGTGGTAAAAGCCACAGCCAAGGAAGTGTCTCCGCCCCTCCTGTGACACCAGGGTGACAGCCTGCTGAGCTTTGCCATCCCCTCCCCATGGGAGGCTCTGGAGTCCTGGAATGGATGACACCCTGGGGTTGTGTCTTGGCACTGGGAGTGCCCTAGTTTTTGTAATCTTACACCCTGCCGGGCTCTCCACAAGCGTTTGCAGTGAGCTGCTGTGGGCTTTACCCACCCAGTGTTGAAGGACATGTGTGACTCCCATGTCACCGTGCTTCTTTCTCAGCGGGGACCCGATTCTGGAGTCATTTGTCACTCTCAGCACCCAGAGGCCAGATGTAATGCTAGACGCCCTACACTGGACAGGACAGCCCCAGAACATCTGGTCCAAACTGATCAACCAATACAAAAAAACATGAATAGGGCTGAGATTAACAGTAAGATGATAGATACTTGCTCAGGAAGTGGATGGCACAAGGGTAGCAAGTTCGAGGCTAGCCTGGGCTATACAGTGAGCTCCTGACTCGATTTAAAAAGTTTTAAAATTTTAAAACTGCAATCTGCTTTATACTAGCATAGCCAGCTGGACCCAACAGAGAGGCACTCACTAACGACATGCCGGCATTTCAGTGGTTATGACGGCACCTAATAAACTCGGACCTGTCTTAATTAGTATTTCCATTGCTGCGAAGAGACAGGGCTGCCCTACAGTTTCAGAGGTCTAATCCATTATCATCATGGTAGGAAGCATGGCAATGTGCAGGCAGACACGGTGCTGGAGGAGCTAAGAGTTCTACATCGTGATCTGAAGGAGCCAGGAGGTGGAGTCCACACTGGGAGGAGCTTGAGCATAGGCTCCCTCAAAGCCCACCCCCACAGTGACACGCCTCCTCCAACTAGACCACACCTACTCTAACAAGGCCACACCTCCTAATAATACCACTCCCACGGGCCAAGCACTCAAACAGAGGAGTCTGTGGTGGCCATTCCTATTCAAACAACCACAGGACCAGAGTAAGACCAAGAACCTCTTCCCATGTCTCAGTCTGCATGGGGCTGTACATGGGCGGAGATACGTAAGGTGGGCAGATGCAAGCAGGTTGACCTCTCTTCCAGGAGGACTCTCAGGGGCACCAGAGGGCCTACTAGTCTCAGCCTGTCTTCTGGAGGTCCACCAAATACTCCTCTGGAATTTTACCATTTTATTAGTACTAAAGTGAATCCCTTGCAAAAACATCTCAACAAAGAGTAGGGTATGAAATGAACAGCAGTCCCCTCCCACACACTCACGCACACACACACTCACTCACACACCCATACACACTCACATACACACTCACACACACATTCACATACACACTCACATACACACTCACGCACACACACACTCACACACACCCATACACACACACACTCACACACACACACACACACACACACACACACACTCACACACACACACACACACACACACACCACACACACACACCACACACACACACACACACACACACACACACACACACACACCCCCACACCACACACACACTCACCCACGTACTCACCACACACACACACACAACACATACACACCACACACACACGTCAACAAAAAACATCCCACACACCACCCCCCCCTCATACTCACACACATACACACTCACACACACACACACACACACACACACACACACACACCCATACATACTCACACACATACACACTCACACACCATACACACTCACACACACACTCACTCACACACCCATACATACTCACACACACACACACTCACACACCCATACACATTCACATACACACTCACACACACACATTCACATACTCACATACACACACACTCACTCACACACCCATACACACACCCATACACACTCACACACACACACCACCTGTCACCACTACCTTCAGCTATTTTTATCTACTCATCCTGCTTCAGCCAGTATTTCCTGACTCTTACCTTGTAATGGAGTCCAGGTCACCTTCCTCCTTCTCACACCCCCACTACTTCCAGTTTTCTGCTCTGAATCCCCTACTCCCTCTGAATCCCCACCGCAGTCTCATTCTCTGACTTTCCTTTGCCACATTCTCTGGTCATGTGTTCTGTGCTGCCCAGAGAGAAAGCAACAGCAAGATGGAGGGGGAGACAGATACCCAGACTGTCAAAGGGAGAAGGACCTTACTTATGTGTAGCTTTGCCTTGTCTTGCCGTGTATCCCACGTTTACCTGGAACATATTCTATAGCTCAGACAGGCTTCAGAGCCCCCCCCCCTCTGTCTTATCTCTTGAGTGCTGGGACTGCAGGTACATGCCACCACATCTTGCTGTCATGAACACTATTTGGGGTCAGCATTATGTGCTGTTAGGAGTTAAACTGCCCCTGATAAGGCTATGAAATTGTACAGCTCCAAGAGGAGCCATTAACATCCTAAAACCCCAATTAATCACCATACCAAACCACCCCACCCCAATCCTGCCCCTTGTAGACCCCAGGCTCAGAGGGGAAGGGAGCAGCCTTTTCCTAGACTGGCTTCCTGGTCCTCGCTTCCTTGGTGAGCATAATACTTCTTCACTTTACATGAGACCCTTCCACATCAATCATTAAGCAAGAAAATGTCATATAGACCTGCCTGTAGGCCATACTTATGAAGCCATTTTCTTAGTTAAGATTCCCTCTTCCCAAATATGTCTAGGTTTGTGACTAGTTGAAAAAAAGCCAACCAGCATACATGGTTTGGGAGGCTTTGATAAAACTCAGCCAGCATAAAGTTAGACCAGATGCCAGCTTGTGTGTTCAGAGGATGTCACCCAGCTGAGATAGGAATAGCAAGACAAAGGAACGGGTTCTGCAGGTGTAGCGTCCAAAAGGACCATGGAGATTAGCCTGAAAGAATTGGCCATTAGTAGCTGTGGACAGGAGAGTCAGCCCCTGAGGACTGAGTGCAAAACCTTCCCAGATACACTCTGGCCTCCTAAGGAGCCTGGTGGGTCCAATATCACAGACCTATTCTGGCGCCTCAGCTCCTTTCCCTCGACCACCCCCACTTTGCCTTCCCATTGAGAACATTAGAAGAACCCTGATTCCAAAGATCCAGGTTCCGGGGAGCTCTTACCATTGCTTGGCTGAGGTAGACCCCCTGATCTCCACTTACGAGAGCACCAAAGGGGAAGAGGCACACAGACCTCTTGGTGAAAAGGAAGGAGGATCAGATGGTAGATGGGGGCTCAGAGCCTCTCCAGGTACCACAGAGCTCTAAGCATGAAGATGAGCACGGGACTGTCCTGCACTGAGCCTCGGTTTTTTAATGTGTAGAGCATAAAGATGGAGCATGAATACATGTAAAGAGTAGAACCTGGGACGGGAGAGGTGGTTCACTGGTTAAGAGCACTGGCTGCTCTTCCAGGGGACACAGGTTCAATTCCCAGCACCTACATGGTAGCTCACAACTGTCTGTGACTCCAGTTCCAGGGAATCTGAAACCTTCTCTGACCTCTATGGTGCACATGCATGTGGTGCACAGACATACATGCAGATAAGACACACACATACTATAAAAATAGATTTATTGGGGTTGGGGATTTAGCTCAGTGGTAGAGCGCTTGCCTAAGAAGCGCAAGGCCCTGGGTTCGGTCCCCAGCTCCGAAAAAAAGAACCAAAAAAAAAAAAATTATAAAAAATAGATTTATTTTTAAAAAGAGTAATGTTACCTATTGGCCACTATTATTTTTTTAAGTGAAGACATAACAGAACTGTGCTATGAACTTGGTAGTCTCATTTGCTGGGTCTGTGTGCCCAGCTCCTTCGAGTCTGAATAAGAGGACCTCAGAGACTGCAAGTCTAAGCCCCTCAGACTCTCTCTTGCTTGACACCCCTCCTGTCCCCGCCGCCATAGGTCCCACAGTCAATCTTGGAACGGCTATGGCTGACATCAGACTCTAAAAGTGGTGAGGCTAGAACAGGGCCCGGGTCCATGGACTCTTGTCTGTTGTCATCCCCAGCTACCTGGACAGCTTGGATCGGATTGGAGCCGCTGACTACCAGCCCACCGAGCAGGACATCCTCCGAACCAGGGTCAAAACAACTGGCATCGTAGAAACCCACTTCACCTTCAAGAACCTCCACTTCAGGTGAGGCCTGAGGAGATGGGGCAGGGAGACAGGGGAATGGTCATGCCCTGCCTCACCCCATGGATAGCCAGGTAGCACCTTGCCTCAAAGGCCTTTCTCATTTGGTCAGACAGCTAGATACCAGAAGAAGCCCATCTGGGTGCTTGGTTTCTGCCAAGTTCAAAGGCTAAAACCACAAGTGGCTTACTTAAGAGCCCTCTGGAAGGGAACATGGTGGTAAGCCTGACAGGCGGGTAAGCAGTGCCTGGAAGACCAAAGATCACTATGGTCTCAAACCTAAAGAGCCTGAGAGAGCGGCTCTCCCACTCGTGTGCTGAAGGACCTAGAGAAGGCAAGGCCCAAACAACAAAGAAAAAGCCCAGGTTTTCCCCAGCACAGGCTCTGAGGCCTGAGAACAAGGGCCTAAACTGTGCTGCTAAGGTTCCAGGACCCTACTAGAGGATTTTGTCTCCGAAGAGTAGTCTTCATGTGCTAAGTAAGGCCTGGTGACCCCTGTTCTGTCTGCCAGGTCTGGTGTCTTGATAGCAGGAGACGGAGAGCTGAGGCAGGGCTTTGAGCCAGTCTGCTTGAGCACACAGTTCAGTCCTGGGACAGGTCTCATGGGTGATGAGAGCCGCCTCCAGTCCCAAAGGGCAGCCTCCAGTCCCCAGGGTGGCAGTGGCTTGTCCGTCAGTCTGTCGGGGTTCAGAATGAGGTGCTGCTTGCCCACTGCTCACCACTGTCACCACTAGTCCCAGGCATCCCGGCCCTCACAGCTTCCCCTGCCTTCCAACAGGCTGTTTGACGTTGGGGGCCAGCGATCTGAACGCAAGAAGTGGATCCACTGCTTCGAGGATGTCACGGCCATCATCTTCTGTGTCGCACTCAGCGGCTATGACCAGGTGCTCCACGAGGACGAAACCACGGTGAGTGACCTCAAGGCTGGCCCTAGACCATGTCAACAATCGGAGTCCTCAGGCCTCACAGACGGGCAGTGCCGGGCGCCCTTGCCTATTTTGTGTCGCCAAGGTAATTGCGAAGTGAGGCCAGTGCAGAGGCAGAAGCAGGGCCTCTGGGGGCCTCCTGCTGCAGTTCGTGTAATAATTCACTACAAATAGCATATCAGAAAGCACCTTGTTAGTAAACAATGGAGTCAGAGCAGTCAGACCAGGAAAAAAAGTTAAGCAAATCTACAAAGCCAGACCGCAGCGGAGCAAGGGCACGCGTGCAACAGAGGGGGCTTTAGCCTGTCTGCCTTCCCTGGGTACTGCCCAGCCTGAGAGGTGTGGGGCTGCCTGGCCAAGAAGGACCCCAAGATTGAAAGCATACTGGTGAGTGTCAAGCGTGGCTTTGGGCTTTCTCTGCCAAACTCGGTGTCTGAGACCTGCCACCTGGCTTGAGAGGGGGCCCTCGCCTGCCTGCCCCTTGGCCTCGTCCTGGCTCTGCTGCCCATTGGTATACTGTAGATTCAGGCAGTGACCTTTCTGCCTGGGCTTCTGTCGTGTGAAAGGCGGACAGTAACAGCTCCAGCCTTGTCTAAGGCTGCTGGTCATGGGAGTGTTTCTGGCTTAGCAGTGCCCAGCTTGTGGATACATTCTCACTGGTGACTGCCCTGAGCCAGATACATCCACGGAGCTTTTCCCACTTGGAGTTTAAGCTACCAGTCTGTGGACCTGTTCACAGAGCCTGGGAAGGGACCCAGGCCTCAAGCATGTCCTACTGGGACAAGGGAGGCAAGCCTGCTTCTGAGAGTGGGGCTTGTGGCTGTGGGCTCACGCTGGGGCATCTCCTATCTGGAGTACAATCAGACCCTTCACCCTGAGCCTCTGGGATCACACCAAGGGTCACTGAGGGGCTTGTGGTCAGGCTAGCCTTGAACAAGGCCTGTCTTCCTTATGAGTCCGATTGGCCAGTCATTACTGGTGTCTGTGGGGGTGTGAATGAGCTCTGGGGGTACTGTGGGGTACGGTGCTGGTAGAGGAGGACCCGCCGTCTTGAGTGCCTTTGAGCTCAGCTGCTGTTCCGGGCTTTCATCGTGTGCTAGCTGGGTTTCCGCGCTGTCACTCACAGTGGCTGCGGCAGGGAGTGGGGTTAAACGTGTCCTCCACTGCTCTTGAACCCCAGACTCTGTGACTAGCCAAAGCCAAGGACCTTCTCTGTTAGTACATCCATGTGAATGAATGACCCAGTTCTCTCCACAACGATGGACTGCCTCTGTGCTACGACAGCTACGTGTTCTTGTCCTCAGCCTACCTCTTCTCCTGACCACATCCGGAAGTACATGCTACGCCCAACATGGAATTGACAAAGAGTCAAGGAGCTGGAGGCTGGATGGGAGGAGACCCTTCCCACTGGAGCATAGCCTCCTTTTTGAGCCAAGACCTGGGACCATCAGCTGTGAGGCCAGGCCCTCAGCAATTCCCAGAGCCCAGGATGGACCTGAGGGAATGTCCAGTCACCCCAAAGCCTTATGGCCTCAGGTCTCCAGGTTGGGAGTAGCCAGCCTTACTACTCGGTGGCAGCCAAGCCCTGAAGCTCTTGGTTCCAGCGTTCTTCCTGACTCTCTCGGCCCTCCCCCTGCCTCCAGCTCATTCCCCATTTTTCTTGCTTTCCTCCACAAGGGCTGGAGGTAAGAACCTCGGGGAAGGAAAAGCATGTGAGCCTAAGTCGGAAGCAAGCTCTTCCCCCAGTTCTCCCTCCCCAAGGCTGGCCACCCGACAGCCAAGGGAGAGAACCAAGCCTCCAGGAACAAGGGCTGCTTTCCAACATGCCAGCGGCCCACAGCAGCAGCCGTGGCTGTGGTGGCAATGAACCGATACTACTGTGGAACTAGTGCTCGTCAGAACAGGGGAGCCTGTGTGTGAGGTGGACAGTTTGGGATCCAGATGGATCCAATTCAAGGCCTGGCACCACTCCTGCCAGCTGTGTGACCGTGCACGATCGCCACACCTTCCTCAGGCTGTGCTGCAGGGAGACAGTGGTAAAACCGCCTTACGGGCTAAGAGCCGGAAGGCTGTCTACAAAGACATCTCTCAGTAAAAGGAAGTTCCACTCCTCTGTCCAGACAACGTAGCCAGGGGACAGGTGGTAGCATATGGATGCTCTTCCCCGGAGAGGCAAGATGTAGGCACCAATTGCCCAGTCCTTGGTCCTCGGCCTTCCCAAGCCAGCTCTGCACTTCCCTCCCTGGCCTGTGGGGAAAGTTGGGGCTGCAGAGACAAAGATGTCTGGAGGCAGCTCCCGAGCTAGGCCAGGAAGGCCCTGCGGTTATTGGCTGCCCAACACCGGACCAGCCACCCTGCCCGCTGCACCCTGGGACCCCACGGGCTCATCTTGTCCTCGTACCTGCTCTCAGCGCCACCCAGCCAGGCCTCAGGCTGCCACAACTTCACCACCACTACTGCCACGAGCGCCTGCAGGGCCTTTTCTTACCAAAGCAAGGCCAAAACCATGGGCAGCTCTGAGAGACCCTCCAAGCCCAGCAGGTATGAAGCACCTCCCTCTGATCAAACATGAGCTAAGAGTTGAAAGCAGCAGGTTCTCAGGGCCCCGCTGGGTGACTTTGCTGTGAATGCCGGCCCCAGGCCTACGCTCCATGCTGGCTTCTGAGCTAAGGCCCTCCTCCCTCCATAGCCTTCCATCCCAGCCACGGGGCACCCATCACAAGGCAGGCGAAGCCTGTGTGAGTGACTTGCACAGCTGCCCTGGACTTCCTGGGTCTGAGACCAATTGGATCAGTTTTTCAGGATTTCTCTTTTTTCTTCTCGTGTTTGCTGTTGGGTTTTTTTAGCTTCCTCTCAGTTTTAATCTGTTTTACTGAGTTTCTTCTTGGGGCTGTCCTGGCCCGTCTTCTGAGAAACCAGTCCCTACTCCCAGCTTTCTCAGAGAGAGAGCTTCCCTCAGCCCAGTCATAGCTCAGTCATCCAACAAAGTCGCCCAACCAACCAAGGCCACAGCAACATCACCCCGAGACGCTGTCCCCCTGGTGTCTGCTTCCAACTCAGGATTAATTCGAGGACCTCCCTCCTCGGTTAATGTTATTCAGCTGAATGCGTGCGCCCTCCTGACCTTGCTGGCAAAAATGAATGAGACCCCAGTAGAGACGTCTGCATGATCACGATTTCGTGTAGACATGTTGGATGGTGGTTGTACCCCTGTCCTCTACGTGCATGGTGCATGTCCTCTCCAGGGACTGCAGCCTCTGCAGTGACCTCACTGCCCTGCCCAGGCCAGCTCTCTCTGAAAGGGACAGCACTCCTGACCCACCCCAGCTCCAGCCAAACCTGCCTGTGTGTGGAATGAAGCCGGGACATGTCCTGTTTGTCCATGTGGGCCCTCTGTCTCTGTCCCCAGCAATGCATTGAGAGCCTTGGTGGCCCATCCCTCTGCTTGTCTTGCTATGTCGTAGCCGCAGTTGGTCAGGGTGCTGGGCAGGCCGGACTCACCTGGGTCTCACTCTGTTGCAGAACCGCATGCATGAGTCTCTGAAGCTTTTTGACAGCATCTGCAACAACAAGTGGTTCACAGACACCTCGATCATCCTGTTTCTCAACAAGAAGGACATATTTGAGGAGAAGATCAAGAAGTCCCCACTCACCATCTGCTTCCCTGAATACACAGGTAGAGCCCTCCCCATCCCACACAACCCCGTGCAGCTACGGGGCAGCCAAGGAAGCAGGTGCCTTTGCTGTGCTCGTGTATCCAGATCACCCTGCAAAACCCACCCCAAAGACTTGTACTAGAGCCGGGCAGCGAGGGCCTGGGCCCCTGGCTTGTCACATCTGCATCTCAGTGTAATATTAACAATCTAGGGAGCTCAAGTGAGGCATCTGTAAGCAGAGGGCGCATGCACAGTGGGAACCCACAACAGCCAAGGGACAACAAACCTGGTCTTAGAGTAAGGTCGGATAGCAGACTTTACCATAAGGGTGAAAATGCCCATGCAAAGCGCAGCACTCGCTATGTAGTCCATGACCACGCAATCTGATGTCACTGCTACGATCACAGTGAGAAACAGCTATTCTAACAGCACCTCCCACACAGGTGGCCACAAGACCGACATGGTCCATTGGCTGGGACAGACTCTGGCAAGCAGCAGGGCCTTGCCTATACTGCAGAAGGTGCAGGGACAAGAAGCTAGCTATCAGTGACCAGGGACCCCGAGGGAGCCTCAAGGCTGGCAATCGGATCAGGTGGGCTGTAGTAAGCCCAGGACAAGCCAGTTCTTGTCAGCTGTTCTGAGGTGGCCAGGTCCTAGGGGACACAAATCCTGGCAGCATGTGCCTGTGGATCGTGGCCTGAGGTGAAGCAAGGGTTCTACACTCTGCCCTTCTTACACTTGTCTCTCTAAATCAGGCCAGTAGGCCAGTAGGCCAGTAGGCCAGTAGGCAAGGAGTCCGAGAGCATTCAGCTGAGGAGACCAGGGCTCAGTCTCCCTCGCCAGCCAGCCAGATTCTTCTCTAGCTTTAAGATGGCCTGTGGGACCCCCTTGTCTGCTAGTCACCAACTGAGTCAAGACAGGAGGGGACCCTAACTGAGAAGGAACTGGCCTTAATTCCAGCCCTGATTTAGCCAACAGCATGGTCTGTTAGATGCTCAAGTCCAGAGCTGTGGCCTACACATGTGCCTGAGATGTGGCCTACACACTCCCTCAGATTGGTCACCCCAGCTCTGCACTGTGGTCAAATCCAGTCCTTGTCCAGCTCCTTCCTTACCAAGTGGTTCCAGCATGGACTACGATAGCCCTGGATTCTTGGAAGCTGGAGCAGTAAGGGGGAGGGTGAATTCCATATAAAGTTGAAGTCTTACCCTTCTGCTCTTCCTCCAAGCCAGTACTTTCTCCCAAACATCCTCTCCCTGGACTTACCAGGGAGCCAGATCAATGTGGGGACATCTTGGAAGACTATGAGTGAGTCAGTTCTCAGTTGTCCTAGAACAGAGGACAGTGTCAAGGAGAGGGGAAGGAGCCCAGAGCATCTCATAGCCAGGACGAGTACATGGTCCGACTTTATCCGTAGCGTCAGGAGGGGCCCTGCCCTCTCTGCAGCCTCACAAGCACACAGAGAGGCAGAACCTGCTCAAAGCCAGGCTCCCACCTGCACCTGCAGCCTGTGTTGAGGTGGAATTTGTGTCACGGTCTGTAAGTGTGAGAAGAAAGTAGCTTTTCAGGCCGTCCTCAGCTTGGACAGTCGGTCGCTGGGATGGAGAATGTTCTGTTGCTTCCTTCGGTGATCTCTGCTCTAGGTCTCCACCACCAGCCGGTTGGCACAAGCCACTGTTGCTGGAGTTGAACCCGTAGGTTTCCTACTCTGTCGCTTTCTAGTGGTCCTGAGGAGGCTTTAGGGACCTGCTCCATGGCCACTGGCCTGACACGCAGTGACACAGTGGCCAGTGCAGGCCTGGGCCCTCCCCTCACTGACCCCTGCCGTTTCATCTTCCAGGCCCCAGTGCCTTCACAGAAGCTGTGGCTCATATCCAAGGGCAGTATGAGAGTAAGAATAAGTCGGCTCACAAGGAGGTCTACAGCCATGTCACCTGTGCCACGGACACCAACAACATCCAGTTCGTCTTTGATGCCGTGACAGATGTCATCATCGCCAAAAACCTGCGGGGCTGTGGCCTCTACTGAGCCCTGGCCTCCCACCCAGCCTGCCACTCACTCCTCCCCTGGACCCAGAGCTCTGCCGCCGCTCAGATGCCCTATTCAGTGAAGAAAACCCCGGAGGCTGGCCTGGGGGGCAGCAGGAGGCATCCTCTGAGCGTCCCAACTCCAACTGCGTGACACGTGGGAACAGGGTTGGGCAGAGGCATGGAGCACCACACCACAAGGCCAGAGACCACTCATGCCACCTGGGCGCTGCTCACTGCTCAGCTGCGTCTCTTACTCAGAGGCCGGGTGGGCAGCACTGCCCTCTGGTTCAGAATGGGCATGTCCTGTTCTCTGCACCTCCTGCTCGGTGTCCTGGTGATAGGGTGGCCGGCAGAGTGGCCCGCGGCAGGTGCTGCTTGGTCAGGAGATAGTCGATGCCATCTCTCAGCTTTCCTTAGGGTCTGTTTGGTAGAGGGCGGTTCCGTCGACAAAAGCCAACATGGAGTCAGGCCACTTCTGGGGTGCAAAGACTCAGACCTTGGGGAGGGGTTCTCTCCTCCTTCACCTTGGATCTTGGCCCTTCTCTGGTCCTCTTCCCTTGCCCTGGGCTCCCCAGGATACTCAGCCCTGACTCCCACGGGGCTGGGAATATTCCTTAAGACTGGCTGACTGCAAAGGGGTGTTGGTGGAGTAACAGTCCTGCGCCACAGAAGGGGAGGGCTTGAGGGGCAGGCAGCTCCTTCCTGAGGGCTAATGGTGAGCCCTGAGAATGCCATCTGAGAATCACACAGGCTCAGCTGTCCTGGCCGGCAGTGAGTAGACAGGCCACGGCTTCAGTCTCAGACAGAGCAGGCAGCAGCCTCGCCACTGGAGACTGTGTAGGCAGAAGCATAGGAAACTTATGAGCCAGGCTCTGAAGCCAGAACCCTGCTTTACTCCACCCTTGGTCAGGAAGTAGAAAGCCCTTGGTATATTCCTGGTCTCGGGGCAAGCAGTGAGCCAGCACCCTGAAGGGTGGGCTCAGGAGAAGTGTAAACCACAGACACACGGCTAGCCCCTGGGTGGGCGAGAGCCCTAGGAACCCAGGCACGGGCTTTACTTCAGAGATTCCCCAGCAGAAAGGGGTGGTGTGGTTCTTGGCAACCCTAGCCTCAGCTGACTTTGGACAGCCAGCACATGTCCCTGCCGCTCCTAGACATCTCCAGTCAGCTGGTACAGCCAGTGGGTCGGGCGGGCTTGAATGCTCAGTGGCAGGCTGTACTGAAGGATATAGATGTGCAGTCAAGAAAGGTCTCTGCCTCCTCAAGCCCTGTATTTTCCTGGCCTTCACTCTGAGTCCTGCTCTGTCACAGGGCAGGCAGGACCCTGGCCCTCTTTCATAGTCCCCATGTCCTTGCCACCAGCTCTGGACTTGTTGGTTCCAACAAGAACAGAACTCTGGGTGGTCTAGGGAGACACAAGGACCTTCCCCAGTGCCAAAGCTTATCGGGGTAATCCTCTGGGGAGCTCACCCCAGTCTGGGTGATCCTCTGGGGAGCTCACCCCAGTCTGGCTGCCTTGCCCTTCCCCCTCCACCCATATTTGCCTCCATTGTATATATATCCCTGTCATCTTAGGACCCTGTGCCATGTACAAGGGGTGACAGTAGAGCCTGGAGACCGCAGTCTCAGTGATCTGTTGTGATGGCAAAGGCCAATTCAGTCCTTGGACCAACAGCAGCACCCCTGGGTGTGGCCACCCGTCTACAGACTGTAACCCCAAGTTTAAAAGCACCTGCTGTCAGGGGATCTTAGCCAAGCCCCATCTTTTAAGATCACTTCCAGGAAGGGAGACGTCACCACCCCTAAGTACTCCCCTACAGCTTCCCATCCCCCGTGTGGCCCCTCCAGATCACTGCAGCTCAGCTGTGGGAGCCCTCGGCTACCCCGGGGCCTGTACCCAGCCCTCCCGCTCCTGTCTCCAGGGCTGCCTTCTCCCCCACCTACTGTGTTCAGCCTAGTGCCGTGCTCGCTCTTAGCCTCAGAGCTGTCTACTTGAAGCCTTCAAGAATGTGGTCCATAGGGAAAGCTGGCCTGCCTCCCACCCATGTCTTCACCAGCAGTTCTACCATGGGGGACAAATGTGTGTGGCAGATGAATCTTGGTGCCGCCGTGGCTTTGGGGATGGGGGAAGTGTTGAGAGTGACCAGATCAAGAAAATGTGCAGTGGCCGTGTCCCCCGCGGGGCCATGCTAGTTTCTGAGTCAGCAGGCCAGGTGGAAGCCAGTTTCTAGGAAGAGTGTCTTCCCCACATTCGGAGAACTGTGCCTGTTGCCTAGGTGCCTGTGGCCAAGTCCTGTGCCCTGTGCCCATGTCCATTCCAAGAATCTTCCCTTTAAGCATAGGCAGAGGCCTCTGAGCTGTGGAGAGTGCTGCTGGGCTCTGTACGGGGGCGGGAATGGAATCCTCCCATTCCGAGCCACTCACTAGTATTGGCCTTCAGCCTTTCTCGATCCCTTCGGTGGATGGAGCCCCTAGACCCTGGCGCCCTGTCCCCTAGTCCCCTCGTGTGTGTCATGCAGAAGATCTCCATCATCTCAGCCTCGAAGCCAGGCCCACACACTGTTGGGGGCTGGAGGCTCCTGACCTGTGTGGTCTGCACTGGGTAGCACTGAGTGCCCTGTCCAACCCCATCCCCAGGATGTCCACAGAGGTTGACAGTGCTTCACTCTGACCCTTGCCACCTGCAGAGAGTACTGCCACAGAGGTGTGCCTGTGATTCCCACGTACTGCATGCTATAGCCAGTGAGACCAGGGTGCACGCTCCTGACCTCCTCCCCTTCATCTGACCCAGCCTCTTGGCATGGAGATCCACTACATCCAGGAGAGACCCTTCCAGATCTTCCCTCCTGACCCAGTAGTAGCCTGTCACCCTCTTCTAAAGATCCTGAGGGCACAGAGCATTTTCCAGCTGCCACCCCGTTTTTCTGGGCCTCCTGGTAAGCTCCAGGTGTGGCTTCCAGGAACCCAGTCCTGAGTCACTGAGACAAGCACCGTCCAAGGTGGTAATCCCGTCAAGGTACAAGCTAAAGAAAGTTCCAGCATCCCAAAGGATCCCAAAGGAAGCAGGCTTCCCCACACCCCACCGCCCAGTAAGGAGAGCCTTGTACACATCTGCTTAGAGAGCGGGGCTCAGCCTCACAGAAACCCCCAGCCCCCATGCCAGATTATGGTCATGTCAAAGAGGGAGCTGGAAGAAAACCAGAATTTATGGCCCCCACCCAAAGTCCTGGGCCTCTAGGCAGAGTGCACTGCCCTCTGACAGACACAAAAGGCCACTAACAGAAACAGCACCCTTCCCAGCAGCCCTCAGTCCTCCTCCCGCCCCTCCCCTCAGCCTCCTGCACCAGCCACAGTTGCCTGCCCAGCATGGACAGCAGCCGTACACTTCCTGTGTTCTCCCTGACTTGACCCCTGTGGCCTACGCACACGCACCCTCAAGTCCCAGGCCAGAGGTTGGGCACCCTACGTTCCCCTTAGCAGCCTTCTTAGGTGTACCGACCCCACCTCCTGACCCACCGCCATCATCTACCCTCACCTCATTAACTGTAATTTTGTAAGAAGAGTGACTTGCTGGTTAATAAATACCTAGTTATTGTAATAATTTATTGGCTGCCATAATGTATTTATTAGTAACCCACCATTAATAAACGTGCCAGCTCTTTCTAGCATGAGTGTGATGCATGTGTCAGTGCCAGAGAAGCCCACACAACAGGTTCTCGCAGTCTCGGGACCGTGGGCAGCCCAGCAGAGTAGGCACAGCGCTGTTGGCAATGCTGGCCACCGTCCGCACTCCCAGCCTGCCAAGGACAGCAGACGGAGCTGCCTCCCAGGCCCAGGACCCTAAACACTACCCCCTGGTGTCTCAAGGTAGCTAGGGCCCATGGCACTGCCCTGGTGATGGGCACCGAGACATCCTTTCCTGCTGTCCTCAGTTCTGCTGCCACCTGGGTGGTAATGGACTGGGAGGACTCCAGTGGCTCCGTGCGAAGGTGACAGGGGGCAGGTGGCTGCTGGTCATCTGCCACCCCTGACTCCTCACTTTTTCAAATGGTGGCATGTGGTATGAATGTCCCTGGCATCTGTTTCCTCCCATACACTCTGCTCCGGGCATGTTGGGATGGGGAAGTCTCAGTACCGGCGCTCCCCCACCAGCAGCTCCCCTTCCCGCTGTCCTCCCAGAGTTCTGTGCAGGCTGCTGCACAGCCTCCCCCTGCAGAGCAGGTCTGTGTAGACTCCAGTCCCACAACCTCTGCTAATCTGTGCTGCCCCAGGTCGTCAGACGTCGTTAATGCCTGTGGTCACTGTGTCACTGGACTCAGCGTGGACTACGGTGTTGGGGTGGGGACTCTGGTGGGCTGAGGCTCAGTAGGCAGGGATCCGAGAACCTCGGTGACCTGCTCTTCAGTCCTCCAGACCTAAGCTTCAGTGACCCTTAAGGATCCCTCAGCCCTGTCCATAGCAAGTAGTCCCCAACTTTAGCTTGTTTAACTCTGGTGACCCGTCTGTGATCTCCTCCTGGTCCTCAAGAGTTCCCAGTGTCTGCACTGTGCCCACTGCCACCTTAGACTCGGCAGCTCCTGGGACACGGGGAGTTGAGAACTCGCTTCTGGCCGAGGTTTTGCATTGGCAGCCGTAGGACATGGTGCCCCTGTGGGGGTGGAATGTCTTTTTTCCTGTGGCATCTTAGGGGTCTCAGAGCTTCCCTCCCAGACTTGCATTGATAGCCAGTGTCACAGTGCTGGGCCCTGAACACAGACAGGACTGCATGGTTCTACCTTCGTGAGCAGATTCACCAACACGGCACTGGCAAGTGAGTGTGCAAGGGACAGGGAGGCTGTACCGGCGAACAGGAGTGACGGTCTCTGGGTTTGCTTAGCAGAGGCAAAGGCTAGTGATTAACTGCAGATTCAAGAGGCACTATATGTTTTCCCTGTTGCCATGGGGATGTGGAAAGCAGCTGAGAACTTGGACTGTGCACCCCCACATTACCATCACCCCTAGGGCCCAGTATATGCCTCTGTTTATAGGGGGAGCGGATGGGAGCCAGAGCCTCCAGCATGTGATCTGGGCAAGCACGCTACGCAGCCAGCCACACCTCCCAGGACTAGTCTATTCTCTTTAAGGTCACCTTATTGTCCCCTACAGCCTGATGAAGCTAAATGACACAGGCAGGTAGAGAGCCGGGCATGGTGCTGGGCAAGGTGGGTCCCTAGGACCAGTAGTGGTCACCAAACCATCGTCCTTAGCCTCCTGCTCAGATGGGAAGGCAGAATGGCCACCAGGCCAGCAGCCAACCTGGCTCCTACTCTTCGTTTCAGGTCCATGAGCTTCAGCAATGTTGGCCACCATCCGCACCCATTCTGTCCTCCTTCCTTTACCTGCTAGAGAGCTCTGGTGTGGATTGCTCAGAGCTGGGGGTCAGACCCCAGTGATGAGAGTCCCAGAGCTAGAACAGACTGTTTAGGACAGTAAGAGAGGCTGCCTCTTCCCACACCTCTCTGTGCAGGGAGAGGTTCACTGACAGAGCAACAAGGCTCTCCTCTACCACAAGAAGTAGGTGAATGCACTTGGCTTCCCGAAGTAAAATAAACGATCCTTGCCTAGGATGAACGGCCATCCTCCTGAGACTCGGGGTTTTATTTTGGGCGCCCGCCACATTCAGCCATTTACCAGACAACTTTCTGTATACAAGCTAGCAATCCCTATCCGCCATGCTTAAGACCTTGTAGGGATGGTTGTGGCTGGTTTAAGCCAAGCAAGAGGAGGCATGGCCCTCCACGTTCCTTGAATAGCTACCCTCAATGATGCTAGTAATGGCCACACCATGGCGTGTACTCCCCCACCTGATATCCCATGAAGGAGAACTGAGGCAGCAGGATCCAGATACAAGGAGAAACCCCAGCTGACTCCAGTCCAGCACCACGCTCACACACGCTTTAGAGAGACTATCACGTGCTAGAGACTGCCATTTGGATTCTGGGTGTCCTAACCTCAGCCTCGCCTGGAGAGCCACGGCTGGTTCCCAGGCCAGTCTCCCATTGGCCCGGAATGGTGACTACCATTCCATGCCAGTGTCAGACGCACCGTGATGCATACCTACCTGCAGGCCCTACAAACCGACCTCATGGAGGAGCCTGGGGTCCAGGGCCTCCTGGGTGCTAAACAGCCCAGTCTCTCTTCACACCTAACTCTCTTCTTCTCTTCCCTGTCTCTGTGTGTCTCTCTGTCTTGCTCTTTCCCCTCTCCACCCGGGGCTGCAGAACCGCATGCACGAGTCTCTCATGCTCTTCGACTCCATCTGTAACAACAAGTTTTTCATCGATACCTCCATCATTCTCTTCCTCAACAAGAAAGACCTCTTTGGCGAGAAGATTAAGAAGTCACCCTTGACCATCTGCTTTCCTGAATACCCAGGTGCGTGTTATCGTGGCCCTGTATAAAAGAAAGCCGCTGCCAGCCCTGATTGTGGACCTGGATCCCCTCCCCCCACCCCACCCCCAACCCTCACCCTTACCTCCATAAAAGACGCCAACTGGAATCCCACAGCCTGCGGGCTCCAGGGACAGGCTGGGCCAGCACCATGCAGACCAGCTAGAGAGCAAGGGGCCAGTGCAGGAGTCTGTCGGTGTATTGGAGAAGCACTGAGACACGGCTAGTTGTGGACCACCCAAGCCACGGGTACCATGGCAATTGATTCAGGGATCAAGGCAAAGGCAGGACCACTGGTGTTTCTGAGCTTTTTGCCCCTGAGGTCTCGGGACTTAGTAGGAAAGCCCTCCAAGGGTAGGTAAGGATACCTGTCCTTCCCCTGGCCCAGCACAGCAGCCGTCCTGTGATAGGAAGGGGCAGTAGCCTAAGTACAGTTCAGGCACCTGCGCTCTGCCACCAGTTTGTTCTGAACATGCCACACCTTCGCTATCATGCCAACTCCCGCCCCCTCGCACAACCTCACAAACGCTTCCCCTCCTCCAGAACACACCACTTCACGTATCGCACGCCCTCTCCGCCCCTGCCTGCATCTCCTCTGCTCTTGCTGGTCCCTTTTCCCACCTTGTATGGTTCTCGGAGTTGGGGGTGGGATCGCAACCAGTCTTCCCCTGCCCCGTGCCAAAAAAGCTCTTTCCAAATGGGCATAGGAGGGAAAGGCTAGAGACAGGGTTGGTTCGATGCCAGAGCTCAGCCCAGCCCTCTAGAAACTGGATAGTTTTAGGGATCCCTTGGAGCAGAATCAGGCTGAGAACAAGACCAACACCCCGAAAGGCAGGGGTGTCCCCATACTCCAGGGACGGCCACATGTTGCATGGGCCTGGAACTCACTCACTAGGGCCACACAGGTCCCCAGAGCCAGCCGAAGGGGTCCTAAACTACAGCACAGGTGGATGACAGTCTCTCCCAGCTTCTTCTCTATCTAAAACAGCCATGTGAAGAAGGCCCACCAGCTTGTACTGTGGGGCTTGCAAAGGTGCAGAGGGAACCAGTTGCTTAATCTGCTGCACCCCATTTTTATCTGGGTGCCACAGCAGACTATGATGGCACCTCAGGGTGGCTAGAGGAATGGTGAGAGAGACAGACAGGCATTTGGTAGCAGATCTGTGTAACTGATGGTCAGTGTTGCCATGGTCCTGAGAGGAGGAAAAGGCAGAGGGAGTCAAGGATGACCCTCTGCAGGCAGAGCAAGTGCAAAAACACCCCCAAAAGGCCAAGGAGGCCATGCCAGAGCAGGCACAGCTCTTAGCAACCACTGCTGAATTCCTCTGCCTCAGCAAGAATGTGGCCTGGGTGGCCAGTCTCACTGGTGTGCAGTACATTCTGGAAGTCCCCAGTTCTCCAGGGCCTGCAGAGGATACAGCTGGAGTGCCAACAGCCGGAAGAGAAAAGAAAGTCACAAATGTTATGCCACCGTGGGATATGGAGTTATGAGGGCACAGAACGGGTAGGAGGAGGAGGGTTAGGAGGTCACTGAGAGACTGGATGAGCCAGGGTATGTGTGTGCAAGGTAGTTGTGTAAGTACACCGGGCTTATCAGGCGTGGCACAGTGGACCACATCTGGAAGTCTGCCTGTTCTTGAAGCTTTCCATCTGGGAAGCTCCTTAGCACAGCAGCCTGTAGCACTCCCCGTTCTCTGGGGGCCTTGCTGAGCTCACCGACACCTACCACCGAATGTGCTTCTGCTCTCAATAGCTCTGTGATGAGGGTGGAAGGGGCTAACCCTACCCCACCTGGGGGATGTCCCATCCCTCAGCCTTCACGGAGGCTCAGCCTTCACAGCGGCTCAGCACCAGCCTGGAACTCCAGCTTGGAGCTATCTTTTCTTTCAGAAGGGAAGAAAGACCTTGCCGGCCAGGGCCTCCAGTGGCCCACACCCTGCCAGCCAGCCTGTGCTCACACTCCCCCAGGATACCATTGTTTTCTGTATTGGCCATTTCCTAACAGACTAAGGGAAATGGGGCACCTTCCTTGTTCTGGACTTTTCCAAACATTTGTTGTGGTCTACAGCATAGGTTATTCAACTAAACAGTGCCCACAGGGCAGATCCAGAAGTGCTTAGACAGTAGCTGATTGGAAAACTCCTTAAATCATCCACAAACATGCCCTGCTATCCCCCACCCAGCCTGCCAGAATCAAGGGGACCCCAAAGGAATTGTTAGAGGTACTGTAGAGCCCAATGGGTAGCTCACATAAGCTTGTCACTGTTCCCATGTCCTGGCCACTTACCCAAGAACTGAGACTTAGCCCACGAAGGGACCTCTCGGAGGAAGCTACTACATGCAGACAGACCACAGGCTAGTTTGATGCCCACCACACCTGAAGTACCACAAGACTGCCTCTTGGCGCCCTCCTCCCTGGACTCTGTTCACAGGTTTATTAGAATTGCAGGGTTGGGGTTAGAGATGCTCAGTGATTAAGAGTGTGTCCTGCTCTTGCAGAGGACCCAAGATCAGTTCCTAGCACCCATCAGGTGCCTCACATCTACCTCTTAATTCCATATCCAGGAGATCCAATGCCCTCTCTGGCTTCCGTGGACACTGCACTCACATGTGCATATCCTCACACAGGCATACACACACACACACACACACACACACACACACACACACACACAAACAAAAAAATAAATCTTAAAAAGTCACATGGGCTGGGGAGATGGCCCAGTGGTGAGACAGTGTAATGGAGTTGGTTTCCATTTCATCTTCGTGACATGGAAAGGTCCTTGCTTTACCTAGCTTTGTTAATGAGATCATCTGTGACCACGGCTCTGCCCAGAGCCATCTCGGACATACAATACAAACACAGTAAGTGAAAGCTGAGGAAGCAGAAGCCAGGCAAGGCCGGGCCTTTGGTGGTTTGTAGCTTCCGTGCAGCCTTGCCCTGGAGAATCGGGTGAGGCAGCAATGCTGTTCCCTCCGGCCTCACCGCGCCTGCTCTGCCTCCTGCCCGCCCGTCCACGCCCAGCTCTCACCAGGGCGTCTTGCTTGTCCCTCTGTATCTTTCCACAGGCTCCAACACCTATGAAGACGCAGCTGCCTACATCCAAACACAGTTTGAAAGCAAAAACCGCTCACCCAACAAAGAAATTTACTGTCACATGACTTGTGCCACAGACACGAATAATATCCAGGTGGTATTCGACGCCGTCACCGACATCATCATTGCCAACAATCTCCGGGGCTGTGGCTTGTACTGACCTCTTGTCCTGTATAGCAACCTATTTGGTAATGATTCCAGCACTCACAGAACAGCTTGTGTACACACACACACACACACACACACACACACCACTAACCAGTGCAAGTTGGTACATAAAACTTTAAAAAGGCATACCATAACCTTACCTATACACACGTATATATTAGAAAAATGTTTTTAGTTAATATTTAAAAGAGCTGCGGACAGAACTGACCACCATCCCTAGCTCATCAGTTTCCCTGGGACAGCACATGAGCATGCACACATGTGCGTGCACACTCACACAGGGCATGGTGGGAACCTGGGTTGGCACTCTTTCCTCTAGACAGCCCCAGGGCATGAGCACGGCAGGCAGGGGGAGACCTGGTTCTGTCCAGCCTGTCCCCCTCTGTATCCTACCATGAGGCAGCCTGCTCAGTTCTGCCCTGCTCCTCCCCAAATTTCAAAAACATTTAAGAAATGGCCAACACTAAACATCCCCCTATCATAGCCACAACAGAAAACTCTAGGGACCCTTCTATTTTGGGTGGTGGTGGTGATTTATTTCAAGAATCTAGAAGAATCATTGCTCCGATCAATCCACTGTCTCCTGAGTTTTCTTTATTCATGGGAACAGAGGAAAATTTAGAGATGGGAGACCTGGTCTGCTTTCTCACGTAATTGAGGGGAGGGAGTGCACGAGCCACTGCCCAAACTCAACTACAGAGTTAAAGCCAGATTTCCTCCAAGAGGGCCCTGGACGAGGTGTGAGTGGTCTGGGGAGGGCTGGACAGGCCAGAAGCAAGGTACAAGACAGGGATGGGCTTCCCTACTAAGGGCTCCCCACTGTGCCCCACCACCTGCACTAGTTAAAGGTTCTAGGTTGGTTTGTTGGTTGGTTGGTTTGTAAAGTCAAAGAAAATGGTCAGACTGGCACCTATCTCTCTCTCTACAGACTGCTTCATGGACTCTTTGCTGTTGATGTTGATCTCCTGGTAGCATGACCTTTGGCCTTTGTAAGACACACAGCCTTTCTGTACCAAGCCCCTGTCTAACCTACGACCCCAGAGTGACTGACGGCTGTGTATTTCTGTAGAATGCTGTAGAATACGGTTTTAGTTGAGTCTTTACATTTAGAACTTGAAAGGATTTAAAAAAAAAAAACATTTCTCATGTGCTTTGTAGCTTTAAAAAGGAAAACTCACCATTTCATCCATATTTCCTTTTATTTTGAAGTTAAAAAAAAAAAAAAAAAAAACCATACACGTCAGTAACCACACCCTCCCCATCCCAGCTTAAATTGGGGCTGGCACACAGAGGCAGTGCTGGGCCCAGTACCTCCCAGGGCTTCTGTGCAGCCCAGGGCTGGTGAGAACTTGTCAGGCTAGGCTTTCTAGAAGGCCACTGGCCACTGTAACCACCCTCTCCCACGCCTGTCGGCTGCCCAGACACCTCATACACCACCAGGCAGCAGCGGCAGCCCTACCCAGCCACCCAACTCCGAACACACTCACTCGAAGTTTGCAGTTTGCGTAGAAAAGCACAGCTCTGGCTGGCGGGGGTAGCTGCCACAGACAACGCTCATCAATAGAAACCCAGCCCCATAGACGCACCTCGCCCGGCCCCTTCCTACGCTCCCTTTGTGTTGTTCTTTTTTGGTTTTTCTTCTCGTCCTAAAGAGTACTTCCCATGCATACCTGACCAGCTCTGCCAGTGTCTGGGGGACGGGGGTTGTGTGGTTTTGTTTTTTGTCTTTCCTTTAACATCACAGCCTCTGGCCCTGGGCAGAAGCCCTCCCTTGTGTGTGGCCCCCTCTCCACCTCTCCTCTCTGTTCCAGTGACCTGTGTTCCCTTGCTCTCATGTTGGGATGTTTGTGCTGCAGATAAAAAGAACAAAAAAAATGAATAAATAAAAGTTTTTAAATACCACAAGATGGAAGAAAAACAAAAAAAAAAATTAAAAGATGGAATGTAGTGTTTACATTAAAGCCAGTTTTCATGATCAGTCCTACGTCATTTCTACTTGACTAGTATCCCCCAGACCTGTTCACGGTTTCACTTTTAAGACAATATTTGCTGAAGACCAGTCACAGCCATTTCAATAAAGGAGGCAAAAAGACAAAACACAAAAAAATTAAAAATACAGGAAAAAAAAACTTGAAAAAAAGGAAAAACGTTAAAAAAAAAAATAAAATAAAAAGCCCACGGGTCTTTGTAAGCCTTTCTATTCCCAACGGTGAGGTTTGTGACACCTGACACTGCCAGCCTACTTCTCTAACGGATTCATGTGTAGCTCAATAAAGAGAGTGTTTGTCTGTACCCGAGTCTCACCTCTGCCTTCCAGACGATCGTCCCTGGGGTGGGCTTCACTGCGACAGGAAAGGAGACACGAGGCCACCTACCCTGGGAGGGTGGTGGGTCAGGAATTTCTCCACAGGATCATCTAGGTCCTCAACATTTTGTCACTGAGGGGAGGCAGTTCAGAGCACAGCCATTGGGAAGACTGCCTAGAATCTGTCTTTCTTCTCCTTCCCCTTTCCTCCCGTCAGTCTCTGTGTCCCTAACCTTCCTCTCCTTTCTCTCTCATGCGTGGGCGTGCACGGAAGCAGGGAGATGGGCAGTTTTATTTTTGCGGCAACTTCTCCAGCACAGCTGGTTTTATGTTCCTGGTGGCCTGACACTGGGGCGAGAAAAGCAGAGCAAAGACAAGTCACACCCAGCTCCTGTCTTCTATGCCCAGGGCTTTCCCTCCGAGAGGAAGATAGGTGCTCCAAGAAGGTCAAACTGCCCTAGCCTTCTGCACACCCACTTTGAGACCAAAGGACAAGCTGGGTCCAAAGACCCTCCGGCAGGATTCCTCCGCGTTGCTTTCCCACTGCAGCTGGGTACAGGGGTCTCAGCAGGTGGAACCCAGGACAGCACAGCTCGGCTCCCAGACCTGAGCTTCCCAGCTGTTGATCTCTCTATGGCCCCTCAGACTACTCGGCTTTGCTAAGAACTAGCAAATGGATTGAGACTGGCCCACCTAAATGCCTCCCACCACAGACCAGTCATTAGGTAAGCAGCTCAGGGTAGGTTCTGTACCAGTGCAATGGGGGAACCTTCCAGGAGTCCATTAGTAAAATCCTATCCCAACAGCACCCCACGTGGAAATTCTTAGCTCCGAAAGCACATGGCACGTGCCTTTGGTCATCTGAACCCAGCATGGTGTATGTGTGAAGGTGCAGACACAATACTGTTTCAGACCAAGGCCTGTCCCCAGCTGCCCTAAGTACCTAGTAAATGAATGCACACCCCGAAGCCTCTTCTGCCAAGGCGCACCTCTTTCCCAGTGCTTTTCCTACCAACGCCTCCACTCCAAGTTGCTGACTACAGAGGGGGACACACAACCTACGACCAGTCCACACCTGGACTGCTGTATCAGACGACAAACCAAGATCCCCATGGAAGGCCAAAGGTAAACACAACCCAGACATCTGAACTTCTCTCAAAATGAGCTACATTCTAGCTAGCTCTTTCCCAACTTACCAAACTACAAGTGAATTTTTGCAGATTTAGGTGAAAGCCAATGTTTTAAACCTTAATTTTCTATTTCTCCCAGTGCTGGACATAGAATCTAGGATACCATCATGTTAGGCAAGGCAGTATCCAGTAGGTTAAGTCCTAGCATGGCTTTCTTTAAGAGAAAGGTAAGGAAGTAGTTTTTGGAAAGGCTAGGGAGGGAAGGTTTAGTACAAGAATCACAGGGGCAGAATCTATACACTATTTAAACACACACGCACTCTCCATGTACAGTCAGGGTTAGAAACACGTCAGGACTTATTGAAAGCAGAGATGGGAGATGGATCTTCAGGTAAGACAGAGAGCCTTCCAGGGAGGACAGACACAACTCCTTAACCAGCCTCCTACCTGTGTGTTCCCAACTGCCAAAGAGCTGTCTGATCCCTTTCCCAAAATCTCAGCGAAGGATGGAGCCTGCTGGCTACAGACTGAAGATCATTCTCTACTCTAGGGAAGGTCAAATGCAGGCTACCTAAGCGCTCGAGAGTCAAACCGGCCCTCGTGTAAATTTACACAATCATCCTGCTACAGAAAAGCATCAAAGTTGAAAGAAAAATTAAGGACCCAAGAAGACAAAAATTAAATATGGAAAATAAAAAATTAGGAAAAGAAGACTGCAGAATAGTTCCAAAATTAGCCAGAAGTCTCTTGGAGCTTTGCTTCTCTACAGCCGAGCCAGATGACCAATGACCTGGCTGCCAGAGGACAGTGAAAGCTACCCAATCTCACCACCAGGGCCTTCACTGAGTAGCTACCTTGTCCATTGTCCCCAAGAAGTGACGAAAGCCAAGAAGCTTCCTATTGTACCCAGAATCCTTGATTGTCCAGATCATTTCTCTACCAGCTTCCTTTTGACCCAACCCATCTACAGAGGGAGCAAATCAAGCATAAACCTGGGACTTCTCTCTTAAGCCATGCTAAGGCACTTCCATTTACTGTTCAGTATTCAATGTTCCTAGACCCTCTGAATGGTTCCTACTGTCCCACCCCTGAATGAAAGAAGAGTGGACTTAGCTTCCACTTTATTTTCATGTGCATCATGGAAAGGTGTCAAGGACAAAGACAAGCCCAGTGCTGCCTGCTCTAAGTAAAACACAGAAGAGACAACACCTCACCCAGTTCAACAGTTATAAAACCCCCAACCCACAGAGCAGACACGAGCAGTGTGGGAGTCCAGGGGTCCCCACACAACATGACAAGATTTTGCTTTTTATTATTGTTGCTTTATAATAAAAACAAGTTGCTATGCTTTCAGCAAAACAAAAACAAAACAAACAAAAAACCCATAGGAATTTAACTAACAGCAGTTCAAGGTAAGGCTTTTGAAAGATTTATTGAAATAAATTATCTTCGCCTATCCGCCTGTTATCCTTTTCTCAGTTACTTGTCAACATTCTAAAAACTTTCAGGTATGTAAAATACATTTAACTTTGCCAATAATTTTAGATAATACTGGATTTTCCCCAAAAGGACTACCATAAAACTATGTTTTGAAACATTAAAAAAAAAAAAAAGCTTAATCCAATGGGACATAAAACTATGTAACCTATGATTGCGTGTTTCAAATCCTTAAATACATGGAGAATTTGAGATCTGGGACCAAGACTGTTTGAGGCATGTGGATTATTCAATGTCCTGCTTCTATTTGATGAGACCCACAGGAACGAAAGCAGGAGAATGAAGGGCTCCAGGAGGGAAGGATACAAAAGTTATTTCTTCAGCAATGTCCTCCAAAACACCCCTGCCTAACAGGGCCACAGCTTTTTCCAAGGATCAAACCATTATGTTTAGCATAGCCTAACTGGGTTGACCAAGGAATTAAAATCATAACCAAAGCTTGCTACTCAACCCCTTCCCATGCCTGAATTAAGCAGGGAGTGGAGAGAGGTGGTGGCCATGGGGCGAGCTTATGTGATGCAAGAGCACCAGAGTGAACGGATGTGAAGCCAGCTGTGGACTGGGGCTCAGATTGGTCCTGGATATTGAGGGCAGAAAAGGGTCTCCTCATTCTGCAGCCCTGAGCTCACTCTTTCTACTGCAGATACTAAACCAGTTCTTTCTACATGATGCCCTGCTGGTCTGGAGGTCCAGGAGCCTGTGGGACTGGCCTCTAGAATACAGGATGCTTCCTCCCCACGCACAGCATTTAATAACAGGATGCCTAGCCGTGGTGTAGTCAGCTTCCTGTCGCACCTTCTGACTGCTGCCATGCACCCTCCCCAGGATCCATGCTTCCTTCCAGCTATGGTGCTAAAAGACCCAACATCTGCTGTGGCTTATGTCAAAACAAATTCAAGCTACCTGCTGTAGGCAGGTGACTGCCCAAGTGCCCACTTCCTTCTGCTTGTCCCCTCCTCCCAACAAGTCCAGTCAACACCAGAAGAGACCATGCCTAGAGTTAAAATGTGCAGTGTTTCTAAGGGGAAGAGAAATGTCACATAGAAAGTATTACAAAGGATTCGATCTGTCAGCTGTCCACACACTACTGGGACCACATGCTTTATGCAGCAGATGCAGTCACAGGTCTCCACACAGCAGGCAGAACTGGGACAGGCCTCTTCCGGGAGCTGGGGCTGGGCAGGAGGCTGAGGAAGGTCGGGAAGCACTAGGTTGTCTGCTGCCTCTGAAGCCTCCGCTCAGCAGCCGCTGCCAGCATCCTTCGGCGCAGGGTCACGGGGTCAGAGGACGTGCCTTCAGAAGGGAGAAGTCTCTCTGGGGCCCCATCATCTTCAGAGCTTTTGTTCAAGAACCGCCTATAAGACATGAAAAAGCCACGAGAGAGAAAGATGGGAAACCGGAAGCCATGCAGGACGCTGCTGTTCTCAGTCCCCTCTCCACAAGCACCTCCACAAGGGTCAGTCAAGGTCAACCCGCAGTAAAAACAGCCTTGCCCAGGGGCTGAGGCACAGTGCAGCTCAGTAGCAGGCCACTTGCTCAGCACATGTGAAGCCAAGAGAAAGAAAGAAGAGCCAAGAAGGGTGAACAGGGAAGAAGCCAGGCAGGAAGGACAGACACAGCAGACTCCTCCTGGATGAACCCAATTCCCAGGGAGAGGACTGTCAAATAACAGTTGAACTTTCTCTCCTCTGCCTCTCTCCTTCCCACAGACAGACTAGGTCTTACAACAACAGGTCTGTGCAAGGCCCACAGCCCGCACGGAGAACTGAAATAAGGTCCTACCCACAAGAGGTACCGCTCCAGGTACCGCCCACTGCAGGGAACTCTTGGACACCGGTGCTCTGTTCACATGGCCCAGGGAAGAGTAGTCAAGAGGAATCTTAAGGGCAGACCTCTCCCAGGTCCTCGCACCCTAGGTCTCGTTCTTACCTGTGTCTGTCACATGGGTTAACAGTGATTCTTCTCAGAACCAAGGGGAAGACAGGCAATTCATGTACAGGCCTGAGATCATGTTGGCACTCAGCTGCCATTTGCCCTATAACTTGTGTGTGCCAACTAGGGCTGGAGAATCAACTCACTTTCGAGCCTGCTGCAGGAGGTCATCCTTACGCTGGACTAACATGCGCTGTCTCTCATCAGCAGACTTGGAGAAGCGGCTCCCACGGGCTTCGAAGTCTTCCACCTCTATGGGCTCTAGCTCTACCTCACTGAAGTCCAAGGTCTCCTCTAGGCGAGGACTGAGGTCCAGTGGTACACGCTCCGTCTGGACAGAGAGGCAGCTGTTATCACAGGCCTTCGCCTCCCAGGCAGCTTCCTTACCTTGCCAAGTGCACCCCTTGCACAAGCCTCTGCTGGACCTTCTGCCAGACAGGAAGCCAAGGGAGTCTTGGGCTCTGGGGAGGCAAGCCGCATGTCTGACGTACCTGTGCTGAGAGTCAGGACTGCTCACTGTTAGTGGAGTAGTAACTGGCAGCACGTGTATACATGTACATGCAGTTGTAAGTAACGAACAACATGATACACACTTCCAAACTCTTGGAGTGGAACACAAGTAGACTGCTAGTTAGTACTCCAAAATCTTTTCTTAGAATCCTACCAGCTGCTTAAGAATTTAAATACGTCTTATCTGTTGTAAGAAATGTTTGCTCTTGAGTTAAAAACAGTCAATAGGATCTTCTGTGAATACAGACTCAAGTGATTATGTGTTTACAGAGTAACAAAGGACTTTCCTGGTTTTGGCCAAAGCTCCAAATGCCAAGATACTGCCCAGATAGCCAGACATCCTAAAACAGGTGAGACCCAGCACACTGCTCCTGCTGCAGCCTCAGAGAACGTAGCCGGAGCTAGCCCAGCACATGCCTCTCATCGGCAGCGGGGCTGAGGCCTTTCTAGAGGCGTTCGCACTGCGAGTGCTTCTTTGTCTCCTACCCTTCGCTCTCTCTGCCTTCAGCCCAGTCCGAGTGGACTTTAAGACAGCCGTATGGAGCCCGACCCACGGAGTAAGTCTAGACTACTTAGCAAGACTTTGTCTTACAGGGTGGGGTAGGAGGTGAACCTAGGTACACATTAGTGAGCAATGGAATGAATGAGCAAAGGGACATCACTCAAGTGAAAAACAAACCCTGAAAGACGAGAGCGCCGTGAGGACTGCTCACCCACATCCACTGGAGCTGAGGGACTGGTGATAGCCAAAGTCTAACGAAACTGGCTGGAGCACACCAAGAGTGGGGAGGAGTGTGACACCTGGTGACAGTAAGCAACACACACCCTAGAGCTCAGGCAACAGCCCTGTAGATGGGAACCAGCCTAAAGTTGTTGAACACAGACCGAGCCCAAAAGGTCACCTGGAGGTGGTCGTAAAGGCCAACACAAACTCAAACATTTGGTGTTTTTGGGCACTATTCAGGGCAGTGAGGATTAACATCAATAAAGATACACAGTCATAAAGCCTCATTCTAAGCCTCCCAGGAGGCTACAAAGAGTCAACCAGTCCATAGAGGACAAGAAGAAGGAAAGCAAAGCCCACCAAGCTTGCCTCAGCCCTGCCCTGCTGTGTCCTCAAGTCTCACTCACTGCCTGGGACAAGTGGACAGATTTACAGCAACCCAAGGAGCAAATGATACGACTACTAGGCGGGCTGGAGGGCCTCTCGCCTTTGCTTTTTGTTTTAGTGATTTGATTAGCTACACTAGGAAGAAAAACATAAAGGGGTCCGGTGAGTCCACATTTATCTTTTCAGGGCTGACACAAACAGAAGGTAAAAGGTATGTGTAATTAAGCAAATATAATGAATCTGGTCAAGTTATGGCCCTGGTCATCCTTCCTAATGACAGTTTAATGAACTGTTAGTCAGGTCTTTGAATTTCCTGTACACGGCAAAGTTCCTATAAATTCCTTGATCTCATTACACTAAAAAAAATAAAATCTTTTTTAGAACTCTTTAACTCTGAACAACTGAGGAATGAAGGCAAACATGTTCTTCACATGTCCCCAAGGCAGAATCATGCTCACAGTTCTGTAAGTGTCCAAAATCCTAATGCAGAAACAGACCCTCTTGCAGAAATTAGTCAATAGTCTTAAAAGGACGCACAGTCCAACTATGGCCCTATCTCTGTTCTCTGAGACAGGGTCTGACTTACTACAGGTTGGCTTGAAACCCATCATCCTCCAGTCTTGGGGCCCTAACTACAAAGAGTAGAGAAATACACTACCAGGGCCTGCTCCAAGCCTAGGTGTGGAAACGGTGGGGCCTAGCAGGCAAAAGTAAGTTACTAGTGTCAGGCCTCCCAAGGTGATAACCTGCTCCTGTCTCTGCCCTGCTCACTGCTTTCTAGCCTGGGATGATGATGTAAATTTCCTCCATCACAAGATCTGGTCACCATGAACTCAACTACTGCCCCTGCCTCCCCACTGTGACAGACTGAAACCCTCTCCAACTATACTATCTGTTGGGATTCTGTCTAAGCTCCACCCCACAGCTACTTGGCAACAGCCAGGTATGCTCTGCCCCACAGTTGCTGTGCCTGACTGTAAAGCTTGCCCCTCCTCTCCCTCTTGCTCTTGCTTGCCCTTACTCTTCTCTGCTCTCATGCCCTCTTCCCTGTCCTTTCTCTCCCCATCCACCGCCCTCCTCCCAGGCGCCCATGGCCAGCCTACGTTGTTCCTCCCCTCTTCTACTCTTCTGTCTTGTTAAACCTTTCCATGTGGAACCATGTTGCCTTGGTGTGTGCTGTCTGGACGCGAGTTAAGATTTAAACCCCAACACTACCAACCCAATAAACTGTAATGGAGTCACAGGACCACACTGCCCTTCTACAGCACAGCTCGAGTAAGCTGACCGTACCTGGACAGACGCTTCTCCCTCCTCCAGGTCAGTGCCGGGCCTTTCTACTGGGCTGTTCAGTGCAGGCCTCAGGCTATCTGACCGCTGAAAGAAAACACAGCAGTCATTCAGGATGGGGTAAAGAGGGGGCAGGTGACATTCTCAGCATAGCTCACAACCTGAAAGGTAAGGCAAAGGACTTGGAGGTCTACATAAGTTCCATGTTTGAGAATAGTTAGCAAATGGCTCCAGTCAGCTTCCTCTTCGTAATAATGATTGCAAAAAGGCAATGGCAAAGGTCAACTGCACCAAGTAAACACTTGGTTTTCTCAGTAACCTTCCTAAAGGTCTATGAAGCAGGCACTGCGATTACATCTCCAGGCTAGAGCTGTTCTGGGTCCTTCCTGCAGAATATATCCCTTCAGGTCTGAGCACCTTCGTGTCTGCTTTATGTGTTTCACTGACAATCTTATCTGACCACACGAGACAACTCTGCCACCTCCAGTCAGGCAGCTAACAGTCAGGTCACAGAGCTGAGACCCAAGGGAACATATAGTTAGCACCTTAGCCCAGCCCAGCTATACAGACCTTAGCCCAGCTGTATCCAAAGGCTACAATCTTCAAAAGAGCTTCATCTTTTTTTATTTTATTGATGAATCTCTATACATTAATAGACTGTACACCAAAACTTTTGGTAAATGATTATCTGGATTCACTGAAGTTCCTCAGTATCACTGAAGGACTCACTGACGTCCCCAGCATCACTGAAGGACTCACTGACGTCCTCAGTATCATTGAAGCCCTCCTGTTGCTCCTCTGTGCCTCTCTAAGAGGCTGAGTGATGAGGCACAAACTCTGACCGTTTTAATGAAGTCCAAAGTCCAAGCCTCAGAGAGATGTGGGCTGTAACTAACACACACACACAATATACAATCAGCCTTCTCTTGGAGTGCCAGGGATTCATAAACCATAGCCCCATATTCACCCCTCTCAACTACTTCTACAAATAATGTTTTATTGGACCCCAATCCTGCTCACCCACATATTCACTGCCAATGCCTGCTTTAGTTGCAACAGATTGTGAAACAAGCAGAGTCTAAATATTTACTCTTCACTCTTCACAAAAATAGATGTCAACCTTTGACAGGCACCAATGGCATCCCCTTACAGACCTGCAGCAGGGGAAGGCTGATTTGGGGTATGTTTCTGCATAAAAAAAATACTCCAATTGTCTGTATTTACTTTTGGTTGATGTGTTCTCATGCAGGATTTGAATAAAACTTATATAAACCCTTCCTCAAATCATAATATCTAGGTGCTAGGACCAATCTTTGTAAAAATAAAATATACTTGTTAGGCATAACAACCCAGTTTTACCTGCACAGGGAAAGGTACTTGAATCCGTCCTTCTAAGATGTTATCGGTTGTTATTTCCACGGAGCGTGTCATCTGGAGGTCCTGGAGCACAAGGTGGTATGGGACTTGGGGGAACATCTCTTGAATCTGATGAGCCTGGATAAATACAAGGAACCCCAGCAAAGGTCACTCTCCGCAGACTCGAGGGTCACTGTGCATACATGGCAGACCCTGGACAAAGAGGTTGGCATCATATCTTGAAAGGCCACTTTGGCTCAGCAGATCACCCGCACACCTTTTTACTTTCTTTTTACTGTTGTAGGGTACCAGACGTCTGGGAATCCAACAATTTCAAAAAGAGCAGACAGAAATCTAGTAGGATCTCAAGAAAGGGTCAAGTAGTATCTTCTGGTTTTAAAAGGGATCATTTTAAAGATTTATTTATGATTACTTTATGGGTGCCAGCATTTACCTGCATGCTATGCTAAAGCGGTCATTTTACAGTTAGATGTTCAGAGTCAGCGTGTATACTATTCATATCCTTTATGCCAAGTGAAAAGACTGATGTGAAAGCCAGGCCAAGGTTCCATTGGATGACACCTGGAAACAGGCGCAAGTAGAGGGGGAGTCGAGCAATGTGTACGGCTGAGTGCTGCTGGGGAAAGGGCTTGGCGAGCAGGCAGGCGGCCCTGGGTAGGGAGAACCAGACTTCAAAGGGGCCTTGGAACTACAGAGAGGAGGACTGGATCCACCCTGACTCCCGATTAGGTTAAGTCTACACAGCTGTGTGAGCTAAACTTGCGATTAACCAAAGCACATTTTTACTGTATACAAATTATACTGCAATCTAAAAAAATACAATTAAAGAATGTAAAGTTGTAAATAGAATATTCACATGCAAAATTCTGTAACTTTTTTAATTATAAAAGTCAATTTCTAGCCAGGCATGGTGACATGCCACTATAACCCTAGCACTCAGAGGCAGAGGGAGGAGGAGCTGCAAGTTCAATAACAACTGGGTACAGCATCTAGTACTGCCTCGGAGCTACAGTTTTCAAACTCTGCTCTAGATCCATCTCGGCATGCACTCACGGGTTAGGCATGTATGTACAGCACAAATATACAGATTTCCATCCATACCTCCATCCAAGCACCTCAAAACTTGTGTGTGCACGTAATGCACATATGCATGTGTTTTATACATATAAGTATATATTTTATAAATGCTTACATTTTAGGTTTCTATTGTAGAAAAATCTCTATAATTTACAGAGCGATAGAGAAAAGAGGGAGGGAAGGAACAGGAGAGACAACTGCTTTGAGGTACAAGACAGTATGACTGGGTGTCAGGTACAGAGGATCACTCCATCACAAACTGCAGTGGAACTTGAAAGAGCAGCTCAGGTGAAAACCGTCCAGAGCTTTGCTGAGTCACTGCGGGCTTTGCTGAGTCACTTGGGGGGGACAGCGACAAGATGTCCAGTGCCCAGAGGGCCCCTGACTCCATGTCACTGGAGACCCCGTACTGTATGAAGAATGGACCATTTTTACCCCAATCAAACCAATGCAAAGTGGAAAGAGTCTCTACAAGCAGATAGAATTCCTCTCTCCTCAACTACCTCTCTACCTCCAATTGAGAAAAAGGAAAACAAAGCTGGATTCATTTTATTGAACTTTCTATCATAAATCTTTCTACCAGAAAATCCAGTCAAACACTGGATTTTAATTAAAAATGCATAGTTCCAGTAAATTAGTTGTACTAAAAATTAGTCTATTTCAGACCATTCGAATAACTAAAGAGCTGACAGGGCCTGCCTAGATTCTAAACCAAGCCCCTCTCAGGAGCTCGCACCTCCTGGAATGTGGCTATTGCAGGCCAGAGGCGGCCCAGAGCCCTCCGGTGCTCATCAGTCCAGAGCACCCATGTCTCCCAGGGTGATGATTTCCGTCAGTATTTCTACAGGTTTGGACCTTCAATTTCTACTTCTCCAAAGATCACGCCTAGTCATACAATCTTCACTAAAACACAACCATGGCTGTGCTCTCGATAGGGCAGTGGAAATACTCTGCAAAGGTGACCGTAGCTTACTGTACACCCTTGCAAACTCACAGGTAGCAGGAGTGTATGAGAAATCTCTCTGCTGCCCCCTTCGATTTGCTATGAACAATCTGCTCCAACAAGGCAGCCTTCCCAAGTTCCCAGCACAACCTCGCCCACAGCCTGAAAAACTGTTTCTGCTTTTTCTTCTATCAACAGCCATCTTGCCAATCTTTTGGCTTACATACAAACCACCTTCTGGAGAAGACTCAGGTCTGCCTTGATGGCACTGCGACTGCTGAGCTGAATACAGTCCACTCATAGAGAGAGACTTCAGCACAATTGTTTCAATAGAGAACTTAAGGTCAGCCAGATTCGGTGGCACACGCCTTCAGTTTCAACACTCAGGATGGAGAGGCAGTCAGGCCTGTTCTACATAGAATTTCATGTTAGACAGAACCCTACCCCAAAAAACAAATACATATCATCAAGGAAAAGAAAAGTATTTGAACAATCTCCTTGAGTCAATAGCATACCTCAAAGTTACAAGGAGCAGACACACACACACACACACACACACACACACACACACACTTTGGAGGCAGAAGAACAAAAAAGATAGTTCTTACACAATTTTTACATTGTTTACTCTTGTCAATAATTCTGAATGTTTGCTTAAATCAAACAGTTTCGGTGTAGGCTTAGGTCACAGCTAGGTGAACCTCGCAGTGAGCATTGCCACAGGTAAAACAAAAGCCGGTCTGGGCTGCCTGCCTCACCACAGTCAGCACCATCTTATTAGCTTATTGAGTCAAAGCCACCGCAAGGATAACGCTCAGTGGAGTTGTGCTTAGCAACTGCAAGGCCCTGGATTTAATCTCTTTACAAGAGAGGAAGGGAAGAAGAGAGGGGGAGACAAAGAAGAAAGGAATAAATGAAAAGAAATGGAAATGGCCACTAAAAACTTAGCTGTGCTCCTAGGTAAGAGAGAAACCAGCAAGGCCATCCTCACGTCCGCACGTCCACGTGTCCGTCCCGGAGCCCCTCACGCCCTTCAGTCGCCCACTGGCTCTCGTGTTAAGCAGTAGCACTTCTTACCATAGCATTTAGCTGAGAGTTGCTCGCCTGTGTGATGCCAAGAATGTTGGTAGTGTGCATCACTTCGACTGAAAAACTTGGCAGCCAGCTTGCAATCCGGGACCCTAAGACAAACCAGAGTCCGACACAAGAATTAGTGCCCTGGTCTGTGCCCCAGTGTCACCTGTGTATCCAGACACTACTACAACAACTGCTATTCACTGAGGGCTTGCTTTATGCCAGGCCTTTTTGTTTTTGTCAAGTGTTTTCTCTACATTAGTTCATTCTGTCCTCAGGAAAACCCACATGTGCTTTCCACTCCTCTCAGAGATATGACTCTGACCCCAACCTTGGTCTTTGTCCCTGAGGCACTGAGAAGTTGGGGAACACATCCAAGATCACACAGGTTAATAACATGGCAGGATGTGAAGCCAAACAGCCACTCCACCTGCAATCCTTTCTCTCATTGAGGGTTCCCATGACTCTGGACCTGTTATAACAGCTCAGTTTTACCTCTCTTACAACCAGCACAAATTACTCCTCATGTGGGTGAATCGTTTTCATGATTACCTTCATGAACCACTTTCTGCTTAGTATAATTTAAAGATTTAACCTTGGTCTGGGCATTGTGGTGTATGCCTTTTTTAAAAAATAGGTATATGGGTGTTTTGCCTCCCTGTAAGTAGTAAGTAGTAAGTAGTAAGTAGTAAGTAGTAAGTAGTAAGTAGTAAGTAGTGCCTTCCCAGAAAAGGGTGTTTGATCCCCTGGGACTTACAAATGGTGGTAAGCCATCATATTGATGCTAGGAATCAAACCCAACACCTCTGGGAGAACAGCCAGTGCTCCTACCCATTCAGGAGAAGCACACCTCCATTCCCTAGAACACACCTAACATTTGGGAGACAGAAGGAGAAGGATCTCTATGAATTCAAGGCCAGCCTGGCCAACATAGTGAACCCAGCAGAGGCTACACAATGAAACCTTGGGGGGTGGGGGTTACCTTAGTTTTCAGATTAAAAACTCTTTTTCAAAGAGTTCTCCAATATAGGTTTGTACAGTGATATAATCATCGCCAGTTGTTATTTCTGTTATTTTAGGATCAAAATACAAAGCCATCATGTGACATTTACACAGCAATTCATTATCGAGCTTCATGTGCAGGGCTTCTATTGCTTTACCCAGTGGAGCGTGGGATATGAGGGGTCTTGCCAAATAATGCACTTAGGATAAAATGGATTTTTCCAAGAGCACACAAGGGACAAAGTAACTGTTTGATTACAGATGTAATAATTGCAATTTACATATATGTATGTGTGTATGTGTTGTGTGTGTATGTGTGTGCATGTGTGTGTACAGTTATCTTTATGAGTCAAGGTCTCACCATGTTAACTGGATTTGTCTGGAACTCTCTATGTAGACCAGGCTGGCTTACAACTCACAAAGCTCTGCCCACCTTTGCCTCCCATGTGCTCTACTACCTTTGTAGTAACAGAACCAAGCCAGCTCCCCGAAGCCCTTTAGGCGCTGGCCTCCACCTACTTCCCTGAGCCTTTCAGAACTGCACCAATACTTTTACCAACTTCACTCTCAGTGACTTAACTTACATCAGCGTCTGAACGGCACCTCTCCTAAGAAAATTCCACAGCAGGATTCACAGAGCACACGGCACTGGAATTGAGGGCTCGATATCCACTGGGCAATGTGACTCGAGGGAAGATAATGACCAATACCCATGACTTTAGGATCCAAACCACAGAAAGAGCCATTCTTTATGAATAAAGCAGCAGGGCTCCAGTTCAGACTCCAACTGTGTACCTGAGAAGACATCTCAGGGGCCTCATGCGTTTCCATCACTGTCACTGGTTATGGGGGCTCCTTGAAGGCGCACTTACCTCAGTTTACTACTTCCACTTCCCCATCTTACTCCCCACCCCCAGCTCCTTTTTTTGGAGACGGGGTTTCTGTGTAGCCCTGGCTGTCCTGAAAGTCACTCTGTAGACTGGCTGGCCTCAAACTCATGAATATCCACCTGCCTCTGCCTTCCGAGTGCTGGGATCAAAGGCGTGCACCACTAACCACCTCACCCCACTCACTGATGGACAAAATAACCCCTCAAGTCCGCCTACTCATCCATCCACCCTGAACACTTTTGAAACTGAGGAATGAGGCAGACACGGTGGTTACGAGTCTGTAAGCATAAGTCTGGAGAGACTGAGGCACAACAACCCTAAGTTCAAGGCCAGTCTGGGGTACACAGAAAGTCTGTATTAAAACTAAATAAAGGAAGTTGAGATGCAATACTAAGGCTGACAAGATAACCCAGCAAGTGAAGGTTCTTGATTCTGAGCCTGAGAAGCCAGTTAGTCCCCAGGATCCATGATACAAGAATAGAACCAGCGTTCATAAATTGCCCTCTGACCTCCACGTGTATTCCATGTAGTATATGAATACATGTACTCCAAACATAGCCACACAGAATACATGAATTCAGTAAAAGGCAGTAAAAATATTTTTCAGCCAGATTGCCAGGCACACCCATAATCAAATGAAATGTAAGTAAAGAAAAATTATGAAGCCCTGTACAAACTGTTTTCCACTGTATACACATTTTCCCCCAGTAGCAATAAATGATAGCTGGCTAAAAAAAAAAAAATATTTTTCAGTACTAGTAAACTCGTCGATACAGAGCAGCTTATAATGCTGACACTATCGTTTTAGGAAAGAAGGCCGCATGGGGAGTGTACAAGTTGGAGCCACTCTACCATCGAAGTGGAAGAAGTGATTGTGCTGGTTCAAGCGAGGCCTTCCTTCTGCAGCTGCTACAGGAACCAAGTTCTCGTCCAGGTTCTCTCCTTGATGGTCTTCCCTGGCACGGCTGCCGTCAGCAATGTTAAGAGACATTCTGCATGTTGGACAAGAGGTGTCTTGTTCTAGCCATGAACGAAGGCAGGAGCTATTGAAGAGTTCAAAGGGAGAGAGAGAGCATATGCAATCACTCCAGCATATTTGTGAGAAATCACCAGAATTACTATGCTTTTCTTTCTCATTTTACTTTACTTTTATTTACCACTGGCCAGATCTAAATGCTGACAAATACTTGTGGCTACCACCCTCTAATCACAGACGTCTACCATCTCCTGGTTACAGTCTCCTCTCTCCCACTTCATGGCCGAGCTTCTCATCTCCAACCCCATTCAGCTACTTCAGAATCCACGTGGCTCACTCATCTGGCCCTCGCCTCTTCCTCCCGTGAGCGCTCTACTCAAGTGATCTTTCTCTTCACTGCCATAACTACTGACCAATAGAGTTATAATCAGGGCCTCTTCTTCAGAACCCTGACTCTGCAGCTCTAATTCATTCCTCTCCATCCACCACCTCACTAGACTCCTTCAGTGGTATCCTGACTATCCAGTGGCCCTCCAGCCCCTGCCTACGTCTCCTTCCTTAGACACACTCCGTCCTCTTCCATGCTCTCACACGCTGGCTTCTATTTCCACCACCACAGCACCTTTCCCCTCTGCTGGGGCTGCTCCTTGTGCCTCCCATTTTACACCCTTCCTGACCTCTGACCTGCTCTTCCTTCGGTTCTCACTAAAGTCACTTCCTCCTAATCTGAATCAGATTCCTTTGTTACTGCTCGTTCTCCCCTTCCTGCCTGCCTTCCTTCCTTAGTGTTTTGAGACAGGGTTTCCCTGTGTAGCCTTGGCTATTCTGGAACTCACTCTGTGATCAGTCTGGCCTTGAACTCAGAGATTCCTCTGCCTCCTGAGTGCTGGGATTAAAGGCCTGCACCAGCACTTCAGAGCCCTGTTTCTCTAAAACATACATGTCTGTTTAGACTTTCACATTCTAATGTGCCTGCTAACTCACGTTCTACTCCTATATTAGACCGCAGACTCCACAAACCAAGACCTCATCTGTCATTTCTGTCTTAGCCCACAGCTCCACACAGCATCCCAACACATAAACTGTCAGGACACTGTTAACTCCAGCTCCAAAGCCCTTCTAAAAAGGAAAAACTAAAGGTGATAAGATTTAAAAAAAAAATTCCATAGTCAAAAAGCCACAGGGTACCTATAAATCTATTAGTAGCAAAATATTAAATCCATGCACAAAATTATTTAGCTTAAATCCATGCACAAAATATCCATGCACAAAATTATTTAGCTTAGACAGTCTTGCTATCTCTGGACCATGAGATCGTCTCCGCTCTTGGAGCTTTACGGAAGGGCCTAGCATGTGATCTTTGCTATGGATCACTGGAGTGTTCTTGGTCTGGTTCCATTTCAACCCAGTTCTCTAGAATTTAAAATGGGAAAAAATTTTGAAGAAAGCTAATAAATAGAAATTAAATTGGCAAATGTGGGTAAAGAACCATCTTAAGGCAAATAAAAAGAAAAGGCTCAGGAGTTTTTTTGGGTTTTTTTTTGTTTGTTTGTTTTTTAAAAAGGCTAGTCACAGGCTCCAACCAACATCAACAACAAGGCCAGGCTGAGGTAACAATCCTGCTCCACTACTGGGATTATACTCAAACCCACAGAAAAAGCACTCACATTCCCAGGAAAGAAACCCACTCCCGAACACCCTGCACACAGCTCCTACTTGTGAAAAAGATGTCCACAGGGCAGCTTCCTCGCAGCCTGCATGGAGTCCCAGCAGATGGCGCAGTCATCGTTGTTGACGGCTAGTTCCTCTGCAGTGGCAACGGCAAACCTGCAGAGCACACAGCAGGCCCACACACAGCAGGCCGGGAGGAACCCATTACCTTCACACAGCCCAAGACACCGCATTACACACACAACCACCACGATGGCACAATCACACGGCAAAACTGGTCGAGGGAAAACATTACTTTTACTCTTCATAGTTCTTAAAAAACCAAGTGAGTTCAGCACAAAACTGACTGCAGAAACAGTGGCACCTGTCAGTGACACATTCATGACATTTATGGAAATATCAGAGGACCCAAACCCCCAGAGATCCAAACTGTCCCTAAGAAGCAAAAAGAGTGCCCACTAATCCTGCACTTCTGGTTTCAGTCAGCCCGGAGCTGACAGTGAAAGTCTGCAGTGAGTGAGGAGCCACTTCCAGAAACATACATGTAAACTGTAAGCAAGACACACCTTCCCAAAACACAGAAACATACATGTAAACTGTAAGCAAGACACACCTTCCCAAAACACAGATGTCAGAAGACCCCAGGAGCTTCCACTCAGCAACAACAATGACTAAAAATAAGAACCTTGTATCTCTGGAACCCTCCCACATTCCAGCAAGAGGTTCTATGTGATCTCGAAAAGAAAGCCATACTTTCTTACCTGGCTTCCATGTTTCCTACCACTCGCAGATAGTTCTTGTGGCGGCGGATCCTGCGCTGTACCTCATGGAACAGGTAGCGAAGTTGCATAAAGATGACCAGGCTAGCCATAGATAACCAGATGTTGCCAAATAACTGAGCAGAGAGAGAGGGAAGTAAAACATACAATGAAAACACATGTGAGGGGCTAAGGACACAGCTCAACGCTGAGTAAATGAGTAAGAGGATGAGTTAGGATCTCTGGCACCCATATAAAAAGCCAGGCCTGAGCCAGTCAGTTAATCCTAGCACTTGGGAGACAGAGGCTGGAAGATCTGTGTGTGTTCGAGGCTGGCCTGTCTACCGACAGAGTTCCAAGACAGCCAAGGCTACACAAAACACAACACAGCACCACACCACACCAGGTGTAACCAAGCACATTTGTAACCGCACAGCTGGAAGGATGAAGCCAGGACAGCTCTGAATTCACTGAGAAGTATAATTCCAGATTCAGTGAGGAAACCTGTTTCAGAATATACAGTGGAGAACAGCAGAGGAAAACACCTGACCTCACCCTCTGACTCCACATGGATCCATACACACATCTGTGTGCAGGTAAGCACACATACACTAACGTACACAAACCACACACACACACACACCCGCACACTCACACATACGCACACGTGCACACACACGCACATGCACGCGCACACACACGCTAGTAATGAAGGTGCATGTACAACAGAGGCTCTTTAAAGTGAGTGAAAGGGAAACAGAACAATCTCTTGGTAAATAAGTGCATGTACTTATTTGATTGCCCTAAACAATACACCTGGCTCTTCAGTCTATGTATCCATCCCACTGTCGCCATTCCTGAGTAATTAGCTTGAAATTTAAAAGCTTAATGTAAAAAGATGTCTAATCATACAAACTTACATACACATATACATATACATATACGTACATACATTAAGTTATATAGACTTTGGGTCTGTTTTATTTAGAGTGTAGTGTTTATTTGTAAGTTTTTTATAATAAAATTTATAAAGTTAAAAAATAAAGCAAAATGTTAAATTTTTTCATCTTCAAAAAGTACACTTATAAATGTGATGTCCCAGTACCTTTTAACCGTTTCTGTGACGCGTTTATGAACTGCGCATTACTATACTGATTCTTACCATTGTTAGTTAGATTTTTCTACCCGTCAGAGACTTACGCTCCCTTCCTATGGTGCTGAACATCCTGCAGGCGAGTGCTCTCCCCTTAGCCTCATCCCCAGCCAGTCCTTGGTGTCTGAGACAAGGCCTCAGTATACACCCAGGCTGACCTTGGCTTGATGACTCCCTTGCCTTTTCTTCACAAGTTCTTTCTGACACATCAATTTAATGAAGTAGTTTTCAGTTCAAGGACTTTGATTTTAATTACAAAGGTAAAAAACATAAATCCAGAAGAAGGTAAGGGCAGTAAGAATTCCTTCCCATTACCACTAAAGTGCAAGTGTTCAGTAGGAAAGCCACAGGCGCTATGGGAGAGGTCCCCTTTACCCTGCTCTAGGAATGCTCCACTGACTGGGCAGCAGTTAACTAAGTCTCCTAGCCCAGCACTCACCTCCTGAGCTGGGCACGCACCACCCAGAGCAGCCCCACAGCACTGCTTTCCATCCAGCTGCCAAAGGATGAGGGCTGCCCAACCACACTCCAGTCTCTTAAAGGGGTCTTCACATTAACGTGAGGATTTCATTGTTCGAATGTACAAACCAGGGCTCCTGTCTTGAAAACCTCAGCCCTGCGCTCACGCACGCTCACTCTCTCTTCTCTCTCTCTCTCTGTCTCTCCTCTCTCCTCTCTGTCTCTGTCTCTCCTTTCTCTGTCTGTCTCTGTCTCTCCTTTCTCTGTCTGTCTGTCTCTCTCTCTCTCGCTGTCCCTCCTTTCTCCTCTCTGTCTCTGTCTCTCCTTTCTCTGTCTGTCTGTCTCTGTCTCTCTCCCTCTCTCCCTCCCTCTCTGTTTCTGTCTCTGTCTCTCCTTTCTCTGTCTGTCTCTCTCTCTTTCTGTCTCTCCTCTCTCCTCTCTGTCTCTGTCCCTCCTTTCTCTGTCTGTCTCTCTCTCTCTCCCTCTCCCTCCCCCTCTCCCTCTCCCTCTTTCTCTCTCTGGGAGAACTCACCAGCATGTGAATGTGGTGCATGAGGTCCAGGGACAGGAGCATGAGCTCCATGACAAAATCGGTGTAATACACATAGGTTCCCTTTCCTTCCCAAGTCCCTTCATGGTTGAGGTCCCAGAGGTGAATTACATATCTACAATATAGACAGAAAAGGAGAAATCATGTTAATTAACTTACTATTTATTACAAGTAAATCTCACTTACATATGGTATAGTTTAGTCATGCTTATATACTTAACATTACTGCATCTCAAAGTCAACTGAGCAAGTGTAAATGTCAACCACCCCTCCAAAGTCTCTCTCTACTCACCTTAAAATCACATGAGCTGTCCTCACAGTCACAAGAAGAGACTGCAAAAAGAGAAATACGTCTTAACTTAATTAAAAATCTGTTTCTAAAAACAAACAAGATGAAAAGTAGATTGGCCAAGTTTATCACCCCCAGTTGGTGAGGAATATCTTCTAACCCAGGAGACCAACTTGGGCTGAGCCTTTTCCAGTTGACAGCCATAAAACAGCCAACCCTGCCCACCTCCTGGGAAAGCCTTGTGCAATGAGGTCCATCCCAAGTGTCAACCAACCACTTCTATCTGACAAGACTCCGAGTTACCATGATTGGTTACTACCTAAAAGGGTATCTGACTGGGATGACCCTGTATTGCCAACTGCACGTCACCTACAACTGTCCTACATGGGCACAGCCTCTCTGTCCTCAAGCTTCTGCCTCCTTCATTGACCAGAACAAGGAAGAACAAAGGAATCAAACCCCAAATAAGACTCTCATGCTACTTTTTTTTTTAACTAGAAACTGATCTTAAGAACTATTTCTTCAACCCCAGAACAGGAAGCTCAGGAGTTCAAAGCCAATGTATACTGCCTGAGTATTGACTAAAAAGGTGAGGTAAAGTTGTTTGTTTCTTGAAACAAGGCCTCACTATGTAGTCTTAGTTGGCCTGAAGCTATGTATGTATACCATGCCGACTTCAAGCTCAGAGCTCTCCCTGGATTCTAGGATTGTAAATATATGCATGCACCACACCCAGCCACTCACCCTACTTTAAATTTGTTTATTTTTAGGTATATCTTTTTCTAAGTTTGGCAGACTATGAACTGAAAGTTAATCAGGAAAAAGAGCAAGTAAGAATATCATCCAAATAATACTTTTTAATAAAATACTTAAGGAATCTAATTACTATATGTATGTTTTAAATAGGTCTTTTAAAGAGGAAACACATTTACTCCATACTTTCACACATTCATATTCAACTGGGATTGTATTTTCTCTAAGTACTTAAATGTTTTCCTAATTTAAAAAAATTATAATATTTATTTTATGTGCATGATGCATACCACATGCGTGCCTGGTGCCCTTGACCATCACCAGGGTGTAGGAATCCTGGAACTAGAGTTAAGGACAGCTGAAGGCTTCCATGTGGGTGGCTGGGAATGAAACCTGTGTCACTGAAAGAACAGTGAGGGCTCTTGGGGTTGGGGATTTAGCTCAGCAGTAGAGCGCTTGCCTAGGAAGCGCAAGGCCCTGGGTCCCCAGCTGGGGGGGGGGGGGACGACACAAAGAACAGTGAGGGCTCTTAACCACTGAGTCACCAGCTCTGGCCCCTTTGCTGATTATATTGGTACTACATATACTCTAAATTGAACACTACTGGGCAAAAATAAACTTTAACCTTGCTTCTAACAAATTCCTAAACATTCACCCCTAATGTGTTTTGACAATAAACAAGTAGCTTCAGTATGTCTACTACATACTCTCTCTTATCCAAAGGAGGTTATGTTGTTTCTTTCTTTCCTCTTTTTTCAGACAGGGTCTCACTATATAGCCCTGGGTATCCTGGAATTCACTAAATAGACCATGTTGGTATCTGCCTCCCAAGCACGGAGATTAAAAGCATATTTTATGTATATGTGTGTGGTATTTGTGTGTCTCTCTGTGTGTGTGTGTGTGTGTGTGTGTGTGTGTGTGTAACTTTTTTTTCCTTGCCTTTACCTCCAACAGTGACACCATTTGGTCACTGCTGCCATGGCAATGGCCATACATTCCCAGTAAAGCTTTTGGTTCAATTCCCAACTCCACCTGGGAGTAATTATGTCACATTCCAAATAAAAGGCAGATTTCTTCTGCCTTCTCTCTCTCTCTTCTCTTCTCTTTTTTCTCTTCTTTCTCTTGCCCCTTCCCCTTGTCTTGTTCTTCCATTAAATCTCTCCACATGGAACCATGTTGGTTTGATGTATTTTATCGGGTGGGCGCCAGCCAATATTTAAACAACAACAGATCAGACAGGCCTTGAACTCACAGAGATCAGCCTGTCTCTGCCTCCCAAGCACGGGGATTAAAAGCATATTTTATATATGTGTGTGGTATGTGTGTTTATGTGTATGTGTGTGTGTATCTTTTTTTCCTGTATGTCCTAATGCATTGCCATATTATAGGTAACCTGTCCTGGTTTACTCCTAGTGTTTCCTCTGCCTCACTGTTCTTGTACACTATGATCATTATTAAGCAGATAGAGATTATTCTGTCAGCTGGACAGAATCTGGAACCCCTAGGAGATGGGTCTCTAAGCATGCTTTTGGGGTTATATGAATTAGGTTAACTGAGGGAGAAAGACCCATCCATCGGATCTGTCCACCATCCCAGCCGGGATCCTGGACTGTATAGTTAGAGGACAACTGAGCAGCAGCATACAGTCATGGCTTTCTGCTTCTTCAGGGCAAATATAATGTGACGAGCCAGCTTCCCGCTCCTGCCGCCATGTTTTCCCTGCCAAGATGGACTACATCCATCAGGAACTATAAACCAAAATAAAGCCTTTCTCCTTTAAGTGGGTTTGTTGACGATTTTATCACAGCGACATTAAAGTAACCAGGACACTCAAACACAAGCACTAGGACACTGCTGTAGGTGATCAAATAAGTAAACCGGTCAGTAAATGATCAGCAGGCGAGCAGCATGTGCAAATGGACGCCCTAACCAATAAATGACTCATGCTCCAGGCAGCACAGCACCCCGCGTCACTCTGCTCCTCAAGGATAGTGCAGAACGTACAGCTTATATACTGTGGGGCTAAGTGGAGAAGCTGAGTAGGAGAGTGCACATACACGGAGATTAAATGCAGCACCAAAAAACCAAAACTTAAGAACTGTTATTTCCAGAATTTTCCATTTAATAATTTCAGCTAGCAGCTTACCGAAGATAACTCAAACTGTAGAGAGTAAAATTAAAAGTATCCAGTATATTTCATTTTTCCAACTAGCAATTACAGGTAAAAGTAATTACCAAGTTGGTATTTGGCTGAAGAAAAGCTGACATATTACTTATGGAACATAAAGGGCACAAACATATTGAAGAGATGGTTCGGAGGTCACGAGAACTCGCTGCCCTTGCAGAGGATCTAGGTTTGGATCTCAGAACCCACAAGGTGTTTCATAGTCCTCTGGGATTCCAGTTTAAGGAGGTCCAATGTCCTCTTCTGACCTCTGACAGCAAGAGGGATGTACATGCAACACATACATACATGCAGGCAAAACACTTGGACACAGAAAAAAGAAACTAAATAAATCTAGAAAAAGATTGAAGACAAAACCTCTGGGCTTGGGTGCTGGAGAGTACTGCTGCTCTTCCAGGGATCAGTGCTCAGTGCCCAGCACCCACGGCAGCTCCCAACTCCAACTCCAGTCCCAAAGGACCCAAAGCCTTCTTCCAGCCTCCACAGGCGCCGCACGCACAGCCTCCACAGGCGCCGCATGCACAGCCTCCACAGACACTACACGCACAGCCTCCACAGACACTACACGCACAGCCTCCACAGGCGCCGCACGCACAGCCTCCACAGGCACCGCACGCAAATGGCGCACATACGTAGGCAAAACACCAACATATGAAAAATAAACATCTTTAATTTTTAATTGGGTTTCTACCAGAGAAAAATGATTATCTTTAAGAAAAATGGTATCTTCTTTAAGTTTTTAGAAGTATTTTATTTTTAAATATTAGGGAGGATAGCCCACATCTGTGAGTGTGCAAGAAGCACTCACTGGACTCAGCCTCAGGATATTAAAGACAAAAGAGGAAACCCCAGATTTCTGTAAGTTTGAGCCCAGTCTGAACTACATAGAGTTCCAGGCCAGCCAGAGCTGCATAATGAGACCAATTCTCTAAATAAGTAAATAAATAATAATAAAATTCATAGAGGACTAGAGACAACTCTTGCCTATCATGACAGAAAGCCCTAAGATCAATCTCCAGCAACACACACACACACACACACACACACACACACACACACACCTTTAAAGTAATAAACATAGTTTAAATAATTATATAAATTTTTATTTGGCTCTAAAAATTATAATAAATATTCACCACAAACCATTTCTTTTATATCTTGAAAACACTGCTTTTCCTACTCTAGAGGAAGAACTTGAACTGCATTTGCCATTCTGAAACCTCAAACAGTTCACACGCTAGGCTTCAGGGTCTCCTCCTCCACCATGAGCAGAACTAATAAAGAATCAAATGTGTAAAGAATTTGAAATGATTCCTGCTGAGCTGTGGCCCAGTGGTAGAGGACTTGCCCAGGATGTCAAAATCCTACATTTAATGCCCAGCTCTGAAAAAAAAAAAAAGTTCCCACAACAATCCCTAGCACGTGGTAAGTTATATGTGTTCTACGTGCACATGGAGGCCGAAAAAGGATGCCAGGTATTCTGCTCTGTCTACCTTTGTCTTACTGTCCTGAAACAAGGTTCTCTGTGCACTCAGAGCCAGCCTAGCAAACCCAGCACGCCTGCCTCTGCCCCACACAGCACTAGGCTCATAGCATGTGCACACAGCCACACCTAGCTTTTCACGATGGTGCTGGGATTCAAACTCAGGGCCTCATGCTTGCACAGTGCTCTTACCTGCCAACCCAGCCCCTAGTCTTGAATTGTTGAGAAAAATGAATCTCCAAGGGTTATATGAAATAAGTTATATAAAAGCATTTAGTACCAGGGTTATATGAAATAAGTTGTACAAAAGCATTCAGTACCAGCACCCAACGAAAGTGGGAAAACAGTAAATGCCAGTTAAAGTCAAAGACCAAATATCTTTTAAAGCAATACCATCCACCCTCTGGTCTTGAACATGTTTAGTAATCTAATCAGAGACGGCCTGTGCCTGGCACCTTACCTCTGCAGCCATGAAAGCCAAGGTGTGCATGCCATGGGTGTAGCCTGTGACACAGCAGACAACTGCAAGTCCACAGCAGGAGAGCAGCATAGCAATCAGCAGGGACAGGACTCTCCCATGGCTGCTCATTGGTGTGGTGGGAGAAAAGGAAAGCTGAAAGGGACAGGATAGACAGACAGTGAGTTCATTCCTCCACCATGGCAACTGCCCTCAGAATTCAAGATCAAGCTTGGTGTCTTTGCTTGGAACACCCCACTAACAGAAAAGCCCAAATTCTACTGTGACCTAAATACACGAGCTGAGATTTATAGATCTTTATCATTTAATTTCCCAGACATGATATGCACTACACTTCCATTTCATATTCTCCAGTGTCCCCCCTACCATGAGATTACAATCTCTAGAAGGATACTCAATTAACTAACATTTTATAGGACTCAGAACAGTGTCCTTTTCTGCTGTGTTTCTGCTTGTCTTGCAGAATTCACTGTTAGGGTAGGACAAGGGAAAGGAATCAGGAGCCTGGTATGTTGGTACTAGACAAGGACAAGTAAACGCCTGGAAAGGAAACCTGGAGCTATAACTACCGCTGTACTGGATGCTGGCTACAATCGGCCCAGAAAGGAAGGCTAGCAGCTCCTATCTGTAAGAATGGGAACTGGAAAAGAAAGAAAGCCTTCAAGAGAAAGATCAACTCACAAAGAAGTGCAAGGCCATCTCCATGAACACTGACTGAAGAGAGGGACACAAGGTCCTAGAGTGGGCTCAACTGGGAGGCTGCTTCAGACATGATTACCTCAGCCTGTGTGAGGTGCTCACAGGCACAGTCTGACAGGAAGTCTCAGGCAGATCTTACAGCCAGATGGGAAGCAGAGGCAGCTCACTCAGTCTGGACCCAAGAACAGTATAAACCAGTGAGAAGGAAGCTCCACCAGCCAGGGCAAGAGAAGAAAGACGGGAGAAGACTAAGCCGGAAGCCTCCAGAAGAGCTCAGGTTGTATACAGGGTACTCATTAAGGCTCCTTCACACTCTGACCTAAGACAAGGCTAGGAGTGGCTGTAGGGCTTGGGGGATGGAGGTGAGGGAGCTCCCTGAAAACAGGCATCCTACCGCTGCAGGCAGAAGTTCCTCAGGAAACAGGCCATAACTGAACTAGCAGTCCTTAGAGCTGCCCGTGACGTGCAATCCTGTGACTTTCTCACACCGCAATTCACGTCAAACCTAGCACACATATGTGACTGAGCAAAGAAAGAGGCTGGCCAAAAACTCACGTATTCAAAGCGGTCTTTGCAGAGCTGGACCATCAGATGCAGGAAAACAAGTCCAGCAAACCAGAGACACCACATCACCACCTCCTCCACAGTCTGGACATTCAGCACTCCAAAAATGAAAATGAACTTGTAGAAAATAAAATTCCAAAACTTGTCTTTGAGATGCTAAAAAGGAAAAAGTTTATAACGGTGAGGTCCAGCATACCAAGTCAACTTAGTACATGTTAACAACACAAAAGCAGCCTACAGCACACTCTGTGCAGAAGGCAAGGAAAACAGTTATTTCATAATAGGAAGAGGTAAGACAAAGTCATCTGTGAACTGAAACTTGTAATCTGAAACAGTTATGACATTTCAGCCATTAAAAAACCTTATTTTATATTTTATATGTTCAGCAAGGTTATCGGTATTATTTTAAAGACTTCAGTAAAAAATAGAAAAGATTAAACTTTCTAAGCAATCAAAAAATATAGAAGTGGGCTGCAGAGACGGCTCAGCAGGTGCTTATCAAGCAGCAGGAGGACCTGAGCTGGGAGCCCTCCCACCCAAGTAAACCCAGCGGAGAAGCACAGTGTAACCCCAGTTCTGAAGGGCGGAGACAGCAGACCCTCGCAGCTCATTGGCCAAGCAGTCTAGTCAAACTGAGGAGCTCCAGCTCCAGTGAGGCCTGTCTCAGAAAGTAAAATGGAAAGGGCCAGAGAGATGTTTCCTGGTTAGGAGCTCTTACTGCTTCTGCAGAGGATCTGGCTAGGTTCCACTCCCAGCACCCACAAAGCTTATGGTGCAGTAAACTCATGCAAGCATAGAAACAAAAATACATTGTTTTAAATCTTGTAAAAAGAAGTGCAAAGCAATGGAGAAAGTCCTTCAAAGTCAACCTCTGGCCTCCACACATGCAAATACATGTATACATACTCACATACACAACGTGCACACATATAAATTCGCTCCACAAACAAAAAACTAATAAAAATCAAAAGGCAGAAGAGGAAGGAGAGGCTGTAATCAGGGTGTAAAGTGAATAAATAAATGAAAAAATTAAAAGGCTACTTGCCAGTATACAATCAATAAAATATTTAAACTGTATCTATGCCTCTAGGTTGTATCTGCCTACAATCCTAGCACTTGGGAAGCCAAGCTGGGCTGCACAGGACCCTGCACTAATAAAACAAAACAAAAACCAAAACAAACACTATTAAAATAAAATAATGTCCTTAATATTTATTATTTTTCCCTTTGATATGCAAATATTTTCATTTTTACAGTTTTCTCTCATCTCTCATTTTTGTGAGAATCTTACCAATGCCAGTAAACATTCTCTAGGTATATTAGCATAGTGTCTTAATGGTGACAGACACAAATTGTTAATTTTCCCCATCCACAGAATATTTAATCAAAATACATACATTTGAATGAGTTTCTACCTCAGCACTGTTGAAAAAAAGGTCACAAATGTTTTATGGTTTCTAACAATTGTCGCCTGATTTCTAGACAAGCTGCGTAAGAAGTCCCATAAGCAGTAGACTTGGACTCCTTTGCTATGTTTTTTAATTGTTCTGTGTGCGTGTGTTGTCTGTGTGTTGTATCTGCACCACATGAGTGCCTGGTGCTCCCGGAGGTCAGGAATATTGGAATAGCCAAGACTGGAGTCAGATGGCTGTGAGCCACCACGTGGGTTCTGGGAACCTAACCCAGGTCCACTGCAAGAACAAGTACTCCTAACTGCTGAGCCCTTACACTCCTTTACACAATAAAAACTTTCAGTCTTAAAAATCATCACTTTCTTGGGGCAGAGGAAAAGATGGGGACACAATAGATGAGTTCTAGTAGTTACAGATACTAAAATATCTGATTACCTAGCTATTGATGAATAAAGGTAAGAATGAACTTAAAACTTTTTGTTTGGTTGGTTTTTTTTTTTTTTTTTTTTGAGACAGTATCTCTCTACATAGCTCTGGCTATCCTGGAACTCACTCTGTAGACCAGGCTGGCCTCAAACTCAGAGATCTGCCTCTCTGCCTGCCTCTGCCTCCTGAGCATGTGTCACACTGCTCAGCAAAAGCATGAGACTTAGATATGATTTTAAGGACTGCACACATTTTACGAATTTAAGCTCAAGTTGAAGCTGGGCGTGTCGCTGGGTGATACCTATGGTCCGCACTTGGAGCTGGAAGGCAGAGGCAGGAGGATCTTGAGTTTGAGGTCAGCAAGACCTCACACAGAGAATTCCTCTGAGAGTTCAAACACTGCCCTGACTACATATGCTGTGTTCAGAGAACAAAGTGAACTCAGGAGACTGGCTGAGTCTTGTAGCTCTACCCACCGGAGGCAGATGCCCAGGAGCAGCACTGCACTCTCACACAGTGTATATAGTTTGACCCTGGTTCTGAACACCAGGTCCCAAGAAAGTAAACCTGGAATCCTGGGTACACATCTGTTTCTAGGGCAGGAAAGGTGGGACACCTTGAAATATCACTGTTGTGGCTTCTGGCTCTGCCAGTGGTGTCCTTGACATGACGCATCTCCACTTCCCAAGTCATAAAGTGGGTCTTGGTACAATAGCCTATGTCTCACACAATAGTTGGTAAGTTAAGAGAATATACATATAATATATAGTGTGTTTGTGTGTGTAAGTATATGTAAAGTGCTTTTTAAACTGCCATAACAGGCAGTAAATGTTTTAAATATTTGTAAAAACTCTCTGGCTGGAGAGATGCTGAGTGTGTCTGAGCACTAACTGCTCTTATGAGGACACAACTTCACATCCCTGCACCCACATGGTAACTAAGAACCATCCATGAACTCTAACTCCAGTTCTAGGGATCCACTCCTTCTCGCCTCCACAGGCACCAGGCAGTTATATACATGTAGGTAAAACACTCACACACATAACCAAATCTTCAAAAACAAACTCAAGGAAAAGAAAGAAGACAACTCTCACCGACCTAAGCCGCTATTTAACACTGCAGCATTTATCCCACTCTAGGTCCTCGGTGTCCTTGCCTCTAATATCACTCTTATTTCTTAAACTTTACGCACTCATGGAACAAACCTATGTTAATTCTTTAGTCTTAGTGCAAAACAGTTCTGTTTTGGGGGGAGGGAGTGTTCAGACATGGTTTCTCTGTGTAGCCTTGGCTGTCCTGGGGCTTGGTCTGTAGATCAGGTTGACTCAAAGGTCCATCTGCCTCTGCCTCCTGAGTGCTGGGATTAAAGGTGTGCACCACCAACACCACCCAGCTTCAAAATAGTTCTTAATAAACACTACTGGATGTCATTCATCATAAAGTAAGCTGACAGACATAAGCATAACAGATGTGATCTAGACTGAAAAGGCTGAGTTGGCCAACAGCAAAAGCTTCAAATACTTGAAGGTAATGTCTTCCGTGAATTTTGACCTGACACCAAGCACAGAGCAAACAAAGCATCGAAGGCCTACTGCTGCACTCAGACAGACAGCCTGCCACTGCTGCTGCACTCAGACAGACAGCCACTGGCCTGCTCCATTTCCTGCTCAGAAAAAACCAAAGCTTTGAAGGAGGAATTTTTTGAGGAAAATCTGAAGAATGAAGTATGAAGAAAGGAGCTTCTGAGGCAGAAGTGGCAGTCATCCCGGTACTGGGTAGCTGAGACATGAGGACTGCTGAGTTCAAGGGCAACCTGCTCTACAAAGCAAGCTCCAGGCCTGCAGAACTACATAGCAAGGTCCTGTTTCAACAAAACAAAACCATGAAGAAAACGTTATAATGGAATAGCTTAGCTATACCAAGTACAATTAAACAAAATATTTTATCAAAGCTAGCTTCTCTAGTCTTATTCTTGGGCTGTGATTACCAAGATCTCATTGGGAAACTCTTCCCAAGTAGGAAACTCTACTCTTGGGAAACACATCCTGAAGTATCTACCTGGGGTAAAATTATACAATGTCCCCTACTTAATTCAAATAGATTAGAAAATCTATGTAAGTGGCTCTAAGGACTGGGGAGATGGCTCAGAGCTACAAGCACTTGTGACAGTGTCCAGTTCATTAAGAGTCCAGCTGAAAAAGTAAAATGGAGAACAAGAGGAAGACTTAAAATTCTCCTCCACACGTGCCAAAAATAGGTGTGCACTCAGGCCCACCCGTATGCATATGCAACACACAGACACGTGAATGCGCAGACACACACACACTCAAACACACACACACACATGCACGCACACACACATGAATCTAGTACAACAGTTCTTTGCATATACATGAAACTTTTCTATATGCCTGAAATAAGACAGCATTTTAAAAATTTCTTTGCAAGTATCTGTTCACTTACCTGTCTTTCACTCACTCGAAGAGGGCCAAACACAATACACTGGATAAGCTTAGCCACCAACATCAAAACACAGCAAGCAGTATTCACCAGAACCTGCACATAAACCAAAGAAAGGAAGCTTAGTTCCGGTGAGACACAAATACAGTGTACAAGTTCTGATGAGCCTTTTTGGTTTTCTAACAGAGCAAGCTAAGTGTTACTGATGCTAAAGGGGAAAGGCATGGGGAGGAGAAGCACAGGCTTCACAGCTCATTGAGTCAGACCCCTGCCCCAATGGGGTACCTCTAGCAGGCGGCCTTCCTCAGATTTGACAGAACCCTATGGAAACTCTATTGTCTCTGTGAAACTGTATATAACAAACTTGGCATGATGGCATACATCTGTAGTCCACACACTAGGAAGGCTGGGGCAAGCTGACTGAAAGCCCAGTCCAGACACTGTCTCGATAAATAAGTAACCACAAAAAGTATGCACCTTCATTCCCACATGGACTTTTAGACCAGAGAGATAGCTATTGGATACCTGGTCTAAAAGTCACATGATCGGTAAAATCCACAACTCAAGGATGCTGCCCTGACAAGTGGAGGAGGGTAGGATTATGGTCTCAAAAAAATCAGGTAATGAAGAGGGACTACAAACTGGAAAGATACAAACTACAAACTGGATACCAGTGCCAAAAAAAGGTTACCTTCCACATTTGTTGGCAAAACTTTCTTCTTTAAAATAATTTAAAAATGGGTATTTTCAGACCTAAACAGCAGTCATCTTTTCCTGACTTGGCTGTTGCTGTTGTTTTGAGATGGATTCCCATGTACCCAAGACTGGCCTTGAACTTTTCCTCCTGTCTCCAGGTCCTACGCACTAGGACTATAAGCATGTGCCACCATGCCCACCTGGTCTATCCCCTCTATTTTTAAAAGCAAATTATAACGGAGGAGGGAGAGGGAGAAAAGGAGAGGGAGGAGGAGAAGAGAGAATATGATGAAAAGGTCCTTTAAGAAAGCAAACTCCCTCCCATCTCTCCAGGTTCCCTTTGTTTCCCCACCACACACGCCTGCGGAGGAACACATAATGGAAGCCCTACCCGGTACAAAAAATAAATAAAGTGTGCTTAGTTCTGGGGCCAGGACGTAAGATATTTTTAAAGGATTAAAACAAAAATAGTTCCCCTAGTATGTTGGGGTTTACTGTTTGGTACTTAACTGGTCTAAAGTCACATGATTGGAAAACCATTCAATTAATCAGATAGAAAAAAACAGTTGATCAAAAATCCTACAGCTTTTTGACTGGTTATGTAAGAACCTAGTTCAAAACACTTCAGCTCACACCTTTAATTCTAAGATGTCAGAGATTTTTGGAAGTGGGAGTATAAGTTTAACTTTAAAAAAAAAGATTTAAGAAAAATCATTTGTGTGCCTAAGTGAGAGAGAGAGCGAGAGCGCAAAGGCAAGATAGAGAGACAGCGAGAGAGCGAGAGAGCGAGAGAGCGAGAGAGCGAGAGAGCGAGAGAGCGAGAGAGCGAGAGAGAGAGAGAGAGAGCGGTGTATGCTGGTGCCTGTGGAGACAGAAGAGTGTTGGACTCCCTGAAGCTACAGTTAGGTGTGACTGTGAACCACCATGAGGTGAGGCTGATGGGACTGAACCAGAGCCCTGTGGAAGAGCAGGAAGTGCTCTTCACTCTGAAGCATTTTCCCAGCCCCTCAAAGAAACTTTTTAATACATAATTTTTCAAGTCAAAAACTTAAAAAAGCTTAACTGAAAGTAGTAAAACTAAGTTTTCCTCATGACTCGGTCAGTGGTTTTGGTTAGAGAAGTGACGACAAACTAAGTCTGAGTTCAAAGTCGGCTCTTCCTGTCCCCAGCTCCCCCATTCCCTGAGCAATTCCTAAATGCACTGCATTTGTGTTAAACTCAAATGATGACATGTAAACCAGGAAAAACCTGCTTTTAAAAAGTATGCTCCAACCAAGCTGGAAGAGCTGATTGCTCTAAGATCCCACCCTGCCTGGTAAGGGAGGTGGCGTGAGGCTTGTGGTTTCGATGACACCTCTCCTAACTTATATGACTGAAGTTTCTACTGAGTGGCAAAAGACAAGGGAAGCCACCTGTTACAGGTCTACTTCAACACCTTAACATTTTACTGTCAGGTTTCTGAAAAGAATTTTTATTTAAAATGTTATTTTTGGGGTTGGGGATTTAGCTCAGTGGTAGAGCGCTTGCCTAGGAAGCGCAAGGCCCTGGGTTCAGTCCCCAGCTCCGAAAAAAAGAACCAAAAAAAAAAAAATGTTATTTTTGAGATTTTATTTAAGTGTTTGGGTGTTTTACCTGCATGAATGCCTGTGCAGCACGTGTGTGTGTGTGTGTGTGTGTGTGTGTGTGTGTGTGTGTGTGTGTGTGTGTGTGCGCGCGCGCGCGCGCGCGCGCAGGGGGAGGAGTTGGTTATCAGACTGGCAGTTGTGAGATCCCACATGAATGCTGGGAATTGAACCCAGGTCCTCTAGAAGAGCAGCCAGTGTTCTGAATTACTGAGCCATCCTCCCAGCCCAATCTCTTTTATAAAGATTTTCTTTGATATTAATTACACATGTGTGCCTGTGTACTCGCAAAGCCCATGGAAGTCAGGGATGGCAGATCCTCCTAGGCCTAGAGTTACAGGCAGTTGTGAGCAGCCCAACAATGGGTGCTGGGACCACACTGAAAGTTCCTCATAACTCTGGGGTTCCATCACCAATATCTAAACATTTCTATTTTAATCTAAATGGAAGACTTGAAAATCAGCATGTCACCTGGCAGTGGAAACACAGGCCTTTAGTCCCAGCACTTGGGAGGCAGGAGTCTGAGTTTTAGACTGGCCTGGTCTACAGGGTTAGTTCTAGGACAGCAGCAGCTACACAGAGAAACTCGGTTTGGGGGCAGGGAGAATGAAATGCAGCATGTCTATAGAGAAAACCAGGGCTTGAAAAGATATGAGGAGCCTCACCTGGGGACAGACCTGTAATCCCAGCCATGTGAGAGGCTGAAGCAAGAGGTCAAGAGTGCGAAGCTGGCCTGGGCCATTTACCCAGACCCAGAAAGGAATGGGGGGAAGGGAAGAAGGAGAGGGAAAAGAAAGCACAAAGCCAGTGGCAGAAGATGTATTTAAAAAGAAATAACCTTTATAAGAACACAAAGCAATACAGATTAGAAGAACTAAAATATTTTTAAGGTTCTAAATTGTGCTCTATTGGAATATTTTAATGATTTTCAACAATGAACTACTCTACATCTAATTATGAAAAAAAAAGTGTTGGGGCTGGGATGGTTCAGTGGTTCAAAGTGTTGGGGCTGGGATGGTTCAGTGGTTCAAAGCACTTGTTGCTCCTACAGAGAACCCACTTGGTTCCCAGCACACACATCATGGCTCACAGCCATCTGGCACTCCTGTTCTAGAGGATCCAATGCCTTCTTCTGACCTCCAAAGGCACCAGGGGGTGTGCAGTATACATTTATATACGTAAGCAAAGCACTCATACCCATAAAATACATGTTTAAAAAAATAAAGAAAAAAGCTTTAACTTCACAGGTATTACGTCATCCCAATAAACACAGTAACCGACCTCTCGATCTCAATTGAAAATATACTGAGCCACATATGGTGGCTCAGGCCTACTCTATCACTGGGGAGGCGGAGGCAGACACTGTGGGGCTAACAGCGGGCAGCACACGACCTATAACTCCATCACTGGGGAGGCGGAGGCAGACACTGTGGGGCTAACAGCGGGCAGCACACGACCTATAACTCTATCACTGGGGAGGCGGAGGCAGACACTGTGGGGCTAACAGCGGGCAGCACACGACCTATAACTCTATCACTGGGGAGGCGGAGGCAGACACTGTGGGGCTAACAGCGGGCAGCACTCCATCACTGGGGAGGCGGAGGCAGACACTGTGGGGCTAACAGCGGGCAGCACACGCTCGGTACTAAGCAGCCAGACTTAGTCTCCAAAACCAGAAAAGAAAAAGAAACTCAACAAAACAAGATTCAGCTGCTCAAAGGAACCTAAGGGGAGCATCTGTCCTTTAAGCCCCTAATCAGGTGCTTCCAGGTAATCCTGACACTCCTGCAGAGTTGACAAGTCCGCCCAGACTTCAAGCTCCAGAGTATGGAACAAACTGAGTCTCCAAGACCCATACCAAAGCGAGCCTGATCTGAACAGCCACTCCACTTAGACAATAGTGAGGAGTTATTTTAAAATGTTATCTGCACAATACACACTAATTTCTCTCACAGGCAGAATCCAATTAAGCTAAAAAAAAAAAAAAAAAAAAAGTTCCCAGACCACTGTACAAGAACAGAAAAATGGAGCGCTCATGTTCATCACTGAAGGCTTCATAAACGGGCATCCAGTGGATCCACAGGAGGGTCCGAGAGCATCAGCCCAGGGTACATACCGATATGTCAAGGTAACTTCAGATAAAAGTTCAAAGAAGCATCCAGCTCAGGGAGAGAAGAAAAAGCAGGTGTAGGTGTGAAACAGAGTATGCTCACATGCATACACGCGTAAGCCACAGAAATGAACTGGGTAAAGGACTTGAGACACTGGCTGTGTTAAGGCCAGCATCAATTACAAGACGGAAAGGGAAGCAGGTGGCAAGGAGCAGAGATTCCCTTTCCCTGTCTGTCACCTTTGTTTACTTTGACCTTTGAAACATGAACTTGTAGGATCTGTCTAAAAAGTTTTAAGTTTAGAACTAACCGAACCAGTTCTGAAATTTCAACTACTTTTCTCACTCCATGTGACAGAGGAGTGGCAAACCAAAGATGGCTGTCATAAGCAACAAGTCAGCCTGAGCGCCACACCTGGAGAGAGGGAGCCGCAAAGGCTTCTCACCACCTGTCTCTCAGCAGGGTCAACTACTCTTACCTCTGGTCTCCTTCTAAGCCAGAAAAGCTGTAGTCGGTCCTTCCCCACACAGCACTCCTACCTAGAAACCCCACCGGATCTATGTGTTCTGTCGTCACCTATCATAAGCTGCCTTATTTGCATATGAGTCATTTAAGGGTAGGGGAAGTGCCGTTGGCAGCTGTGAGTGCTGCAAATGGCACCTCTGAAGGGTCTGGATCTGCCTGTGCTAATCCCAACCCTCCCGAGATACTACTGCAATGTGTTCTACAAAGACAAGCTCTAGAGAGTCTAACAAGATTTACCACTGGCAACTCACAAAGGATAGGTTCTTGTCTATCTTGCTTGGTGTTGGCAGACAATGGTTTGTTTATGGGGGTCATGAGGGGGGTGGTTAATGTCTAAGGCTTATGGGTGGGGCTCAAGAAGCATCCATTTTGACAAAGGCCCACCACACTGTCACTCAATGTTCCTGCCAGGCCCAGGGAAAGTCTTTTGAGTGCTGAAGCTGTTAGAGCACAAAGCAAGCACTAAAGGATAAACAACCGTCACAGCACATCCAAGACAGATCTGGGCAGACACTGTGCAACCAACATAAGCATGCCGAAACTCCACAGAGATGGAAGGAAACCGAATGGAGCTCAACTGGGGAACAAGGATTCAAAGGAGGGAATTAACCTGCACGAGGGAAGAATGTACAAAGAAAGAGAACGTTTCTTAAAAACGACAATTCTCAGAAAAAAACCAAAAGGCCTTAGATTAATGTTTTACGGAGAGGTATTAACCTTGGAATTTGAACATGGGTTTTGCAAGAAGAAACTTACGGGGAAAAAATCATTAAACAATACTACTGGCTGTTTCATTGATACAATAATGGTTATCTCAGGCTTAAAACAAGGTATCAAAGACTACCTACAGTATAGTCTTCACCCTTGTGAAAGGCACTCCCAACACAATTCTAAGTTGCTTATCCTAAAGATGAACAGTCTTTTCACAGGAGTAGAGAAAGGGGAACTTCACCCTTCACTGCCTTCTATAAACTATGTACCAAAGGACCAGGAGGCCTAATCTACAGCCCACGAATTTCACAAATCCCACTGCTTCCTGATGAAGCACAGTGGGAATAATTACAACAAATGAGATGCGTTTAGTTCTACAAACTTGGAACATTAACCCCTCAGTCATTTGCAGCCTACTCTAGAAGCCGAACGAGGGGACGAGAACCCACCAAGCCGTAGGAAATCCAAGTGATAATTTTTAAATTCTGGAGCAACTTTTCATATTTCTGAGGGTTTCGTAGAAGAGGCACTCAAGTGCAAGGTGAGAGGAAAATTTTTTCAGATCTGCCCAGCCTAAAATGATGTAATAAACGAAGCCAGTACTTGTGCCATGTGAACGTTGCTTATCTCGCACCGGCAGACAAACCAGAACCCTTGTTTTAAAATGGATCGCAAAGGAAGAGCTGCCACACCAATCCGAATGTTTTGCTGCCTTCTGTCAAAAGGGAACGGACACGAACCGTCGTGAAAAAGAAAAAAAGGATGTTGCTGGTCTGTTTGCTTGGTTCAATAGCGTCCACCGGGGCTAATCCATTGCCAAATAGCAACATTTCGAAGTTGTTTTGTGAAGAGTAAAATGTCCCCCCTAACTCTGGGCCCTCTCTTCATCCGCAATCCTCCCCCAACGACGCCGAGCTGGACCCGACTTGTCCGGGCTCCTCACTGCCTCGGGTCGCCGCGCCCCGCCGCCCTGGAGTCCGCGGGCCCCACCGCCCTTGCCTCGGCTGTTCTCAGCAGCCCGACACCTTCATTACGCGGCCCGCCACGCTCGCAGCGCCGCTCGGCCTCCAGCCCCACGCGAGGGCCAGTCTAGCCGCCTCAGTCGGGGTCAGGGCCCGGCCACGCCCCCCTGCGGATAATGGGTGACATGGCGGCTCCCGCCCGCCCCCGCGCCCGGCCCGCAGCCTCGCTCACCCACACGAACAGGCTGTCCGACAGCAGGTACTGGGCCACGTCGCGGACCCGGGGTCCGCCGGGGGTCAGGCGCGCCGGCGCGAGCGCCTCGGGCTGCAGTGGGGCCGTTAGCGGCTCCGGCTCGCCTGACCCGTCCTCCGGCTGGCTGAGGGCGCGGTAGGCGCTGACGATGGTGCCCAGCAAGGCCAGGCCGCTGAGGCCCGTGTAAGTGCGGAGGCTGGGCCACGGGAAGCGCTCGAGGAAGAGCAGCGGCATGGCGGCGGCGGCGGGCCCGGCGCCCGAGGCTCCCCCGCGCTGCGCCAGGCGCCTGCGGCGGCCTCGAGAACGGCGCCCACGGGCTCTGGCGTCGCTGCCGCCGCTGCCGCTGCCACTGCCGCCGCCGCCGCGCCGGGGCCGGGCCGGGCCGCTCCTGGCTGCTCGCGCCGCTCCGCCCCGCGCCGCTCCCTGCTGCCCCCTGCCGGCGCGGAAGAGCCCTCGGCGGACTCGGGCGGGCCACCGCCCCTAGCGGGTCGCGGGCGGGACGGGCGCGGGGGCGCGGCCTTCGTCCCCCGCCCACAGCGGGCGCGCAGCAGCCCCAAATGCACAAGACCCGACCTAGGGCCCCGCGTCCGGGTCCCCTGCAGCATCCCTGGCGACCCTGGGCCCACTGACGCCACGGGCGCGCCCGAGCCCGGCTCTAGGGTGAGCCGGGCCTGTGGGCAATGACGGCAGGCCTGTGAGCGTGGTCAGGCGGCAGGACACGGGTCCGTTGCTCTTCCCCGGCAAAGCAGGTAAACCCTCCATCCCACCACCCTGTGGACTAGAGGCTTCCTTGTGTCCTAAAGAGGAGACATGATGCTTAGGAAGTAACAGAAGCCTTGCGATAGAATGTTTTTAAAATAGAAGCCCGGAGATAGAATATTTTTTAAACGGAAGAACCAATTTAACAGGAAATGAAAATCTGTTCCCTCTTCCACCACAGGTGAGAATGTCAAATGTTGCTGAGCTTCTTGGAAAATACCTGTTCCTAAAAGATAAACCAAGGGGTGACCGTTTGTCCTGGCAGTTTCACTGCTTGTTAAATAAACATACAAGAGAAACGAAAACATATACCCACACAGTCTCTACATAGAGGTTGACAGTAGCATGTTTCCTAATAACCCAGAGGGAGGAAACTCCAGCGGAATATAGTGTTTGAAAATAAAGTACAGACACATGCCACAATATCAGTGAACGTTGAAGATGTCTGAGTCAAGCCACACAGAGCTAAATTCTATCCCGCCGATAAAGGCAAATGCATGGAGTGTGGAGTAGAAGGGGAGCTTGAGAGAACTGGAGGTGAGGTTGGGGTACTAGTTTCCTGACGTGAGAATGTTCTAAAACTGTTGTTATACAACTATGAATACACTCGAAGTCACAGAATTGTACACTATAACCAGCAAGTTACATCTCTATATGTGAATTACATAAAATAACATAGGGTACACTTTTTAATCATATTCCCAAGCCGTGTGTTAGTGCCTACCTCAGAATGTATGCTCTATAAACAGTTGTTGAATTTTCTAAAGGGGATAAACTAATTTTTCAAGCCAAATACTTCTGTAGTTTTTTTTAAATCTAAAAATTAATCACTTTGTTATAATTCTTAAAAACACCCCATCATGGGTCTTTATACGATACAGTTCCCTTTGGTTTGCTCCCCAGTCATTTGCAAGATGGCTCAGGGGATGACCTGAGTTTGATTCTCCTAACCCCCCCAAGTCCTCGGACTTCTTTATTTGTGTCTCCCTCATGCATAACTAAATGCAAAAATAAAACACCAAGCCTTAACACTATTGCCCAAATACTGGACATCTTTATTCTGAAGGAATGAGGGTGGTAATTTTCCAGAGACGGGCTCTACTTTACAAGGTCAGATCTGAGTCACGGTGTTCTTTAAAGCATTTGCGATTCACATTCAATGTGAGCCACGAAACAGTAATATTAGATACCAAACTTGTCCTCTCACATTGCTGATAACAAGGCTGCCTTCTCTAATCTCAGGAGCTTGGGCCCTCTGACAACCCAACACGTGTTAACAGATGAAACTAACCCAGTCCAGTTACATTTTAAAATAATACAAAAGATTTTGGATTTTTTGTTTTTTTGTTTGTTTTGAACGAGAACAGTCATTGTTCTATCTGTTTACCTCTCCAGAAAGCACTTTGCACTTCAAACTTGCCTCAAGGATCTGTTTGAGATACTTGTTCTCAGTCTAACCCAGCCTGGCCTCCAGTTTGAGGCAATTCCCTTGTCTGAACCTCCTGTTAGGTTAGAGGACTGAAGGATGTGAACCACCACAACCAAACACCTCTGTCTGTGTGTCTCCCTTTTCCCTCCTCCTTTCCTCCCTCCCTCTCCTCCTTGAAGACAGGGTCTTAGTAGTCTTGAACTCCTTAAATGATGAGCTTGACTAAAGTCCAAGAAGATAGACTTTAGAGCATGTTCACAGGCCCAGTGCAAGAAGGACTAAACTCTAAAGTCCTCTTTAAAGACTGTGTATTTGTGTGTGCCTGCACAAGTCTATGTGTATCACATGAATGCAAGCAGCCACCAGGCTTCAGATCCTCTGGAACTGCAATCTCAGGCAGTTGTGAGCTGCCATGTGGGTGCTGAGAATTACACCTGGTGTTTCTGACGAGTAGCCAGAGGTCCTAACTGTTGAGCCATTCCTCTAAAGTCTTACAAAGTAGCAGCTCCCACTTGTGACCCTGCAGATGAAGAGACAGTCCTTAATGATACAAACAACAGGTAGTTAATACAACTGCACTGCAACTTTAAGGACCCAGTCTTCAGGCTCTGAATCGGTCAACTGAGAGATAGCCAGGCAATGGTGGCTTACGAGTTTAACTGAAGCATTTGGGAGACAGGCAGGCTGACCTCTGAATTCAAGGCCAGCCTTGTCTACAGAGTGAGTTCTAAGGCAGTCAGGGCTACATAGAGAGAGCCTATCTCAAAAATAAGGGGGACACACACACACACAACATCGATGGATAACCTAAGACCAACAGGTCCTTGCCACTGTGCCAAAGTGGTTCCTTACCCAGTGGATCTCACCACAGACAAGGAAATAGAACTGTGCAGGATCACTACTGGTATTCTAAATTTAGCAAGCCCTCCAGCACTCAGAACTATCCCAAATAATTAGTCATTCAGTTTTAAATGTTTTTATTGAAATAACAGTGAAATAAAGTTTTTAAAAAGAACAATGATCATTTTGATCAAACTTTTGCTTTACAAATATAAAAAACATAACCCAAAACTCCAGTTTCTGTATACAATCCTATAAACAGACCAGGTTTAAGTTCTCAAAGCCACAACTATAAATGGTGCTTGTATACCATACATGAGCATAATAACCAACTTTTCTGTTTGGCGGACACATGGATTGAACACAGAGCTTTCTAGGCAAGCCTCTCCCATTGAGCAGCAGCCCTAGCCAAAGGTTTTGCTTCTCAACAGATTGCTCTTCTCTCGATGGAGCAGTTTAATTTCTGTATTTCCTCTAACTTAGCTCTAGCCTTAATTCCTCACTAAAATACAAAGTGGACTTAACTGGCTTAATCTTGATATATTTGGTTGGTTTTTTTTCCCCCTCAAAATAGCCATATGTGTTATATGAGCTAACAGGTAAATTTAATGGCTCCAGATCAATTTTCCAGCTTGTATTTAAACAGAGGCAAACTCAAGTGAGTCCAGTCTAACCCATGTAAGTGACAGAAAACAAGTGGAATGTGTTGGAAAATCTAATATTAAGCTACAGAAGCTAAGCTTCTTTAAAACTGAAAATTCTCTGCAGCAGTCAGCAACCCACATACAGTTCCAAACACTAAGAATTAGTAAAAAGCTCTTAAGTCTGGGGAGCTGAAGGCACAAATATGTCACTGTCATAAACTTGCAGCCAACTTGGATTCCAGAACAGCAAGTTCAATGTACCCATTGGTACATTGGATAAGACAGACCAAAGCCAAGAGAACTGAGCAGATAAAAGCCACAGCTTGGGACAGATCACCAGGCAGGAACCAGGTAAGGTGCCCTTGAGAGATAATAGCCACTAGACTCTCAACATCTTATGGACCACCTTAAAGAACCAGGAGGGTCTGGAGACTTGGCTCAGCCTTTAAGAGCACTGACTGCTGGCTGCTCTTCAGGGACAGGAATCTGGATTCCCAGCACCCACTTGCCATGGTTAGAACAGCAGGTAACTTAAATCAAAGGTCTCGGAATATGAATGACTGGCTCAAGCATTACAGTTCAAAGACTTTGAGTCATAGCTTAAGTTGCAATCAGAATTGACTCTTCAAGCACTGCTTTCTGACAGCACTCTTAACCTCTGATAGGACATTCACCCCTCTCCACTTTCCCACCTGAATCCGGGGGCCCAACAGTACAGAGAGCCTAGTCAACGTAGCTCCACGTGTACCCTCCCCAGTCTGAAGGACTAGCTAGACTCTTAATGAGCCCATGCTAAATAGGAATGTGCTTACATAAAAGACTAGGGCAAAACTGTTGGCTCCCGGATGAGAAGAATATTCAAGGAACTAGTGGCTTTTCAGAGGACAACAGTTGTCACTCTTGGTCATGAAGACTAGTGCTTACCAAGTCTGGGCATGGTTAGACATTGCAGATGACTCTAAATAAACTTAAATGGGTTTAATTCCTCAACCACTCTTGACCTAATTGTCAAAGCTAAATGGGAAGAAAATATTTACATTTGCTTTTGCCCAATATCTAGGACACATACCTTGTGTTAGACAGCATAAAAGTGTAGGAACTAACCAAGCTTATTTCTGCCTATTAAAAAGTTAAACTGGCTACCTCTTGTGTAACTTTTCTTTCACTACATTGAGCCTACAGCCAACAAGACTGTGATAAGGCAACTATGGCGACCACAATGACACAATCAGCCAAGTCCTTTACCCATTTTTTTCAGATTGTTTTAATGAATGTTTGCCTTCATGTAAGTATATGTACCACATGAATACCTGGTGCCCAAGGTCAGTGTCAGATCCTCTGGAACGGGAATTACAGATGGCTGTGAGCCACCACGTGGGTGCTTAGAACCAAGTCCAAGCCCTATGCAAGAACAACTCTCCAGTCCTTTGTTGAGGTAGGGCATCACTATGTCCCCATAGCTGGCCTGGAACTTGGGAGATCTGCTTGCCTTCACCTCTGGAGTGCTGGGATCAAAGATATGTGCCTCCACTCTCAACCATCTTTGTCTTAAAACGTTACTCCCATAATTTCATCCTGACTGCACAGGCAGTATAAAGTTTAAAGTTGCTGTTTTCCTTAGGCTGACAAACCCTGTCCTGACCTCTACAATCCAGTTGATTCAGACTATTCTTTGTTTCTATTATTTTTGAGGTAGGGACTTGCTAAGTATCTCAGCTACAGAGTCCTGGTCCTCCAGCTTTAGGTACCCTGGTGCCGGGATTACAGGCGTGTACCACCACACCCAGCCTATTCTAAAGTACTTAGAAAAGCTTTGCTGCTTTCTAAAATCATGATTTTTATCATTATGCATACATCACCTCAGATTCCCACAAGTGTTAACTCTGTAATCTCATGTAATTCTGCATGGCTCACTCAGTAAGAAGCAATTTCACAGCAAACAATCACTATCCCATTACACGAAGCAAAATACTGCCATGAGTTGTAGACAGACTTTTATACCAATCCCAATGGTTTCTCTGCTAACCTATTCTTAATGGTTTCCCAAATGTTTAATGTCTTGACTTATAAAGTAAGGCCTAGAGAGTTATAAAATATACTCATCAGAAAAAATACTGGGGAGTCTTTGTAACAGTGTAGTTTGGTACACATTGCACCTTGGACTGAATCAGATTAATTTAATTCCCCAGAGTAATGGAAAGTCCTCATGACAAACACTTGTAACAGTCTAGGACCATATGCTTACAACACTACTGGAGCAGGAGGCCCACAATCTCCCCTTATCTAACCATGATCATGTTTTAACATCCCCCAGACTGAAGCAGGGAAAAAAGGATCCTCAGCTATAAGACTTTTCAGAGTTTAATGAGAAACTTAAAAAAAAAAAAAATACAAATAAGAAATTCACTTTTTTTAATGTACAAAAAAAATGTATAAGAACCAAAAGTTAATGAACACTGTCACATGTTTATACCACTATCTAGTTCATATTAATTTTACTCTTCAAACAGGAAGGTGGTAGCAATTTAGGGAACAAGAGAAAACCAAAACTTGTTCTACAGTTATTCTTCTACATGTGTAAGCTGTGCTCACAGAGACGGCTTCTTTTACTTCTGTGTACAGGAGAAGTTCAGTTGTATATAAAATTAAACCTGCATTTTAAAAAACAGAAAACTTTTATTAAAAACAGTATTAGTTATACAGTTTCTACCTTAAACAAGGAAATTACCTGGCCATTTCTCCCCTCCTGACATGTTTGGCATTTGTACATTAAGACGAGTGATCTCACTGGTCATACTTATATATTACAGAAGTGCAGCTGAGAAACAGTAAGAGTGTAAATTTGGTTAACTATGAATTATACAAAGTTCCTTGAAGGCAAAAAAGTTCTTATTTGTCCTTTGTCCTTTGCTCTGTGCACACATGTTACGTGCACACGATACAGCAAGAAGCCAAAGTAAAGAAACAAAAGAAAAATGGATTAGTGACAAAGTAAAAAGGCTTGCAAGCTTCCATAGAAGCAACCATGACTAGGGTGCTGATAAACTAGCATGTGGTAAGTACTTCCAAGTACTGTGTTCTTTGTATGTGCTCTCTGACTTGGCTCCCTACAGTCAGTCCTAGGAAGAAACTACCATCCTCATTTGCATATGAAGTATATGGCAACAAGTGAGTAAGAGTTTATTTCAAGTCTTAGCAAGTACTGAAAGGGACTAGAGACAAGGGGTTAAGAGCACTGGCTTCTCTTCAGAGGACCAGGTTCATTCTCAGCACCCACAGAGCAGCTCACAACTCTCTGTAGCTCGAGTTCCAGGGGTCTGACGCCCTCATATAAACATACGTGCAGCAACACACAGTGCACATAAAATAAAAACAAATCATAAAAGAGTGGGATTCAAATCTAAAACCACACGATCCAAAAGATTTTGTCAATCACACACCCACACCAGAGAGAGCACAAGCACAAAAGTGCAAAGTGCATGTGCACACACATGTGAGCACAGGTACCAGAGGCATGAGGCAGCTGTGAACTGCTCAGTAAGTGCTAGGAACTAAACTCAGATCTATGCAAAAGCGATACACACTCTTAATCACTAAACCACCTCTCCAGCACACAATCCAGATTCCTCTGTTGCTCGACACAGGGTCTCACTACATATCCCTGGCTGGCCTAGAACTTATTATGTAGAACAGGCTGGCTATGAACTCACAGTACAACTACCATGTCTGACCTCATAATAAACTTATCTGCAGTTCTTCCTTATTGTTGGCATTAAGAAACTAAACTAATAAAAATCAATTTAGAAAATGCATACTCAAATGGGGCATAGTGGTACACACTTTTGATCCCAGCACTCCCAGAAGAGGCAGGCAGATCTCTAGTTTCTCAGCCAGCCTGGTCTACACAGTGAGTTCCAGGATAGCCAGGGCTATGTAGAGATACCCTGTCGTGTTTAAAAAAAAAAAAAAAAAAAAAAAATCGGACTCCATATACCATTTGCCAATTCAGACCTAAGTGCAGTAAGTTCCAAAAATGAATGATAAATCACACTAAAAGATCTGAATATCCCACACACACCCCTTTCTTTTCTCTTCTTTCCCATACACACACCCCTTTTCTTTTCTCTTCTTCTTTTTCTTTTTTGAGACAAGGTCTCCCTGTGTAACATGCCCTGGTTGTCCTGGACTTGCTTTGCAGACCAGTAAAAACTCACAGAGATCCACCTGCCTCTGCTTCCTGAGTGCTGAGATCAAAGAGTGCACTACTATGCCCGGTGACTGTCCATTTTTATACAGACCGCTACTCTGTATTTTAAATATTGACTATTCTACCATCTCTTCTCTGATGAGACACCAGATCTGAGGAAGCACAGTTCCATGTGAGAACTGCATGCAGTAATCTGTCTTCAGGTACTTTTAAGCATATTTTAATCTATTGATTACATACAATGTAAAATTACATTAATTGTCTTTATATTCCTTATGCCCTAAAATTTGTGCTTCTCAAGTGGCTCCGAATGTCTTTACCTGACATTTTACACAGTCCCGTCAGAAACGTTCAGTCTTCCATACCTGCTCAACAGCTGAGGAAGACTAGAAATGATGGGTCCGTATCCCGGCGCATTGTCGTACAGTTCAAACAACGGTGCAGCTACCAGCTTGTAATTTTTAGGGACCGCAAACAAGGCTACAAAACAGTGTTCAGTTTCTTTAATCCTTCATGTAATTTTTACTCCCAGTTCATAATTAGTCAACAATTTTACACTTGAGAAAAGCTTTGACATGTATGTTCACCCGTGCAGGCACATGTGCAGGACAAGCTAGAGGCTTTTCCTCGATACCCCTATTTCCCCCTGGATTTTTTTGGTTTTTTGTTGTTTTTTGAGGCAGAGTTTCTGTGTAGCCTTGGCTATCCCAGAACCTGCTCTGTAGACCAGGCTGGCCTTGAATTTAAAGATCTGCCTGCCTCTGCCTCTCTGCCTCTGCCTCTGCCTCTGCCTCTGCTTCTCTGTCTCTGCCTCTGCGTCTGCGACTGTGTCTGCCTCTGCTTCTGCTTCTGCCTCTGCCTCTGCCTCTGCCTCTGCCTCTGCCTCTGCCTCTGCCTCTGCGTGCTAAGAATAAAAGTGTGTACTAGCACACCTGGCCCAAAGTTCCTCCCGCCACCTTATTTTTTGAAAGTTTCTCAGTGAAGGTGGAGCTCACTGTTGGCTAGCCTGGCTGGCCAGAGAATTCCCAGATGCCACCTGTCTCTCTGCTTACTGGTGTAGGGTACAGAGGTACACCACCATGCTCATCTTTTTACATGGGTGCTGAAGAACCGAACTCAGGTTCTGATGACCGCAGTGAGCAATTTACCTGCTGAGCGATCTCCCCAGCTCGGAGAAAAACTTTTAAGGAAAAAGACAATTCTTATTACTCACCTTGGGTTGTCTGTGTCATCTAGAGATTAAAGACATATATTTGAAACAGCCTCTCAAGAAAGAAATGCCATAAACAACTTTAAAAAGCAAAATGAAAATTGCCTTGGGTTTATAACTTAATTTTTAATTCTCCTATAAAGCTACTGTAAGAAATGGAGCCAGGCACTGTGACAATTCCAGCACTCAAGAGGCTGAAACAGGAGAATCAAGATTTGGAGGCTTGCCTTCCAAGCATGAGGAACAGAGTTCAATTCCCAAGCTATATAATGTGTACTTGTAATCCTGATGCTGGTACAAGCAGAGACAGGTGGTCAGCCAGTTTAACCTAATTGGTGAGCTACAGGAATAAGAAGCCTCTTAAGGACACTCACAGTCAGGGGAGGGAAGGAGGAGGGAGGGAGGAAGGAGGAGGAGGGAGGAAGGAGGGAGGGAAGGAGGGAGGAGGGAGGAGGAGGGAGGAAAGGCGATAGGCAGGCTGAACAACAACTCGGCACTTAAGAGCAGTTGCTATTCCTCCAGAGGACTGGAGTTTAGTTCCCACACCCACACCCATGTGCACATGCCCTCATGTATGCATGCATGCATGCACATACGAAAGCACGCACATATGGACGTGCTGGAGACAAGCTTAGGCTACATAGCAAGAACCTGAGTAGCAATGAAAGCCTGTAATCCCAGCTCTGGAGAAACAGAGGCATTAAGATCAGGAGTTCAAGGACAGTGTAGGTTACATGAGATCTTGGAGTTTCAGTCTTTGTTCTTGAGGTAGAGGGGTGGGCGTGGGGCTTAGGGATGGGAGGCTGGAAAGGGAACAGTTACTTGTTGAAATATGGCAGGTCTGAAGACTGTAAAAAGACAACCTCCAATCTCAAGGTCTTCACCTTACCACAATGGGAAAATCAGTAATAACAGCTCAACAACTATGATAATTGTTTATTTTACGCTCTAGTTCGATTTCACTCCCCCTACACCATGAGTGGCACAGAGAGAAACAAGGTGATTCAGTGACCCTAAAGCTACTCAAGAAACCTGGAAGAGACAAGCGGAGACCCTCACAACACTGCAAGAGCTTCTAGACGGCTGCCTGCCCGTCAAGTGCCTTACCTTTCTCTTGAAGCTGAACCAGAAACAACTTCTTATGTTCCTTGGGCTTTGTTATATGTGCAGGAATATACGGGTACTAAAACAGAAAGTGAGAGTAACTTGTAGCTTTCAAGCATCACTATTCTTAACGCCTCATGTGTTAACTATCAGGTTCTTCCAACTACAGACACAGCTCAACTACCCTCATATGCTAACTCAGTCACACTGTAATGACTACCCGATGACCTCACTTAGTTCTCTACAGGTGTGCCTGTGTCGTCTCTAACAGATAAAGTAAGTGCTTTCACACACATAATAAATAGTAAACCCATCAGCTGTTTAAGTACAGCAAAGAATGTATGGCTAGGGAAATTTACGACATAATGAACTTTTGGTTTTAAGATAAGTTGCTCCTGCAACTTGTTACTGCACTCTAGAATCCTGTATGGTCATGTTTCCTCCATGAGAACTTTAAAGCCTCTGAGGTATCCGACAGGATGCTCTTTGCCCTCTTCCTACCTCCCATACACATAGCAGACTTTAAGAATGAAAATGAGCCGAGTGGAGCTCTGCCAGCCGCGCAGTCTAACTGCTGGGTGAAATGAGACAATACTTAGGAAACGTAAAAGGACACAAAGAACTAGAGAAACGACTGCCTGAGAGCAAGCTGGTAAGTTGGGGGTGAGGTCTAATTCCCACTCACTTTATATAGAAACTTTCAAAACTACCCGGGGCTGGAGAGAAGGCTTGGCAGTTAGGAACACCGATTGCTCCTTCCAAAGGACCTGGGTTCAGTTCCCAGCATCCAATGGCAGCTCACAACTGTCTGTGACTCCAGGATCCAGCACCCTCACACAGACATACTTGTAGGCAAAACACCAAAGCGCATAAAATGAAAATAATTATTAAAAAAAAGAAGCTAGTACCTTTGCCAGACTGTGCAGTGTAGCGAAGCCCCACTGCAAGTGATCTCTCCCATCTTCATTCGTCACAAAAGCCTACTGCTTACCTCCTGTTCTCTCCCCCTCACTGGCCCCAACCATCACTCAAGTTAGGACAGTTATACACCAGCACTGCCCCTAAGGACAAACGAGCTCGAGGAACTATCCCAGGTTTTGGAGATCTATCTTAAAACCCAGATCTACAGTATGTGCTACGTGTTCACATTCAACAAATCACGGCAGCACAAAATAAATGTCCTATTTGCTGCTTCCCCTTTCTAAAAGGGTGCTCTCCAATTCTGCTCTTAACAGCGATGCTGGTAAGGTTCATCTGAAAAGACAGAGACAAGAAGTAATGCTGTACCTTTCCACAGTGACACACAATGAAAATGGACTAAAGCCAACTAAACACCCAGCCCTTCTCTCACGTCCATACTTCAGGGCCAGTCTTCCACTCCAGTGAAGTAAAGGAACACCACAGAGCCATACAGTACAGGAGATAAGGAAGGTGTTCAGTAAGCAGCATGGACTCTTCTGAGTTACCCCTGAGCACTTTACTTCCAATTAGGTCAAGAAATGTCCAAGAAACCAAAGCCTGTTTACGGTAACTGTTACACGCATCTTTGAAATAGCAACTTCACCATTTGTGTATGGTGAAGCTTTGCTTCCTAAAGCCAGGTCACAGATGTGTTGTGGCAATTCTCAGGAACACCAGTGTCCACAGAGCCCTGTGTACTTATCCTCAGCTACACCAGACAGTCAGGAGGGCAGAACATCTTCTGCCTGGCCAATATTGTGTAACACTTGACCTGGAACACACTGTTATGAAAAGAAGCTCTCCAATAATAGGGCTTTTGATCTGTCCAGAGAATGTAAGACCCAACTTTAAGATACTTGCCAAAATATGAAAATCTGAGCATCAATAACATTATCAGTCATTACAGTGGACTTAAACACATTAAATACACTTGAGTCCACACAGTTATACCAACATTCTAATAACGTGTTCACACCCCATCTAAGAATCTCACTCTCCCACAGATGTTAGGGCAGGCCAAGCCTTTCTGGAGTCTGCAAAGTTTCTCAACTCATGAAATTATAGAGAAATTCATTCAACAGGGACAGGAGTCCCTGGGTTTCCATGTTCCTGACAGACAATTCAGAGGGACATTCAATATGGTTCCTAGACAGTCCTTGGTAATATTAATCTAGCTGTTTACAGTTACAGTAAGGTCAATACTATTATGTGGGGTGTTTGCTTGTTTTTTTTTGAGACAGGGCTCAGTATATAGCTAAGGTTGGCCATAAACTTTTTGCCTCTACCTCCAGAATGATGAGGTTAGAGGTATGCACCACCATGCACACCTCTTTTTCTTTTTAACGACCGCTACTTCTAGGCCCCTCTCCCTATCCTTTACTACTTCCTGTCTCACGTCTCAGTCTTTACCACACCTGTCCTTTCCATTCCATAGCACATGCTGGAAGGATGAATGCCACCTTCTTCTGAAAACTTAAGGAAAGGAAAAGCAGCATCTATTACTTCCTACAGAACTGTACACTCCAGAGTAACCAAGTAATTGATGAGGTTCTCTGTGTAAACACACACACACACACACACACAATCTCTGGAGACTTCAGGACTGTAGGAAATTATCAACAGTGACCTGTTAACATTAACATCATGAAAACCAACTTCTTAGTCAGGGTTTCTATTGCTGCAATGAAACACTATGACCAAGAAGCAAGGTAGGAAGGAAAGGGTTTATTCAGCTTACACTTCCCACATTGCTGTTCATCACCAAAGGAAGTCAGGACAGGAACTCACACAGGGCAGGAACTTGGAAGCAGGAGCTGATGCAGAAGCCATGGAGGATGCTGCTTTCTGGACTGCTTTCCCCTGGCTTGCTCAGCTTGCTTTCTTATAGAACCCAGGACCACCAGCCCAGGGATGTCTCCACTCACAATGGGCTTAGCCCTTCCACCTCTGATCACTAATTGAGAAAATGTCTTACAGCTGGATCTCATGGAGGTATTTCCTCAAGTGAGACTCCTTTCTCTGTGATAATTCAAGAGTTGTGTCAAGTTGACACATAAACGAAGCCAGTAGACCAATCAAATAGTATAGAAGAACAGACCACTACCTATGGAGGCCCCAGTCATCCAGGTCATCTGCATTCACACCTTTGTAGACTCTCCCACTATGTACCAGAAGGCTCTGAATAGAATACAGAAGCGAGTGTATGTCACTGCCAAGACCAGGAAGCTAACTGGCCACAGCTTGCCATCATTTCTTATATCCTCCTCGTCAAGTACATGTTCGAAATAAGGCTGCGGTTCTAGAGGAAGTTACCCTCCCAAGATGACAAGGAGCTGAGGGAAGCCCTATGGCAGCAACTGGCAAACTGAAGACCAGTCTAATAGCCAAGGAGGTCTGCTTCCACACGAACTAGGGACTAGATCCCTGCCCCACTCTTGACTTTTGATGCAGAATCTGAAAATTCTCTGATAATTCCAAGATAATAAATATCTATTGTCTTAGGCTACTAAATTTGGAAATACAGAAATGCAAAGGATCAAAGAGCTTCAGATTTTGGAGTTTGGTAAACTCTGGAATATTTATATTCATGAATATCTAACTCCAAAGTCCAAAATCATAAGAGCCACAACTTTTTAAGTATTATGTCGACCAAAGCCCCTGGATCTCAGATTTTTGCATTAGGAATGCTCAACCTGTAACGTGCTGCACAGCAACAATAAACCAGCTTGCCCTGTTTGTTCCCTTTGCCCCGTTAGTTGAGCCTGAATCCAATCAACTGATTTATCAACCTATGAAACATTTAGGAGAAAGAGCACTCATTCAATAAAACAAGGATGCTATTGGCAACTGAAACACAAGACAGCCTGTTTTCACGGTGCGCGTGTGCACACATGCGTGTAGATGCCACGACATTTGTCCTCTCCTTCTAACATGTGAGTTCCAGGGATCAAATTTGGGTCATGAGGTTTGGTACAAAACCTTTGAGCAACCTTACAAGGCCTGATCACTTCTTTAAATATCTTGAATTAGGTGAGTTTTCTGCTTTACCAATGCCTGGCAAACACAACTGAACACTGACCTGAGGAGGTTCAAAATTTGGTCTCCACCAGTTCCCAATGCAGTCATCGATGACCCAGTCTTGCAGGACTCCATCTTGACGACCCAGTATCTGTGCAAAGTAGTATAGTAAGTATATGAATGAATACTCACGCCTGAGAGTTCCCTTTGCTGGTAGAGACTATTTTCAGTGACACTCCGAACAGAGACATCTGTCAGCCAGTGTTTTCCCCATAGATTCCCTCTCTACAAGTTAATACCCATTCCACACTGTCGAAAACTACAAGATTAGCTTAAAAATCTAGCATCGACTTATCAAAAAAAAACCCAGACGCAGAGGGGCAGAGGAGCAGAGAGGCAGAGGAGCAGAGAGGCACAGAGGCAGAGGCAGGTGGATCTCTGCTGAGTTCAAGGTCTACATAGCAAGCTACAGGCTAGCCAAGGCTATGTAGTGAGACCTTGTCTGCAAAAGACCTGTTCTTTTGTTCTGGCTATACATGGAAAACCAAAGGTGAGCATTTATCAACATCAGCCAAATAGTATACGAGCGGTTTTCTAAAATCAACTACAATTTCTACGAATCATATACCTAAAGTTACAAAAATGGAAAGATTCCATTTTCACAAAATTCCATTATCACTCTTGAATCATAACAATGAACTTATTTCGATCAAGTTAGACTCAGGTGGAGAGATGGCTCAGTGATTAAGAGCACTGACTGCTCTACCAGAGGGCTTGGGTTCAGTTCCCAGCACCCACGGGGCTCACAACAGTCTGTGCCTTCAGTTCTAGGAACCCAACCCCATCTTTCTGACCCCTGAGGGCACCAAGCACACAACTGCTGCACTAACACATGCAGACAAATGCCCACACACATAAATAACTCATTAAACAGTTATGCTATACCCATTTCACTGGCCGAAAACAGTATTATAAAGGTCAGAACAAGAAGCAATCCCCTACGCTGTCTCACCCACTCCAACTGGCTACAAGACTCAGCTCCTAGTTTTTCCCCAGTATTTGTCTCTATGTTTAACCCTTTTTTCCCAACTGCTTTAGAATAGTTTTACAAATTAAGAAAGGCCAGAAACTCCCATGACTCCTACACCTTTCCCCGACTATGATGATCTTGCATCAGTATAACACAGCTGTTAAACTAATGAATAATGCTATACCAAAGAAACCCATACAGTTTTGGGCATCTTTAATTTCTGTACCTGAAAAGATATTCTCTTTTCAGGTCCAGGATCTCATCTATCATATAAAATATATATCATACTCGATGATCTTGACAGTTTTGAGAAATACTAGTCAAGATTTTGATTAGTCTTTCTCGGTGAGGCTGAGATTCTGGCAAGGAAGACAACAGAAGTAAAATGCCATTCTAATAGCAAATCAAATCATATGAAAGGATCATGCTGCAATCAATATGACTCAGCGCTAATGTGAACCGTGACTGCCTCTCTCAACTGTAGGTCAAACGGAAGTATTAACGCTATAATGCTCACTCATGCTTTGCCCCACCACCTGCCCACTATCAGTATCTGATTAAATAGTGCTTAAATTAATGCCTACCTTCACAAAAGAACAATTAGTAAACCATACTTAAACTGGACAACGATCCTCATTTCATTTGCTATCACTAGATGTATTCCCACACTATCTGGGAGCTCAGACTGGTTTCCCTTTCCTGTCAGTCTGCACAGTTCACAGCTGAGCACCAGGCCTGCTTTGGCCTTTCTCCTGCAGTGTTGGACATTCATGTTCTGATTAGTATATCATTATTCCTGCCTTATGCCTTCATCTTGGAAGCAAGCTTTCTCTACTGTCTCCTGCGAAACGGTGTAAGGTGTAATAGTTTTGAGCTTTCTGCAAAAGTTAAACTGACTACTTTCTCCTCATTGCTTTGCAGTTACAGTAAGAGTGCTGGTGTAGCAGTCATAGTCCTGCAGGTGCGAAGGCATGCTTCAGAGTTCTGCACTTCCTGTATTGCTCCTGAGATGAGACATTTCTTGATTTCCTTTTTAAAATTCTATTATTGTACAGTGTGTGCACTGTGAGCGTACCAGAGGTCATAGGACAACTCTGTGGAGTCAATTTTCTCCCTCCTGTATGTGGGTTCTGGAGATAGAGCCCAGGTAGTCCAGCTTTTGACAAGCACCTTTACTAACTGAGCCATCCTAACAGCCCTGCTAAAGTCTTCTAAGCGGCCCCTTGTTTCACAGATACAGCAGCTCCTCTATTACTCCAAGAGAATCATTATTTCTGTGACTCATTTAGCTTCTGTTTTGGCTGAATTCCTTTTGTGTTTTTAGACTGCATTTTCTTAAAAAGCTTTCTTTACAAGCCAGTGATATATCTGCTCACTAGGTGCAAGAGTTTTGACACAGCTCTGCCCCCTTGTAAGATCCAAATGAAATCACCTCGTTTTCTAGGACTGGTCACTCTTCAGAGCAGAAATCTGCAGCCTCCGTTCTGCCCGGTACCATCCTCTCAGCCAGGAACTGTACTGGTCTACTGTTCTGTTCTCAGTCCCACTTCACGGCCTGACTCCTACACTGCTTACTAGTGAAGATCAGAGTTTTCAAATATTCTCCCCATCTCTTAAACATTTTACTGCTAAGTGCTAGCTGATTCAGTGCCTACTGCCTCAGTCAACTGTCAGTCCTGGCTCAACTGGACAGACTGGGAAAGACAATGCAGCTCAACATAACCTTTACAGATTCAGCCAGTCCAGCACACGCGTGCACTAACTGGCCTGGAACCAGCAGCAGCAATTCCTCAGTCTCTGTTCTTCAATGCTGCACAATGGCTGCCCTCCTGTGAGCTTACAGTCTCTGCTAAGTCTGTTTCGGTGTGCCCAGCAGCCTTCCAGCTCTCTCTAACTTAGTTACTGCTTTATCTTTCTGTTAATGTCTCATTTTGCATTCCATAAAACTACTGAATTTATACCTTTAAAAATTACCTTTCTCCTGACTTTTTGGTAGTTTTCAGAAGAATCAGAGGAAAAGTGAGTGGGTCCCTCTAAACCTCTACCAAATGGCAACAGCATTATTGTTCGATCAACATTTTTGTTTTGTTTTGTTTTGTTTAGCAATGGGCCCCACTCTGTGGCCCAACTAGCCTAGCACTCACTATGTAACTTAAATGGTCTTGAACTCAAGATAATCTTTGGGTCTTAGCTTAAGATTATAGACATGTTTATTTTCCAGAAAACAATTTATACTAATTCAGATTTAAGTTCTACTTACTACTAACTGCTCAAATTAAATTTATTTTTACAAGACACATGAAAATTCCATTATCTATTAAGTTGGAAGTATTCAGATGGGCAATAAAATTGTCCAAGTGGTTAAACAGAAAAATACCTCTGTCATTAAGCGTTTTAGTCCTTCAACTTCATCTTCTCCTGGGTTAAGTTCACCGCCAGGTCTGTAAAAGGTTAAGAATTTCAGCTTACAATTTAATACAATCTGGGGATAACAGCAGGAACATAATAACCACCATTCCAGTGACATCTGATAAGCAATCAAAATGAGGGCCTACGGTAGGGGATGTGCTGGAAAGTTGAATCTGTAATGCTAAGTACCAGACCACTGTATACAACCCTAAGTTCAAACAGCAACACTAATATATAGATAGTGAGCACAATCACTGGCCAGCATCCATCACAGCCTCCTCAAAGATAAGCTAGAGCTAACAGAGTTTAGCAAATAAATACCCAGAGAACAGACTCCATTCTTACATCTGAAGATGGTACAGTTTTCAAGACTATCAATTTATTTTGAGGCCTTTCTTTTTGGCACAGTCTGACCAGTGGGCAAGTCAACATTTAAAGAGTTACAGGCTCATGTGGTTAAGCTGCATGAAAACAACTGGATTCAGTCACATTCCCATTACTTTGAGAAACTGAGTTTGGTCTAATCTAGCTCCTTGGAAAGGAAATAAGCATTGGACTGGAGAAAACTCATGACTTCTTTTAAGACTCCTTCATAGTATTTGTTTAGGTAAATAAAGGCTAGACTTGAATTTAAGCTGCATTAAAGAGTCATTTTCCCGGGTTGTCTGGCTATTATCTCCCACACCACTTACAGTTTGAAGAAGGTTGTTCCCAGCTGTAGCAGTAGCACGTGGGGCAGGCGGTGCTCGTGTACGATCAGAACCCCTTCTACAGTCCTTCTCATCCCAATCTTATCAAATTCTTCCCGCATGCGCTGAAATCTGGCCGCCACAGAGCTGTCCTTCTCATAGAGGGGCTCCTTTGTACCAAAAGTATAGTTGGTAAGTGGGTACCTGTGAGTCAAATGCAAGCATTAGCAGGAGAACCAATGGTCGTATTTAATTACCAGGACAGTTCAAAACAACACATACAGAACCACACTGCTCAGAAGACCAGCTCTGCAAAGCTTAAGCAGCTAGGAGATGGCAGAGATCAGAGTTCTGCTGCTGCCTGACTCCAGAAACCAGAACTTCCATGCGTCAATCACAGACAGCACTGCCCTAAGGTCCCTGAAATGCCTAGCAAAGTGCTTATCTGTACTGGTTTTAAATCATCTCCTGGCACTGATACCAGAAGTACCAGCCTGGCTCCTCTGACTAATCTAGTCCTAACTTCTAACTTTCTTCCTAAGTCAGTAGAGGACTTGTCAAGCAAGCCTGGACCTAAATTCAGTCTCCAGCTCCCACTGTTGGGAGGTTTTGTGCACTGTGTACTCAGATACTGATTTCTATGCCCAGACACCAGTCCTGACAATGGCATGGTCAAGCATCTCCAGTCTCAATGTTACGTAAAAACTGTTTCCCATCACCTCTGATGGGTTAATAAGGAACTCATCTGCCAATCAGCTGGGCAGAAGAGAACAGGGCAGGACTCCTGATCCCAGTCTGTGGTCTCAATAGAGGAGATGGAGAGGAAGACAGTGGAAAGAGTAACCACGGCCACAAGGACACACATGGACCAGAATGAGCCAGGGCAAGACTAAGATTCAGACAAAAGACCGTGTGGCCAGGCACTGGCAGCCTAGCTGAATTAGAATAGCTCAGAATCTGCCCAGCATAGCGCCTGCAGCTTGTTAATAAAAATACTGAATCCTCTTATTCAGGATAAGGCAGGCACTGTTTGTCACTACCTGTGAGCAAAGGGGAGGGGAGGGTAGAAAATCCCCCAGAATTACATTTACAACCTAACAAAACAAACAAGAAAACCCAACACACACACACACACACACACACACACACACACACACACACACACACACACACACACACACACACACTTGAGCAAAGTGGTCCCACTGTTGTAGAGGTGAAGACAGCTGTACTTGGAGTTCAACAGCCAACCAGCCTTGCTTACTCTGCAAGTTCAAGGACAGTGATGGACCACGTCTCCAAACACAAGAGTGGGAAGGGCTGGGCTGGAGAGAGAGCATATGCAGGCACACCTGCGAACTCTATAAACCTGGGCTGGGGAGAGGCTTGTGTGTAAAGCACCTGACGTGCAAACTGTACCTAAGCTTGAACCTCCGGAGCCCACGCAAAGCTGGCTGTAGTAGGCTCACCTGAGATCTCAGTGCTCCAACAGCGAGCTGGACAGCAGACAGAAAACTCCCTGGGAGTTTCTGGGTCAGGTAACCTGGTGCAGCAGATCGAACAAGACCCTATTCTCAGACAAGGTAGGAGGTGAGACTGACTCCGAAGACTGTCCTGACTTCCATGCGTGTGTGCTGTCACCCAGGCACATCATACATTCACAAATGCTGTGAATACATGCACATACACCCCACATACACAACTGCATATATCTGCTTGAATGCATACAGCCCACATGTACAACATGCACAAAAAACTCTTGACGATAACAGACAACTACATACTTTCCTCAGTTGTTCTTGAGAAGGGAAATCAAGGTAGCCAAAAGAAAACCATTCATTCCCAAAGTCAAAGTCTAAACATAAAGTACCTCTGAAATAATAAAAACTACCATTTTCGGGGGACTTACTGCACACAACTTTATGGACTGTACAAGGCTTCGTATGTGTTAACATTCGGTTTTCCCAACACACATTAGGAAGAATTGAGACTAGCCACAACACATTTCTATTGCAAAGGCTGCCTCCTCCATCCCAGGACCTCAAGGAATGAAATGTTAGTTTCCAGCTGTGCAATCTGAGCAGCAGCCCACAAAGAGAATACTCTTCTCCACATCGTACTGTGGTCATCCCAAAGTAGAGTGTGTATCCAAACAACTGCCATGTGCATCACACTGTGGTGTGCCACGACCCATCCAATGTCTCCTAAATGGGAATGGACTGCAGAAACAAAGACTGACTTCCCACTTAGTGGGTAGTTCACCCAGGTGAACTCAAGCTCACACTGCACAGCTTACCTCGTAGCACTCCATTTACATAGGAAGTAAAAAGTGACAAACTCAACCTTCAAAACACCCTGCTGACAGCACATCTATTTCAACAACTCTACCCAATGAACAGACCGGGTAATCGAGGAAAGTTTAAATAAGACCCATGGTTCTGGCTTATCATTGAAGTCATACAGGACTTGCGCTTCCAATTTTTTACTTTGAGATGCTGGAGACAGAATCCGGGGCATTCCACACACTAGGCAAGCCCACTGCCAGTCAGTAAACTCTTCCTGCGCTCATCCATTTTTTTTTTTTTTTTTTACAAAAGAGCCCTTGCCTCCTCGACTTTGTGGGAGTCTAATAAGCATTTAAGTGACAGAAAATTAAAAGTGCTACCATGGGGGGTTGGGGATTTAGCTCAGTGGTAGAGCGCTTGCCTAGCAAGCAAGGCCCTGGGTTCGGTCCCCAGCTCCGAAAAAAAAAAGAAAAAGAAAAAAAAAAAAAAAAAGTGCTACCATGTATTTTGGGACAAAAGTAAATTTGCATAGACACAACTGTCAACTATTTCCACACTTTATAAACTTTATATTTCATTACCTAAGTTTGCAGGCCAGTACTTGTTTTGCCAAAACCAATAGTAAAACAGTTCTCGAGAGCTCAAGAAGTTTTCAATTTCACGTCACAGTTTTAGGAGGAAAGGTTTATTTACTTGAATATGAAATTGAGAAACACTAAAATGACTTACCCAACCCCCCCACCCCATCAGCAATGTCTTGCACCTTTTAAACACATAACCAGCCTAAACTGGGCACCTTTTCCCATTAGAATCAGCTCCCACTTGGGAATGAGATACCAAACACCATACAAGCTGTACCCCAATCCACAACAAAATTCTGTTTTGAGTGATCCTGAAACGCAAGCATTTGCTTAAGAAAAAGGTTTGTTGAAAACGAAACAGCCTGCAAACAGGCTGTCTGGGCAACATGTACCTCCAACCGTCTCAAAGTACAACCAGACAACAATGTGTACTCCCAACTTAGGTCTACTGGGAGTCTGCGAGGATGTTGTATGCTGTCACTTTGGGAGACAAGACATACAAATGCAAAAAGGTAGACCAAACAGCGCGAAAATGAATAAAATGTGGTCACTGGATGGAATACTACACAACATTTAAAGAAGAAAACTAGGCTGTTAGAGGTAAATCCAGAAAACTTATTGTAAAAGGAATGTACACCCTACAAAATTGTTATTCAAATAAATAGTGTGCGTTGAAACAACCAGCAACGGATTGAGAATACACACATTATTCAAAGCAAACGTGGGTTTTAACCATGACTGAATGAAGAAAAAGGGGGAACGAGCCTCGATCTAAAATAGGAAAACTACCAAGTCGGGGTCGAGAAACAGGTCTGGGAAAGAAAGCGCGCGTCCCGGAAGGGAAACACCGCATCCGGCGTGAGAGAGGGCGCACGGGAAGAGGCTTGCGGGCCGAGGCCGCGCCGTACTTACAGGTTAATGGTGCGCTCCAGGGTGAGGGGCTTGGTTTGCTGGATGTACTTGTTGCCGAATTGGTTGACCCCCCGGGGCCAGCCCGTCTGTGAGCGATTGGGCGGCACCACAGACATGCTGAATAGCTCCGACACTGGGGACTTGTAGAAAACGGGGGCCCGGGGAGACGACCGCGGGGCGGGCAGCGGTTATCTGCGTCCCGCTCAGCAGCCACCGCCCGCCATTAACAGTCGAGAGCAAGAGGAGCGGAACACACGCCGGAAGTGAATACGCTCCGGCGGCAGGAAGCTGGGAGGCATTCCCGCGACCATTCGACCAATTGCTGGCAGCGTGACGCAATATCTTGATCTCCCATTAGTTACTTGTGTATAGATTCCGCCTACTCATGCTTTAGTGCCTTTCCATTGGGCAATGCTCGGGAACTAAGGAAAGAGGATCTTCGGGAACTGTAGTTTCTGGAGGGAAGTAGCGTCCTGACTTCCTCGGCGTGAGTCTGTGCATGGTGAGAAGATGAACGGGAAACGGCCGGCAGATCCCGGCCCAGCGCGGCCAATGAAGAAGGGAAAGAAGCAGGTAGCGGCAGAATTTTCGGACGCTGTCACTGAAGAAATCCTGAGGAAGCAGGTGGCTGAGGCCTGGAGCTGCCGGACGCCGTTCAGTCACGGTAATGGGGTGCTGTGAGGGAGGCGCGGCGGTGAGAAGAGATGTGGGGAGGATCGCTTCGCAACCACCTCCGACCCCGGAGCCGACTGCTGCTCGATTCATTCCAAATTCTGCTTGATTTGACAAGCCTAGGGAGGAAAATAAATATAAGCTCCCGACAGTGTGAGGAAGTGGGAGACATGTGGACTGGGTGTTGAATTCTAGAATCAGAGGTCACTGATAGAATCCCTCTGTTGATTGATTGTGCGTCAATGGACAATGTATATAACTTTGCTTAAGGGTCAGTTTCTTCTTTTATAAAACGGAATTGTTAATAGTACTCCCCTTCTGAAAGATAGGATTGACAAACTAATGCTTGTAGACATTCATAAATGTTTCCCTGAGAACTAGTAAATAGCTAGCGAGGATCACTCTCCGCAATTACATGGCCATCTAACCCACGCTGGTGTTGAGAGCTGCCAGAAAAGCAAGCACCTGGATTTAACCAGTTTTCACATGCCTTGGGACGCACAAAACGAGCATGTCTCGAAAGGAACCATCGTTCCAGACATAGCTACAAGTTATTACCTTATACAATGTGAATCTTGCTGGGTGCGTCTTGAATTTTCCCAGACTTGCCGGTTGTTTGTTTGTTTCATTTGAGTGTTTAAAGAGGCAAACCTTGGGCGCTCAGGATGCAGACAGAAGATGATTCATAAAATGCAGGCTCTGGCTGCTCAGGGACTTCTCGGTTTCCTTGTCTGTTGCATAGGCATAGTGACTGTATTATCTGTTCCTCCGTTGTAAAGAATGTAAATGAATTAATGCTTGTAAGACAACACTGGGTCGGGCTCTTAGTAGGTCAGGATTATGAGTATCAATCGTTACTCATAATCTAGTGGAAGCGAAATCAATAGAAGAAGTTAAAAACCAACTGATTTTTTTTTTCAAACTGTATTCATCCCACCCCCAGAAACTTGGGGAAAGAAAGGGTGGGATTAAAGAGAAATGACCAGCCCGTTTTGCTACTCTTGTTTAATTTGCTATTCTTGTTTTACTTCACTCTGGAGAGAATGAGTTAATCTAAAATGTGGGGCTGAGGAGGTGGTTAAGAGCACTGACTGTTCTAGAAGTCCTGAGTTCAATTCCCAGTAACTACATGGTGACTCACAACATCTGTAATGGGATTTGATGCCCTCTTCTGGTGTGGTAGAGAGTGACAGAATGTGGTAGAGAGTGACTCATGTACATAGAATAAATAAATCTTTTTTTAAAAGGAATCAAAATGCATTTGATGCAAGAATCAGTAAACTAAATAACTTAAAACAAAAACCAAGAGCTTCCATTGGTGTTGTCCCTTCCACTCACTAAAGCCTAATATGGAGGTACAGTATCTGAGAGCAGTAGTTTTGAATGAGTAAAGCGATGACGCAATGCACAGTTCTTCATGAATCTTAGGCTTTACATATTAGGCTACCAAAACTTCATGATGGTCTCTTTTTGTATTCTGTTACACTATTTGGTGATCAAACGTACAGAAGAGAGGAAAGACCAGGGTACTATTTTCCTTCCAACAGAAGCTATTGCCTTGGACATGGATCCTTTTCTTCACTGTGTGATCCCAAACTTCATCCAAAGCCAAGACTTCCTGGAAGGACTTCAGAAAGAACTCTTGAGCCTGGACTTCCATGAAAAGTACAATGATTTATATAAGTTCCAGCAGGTATTTATTCCTATTACATTCATTGGTTCTTCCTCCTCAGAAATCCCTTAGCCATAAAATCATCCACTAGTGGTGGCTGCAGAGGTAGCTTAGTGGTTAAGAACAGTAACTACTCTTCCAGAGGACCCAGGTTCAGTTCCTAGCACAGACATCAGGGGATTCACGAACCTCTAAAATCACCCACAGACAGATACACATACATCCATACAATTTATCTATCTATCTATTTATTTATTTATTTATTTAGACTCAAGGTTCTAGATTAGGTTTGCTTTCAAGCATCTTCACCTTGGCCTTGTTGAACATTCCTTTACATGACCTTACTGAGTGTTAACTATGTATTAATTGCTGTGATGGTTATAAGGGAGACTTTTGACAGGTTCTGCCCTCTAACGTCTTCAGTAGTAGAGATGATAGTGACAGAAATGCTTCAAGCTAGCGAGTGGGCCATAAACAAAGGGATGGCATATACTTGGGCAGTGGCATGGTAAAGATATATAGCCATTCAAACTCTTGAGTTCATGTCTTTGCTTTTGTGACTTGATATATAGCAGTTATAGTATTCTACATTGCAGTATATCCAGTAGGAAGGGAAAATTATGTTTTTCCTTTGGAGAGTAGGAGTGCTGTTTTGATCGCAACACTACGAGTACACTAAGCCCATACTCTACTACTGAGTTTCACCCCCAATTTTCCATTCTTTTTTGGTGGACAGTATAATTTAGCAGAAGGGGCCATCTTGAAATCAAAATGTTGTTTTTCTACTCTTAGAAGACAGGCCTGTCTAGCACAAAAGTACAAGTAATTGGTTCCCTCAGTATGGAGTCATCTTCAATACATTGATCACTCATAAACTCTCTAGGCCATCAGGGTTGGCAAATTCAAAAGGGGGCTGGAGAGCTGGCTCAGCAGTTAAGCACCCTGGCTGCTCTTTCAGAGGACCTGCCTTCCAGTCACAGCAGCCTCATGGTTGCCCCCACCCATCTATAACTCCAGCCCCAGGGAATTCAACACCCTTTTCTGACCTCCAAGGACAGCACGTGATAAGCACACATGTACAATAAAATGAGGAAGCAGATGAAGAATTATCTCTGTTTTCTTTGCATTTCCCCTTTGCTTTTATCTGGAGTAAGAGAGAGACTAACATCTTATTCTTTTACACTATAGCTGGCCATCCGCTCAGATCCTACCCCACTCCAATTTGTAGACCTCATACGTAGGATTGAATTACCCAACCTAAATACTCACATGAGGAAATGCTCAGAAATTCTAATGAAAATCATATTTTTATCCAAGTAAAGTTTATGGGGTTAATGAAGACCCACAGTTACCTGCTGTTATAATTGTATCAACTTTTCAACCCTAAGCAATGTCTAATTACTAAATTGAGAGTGTGTGTGTGCATGCGCGCACAGCGATGTAACTGTGCATATGTGCCTTTTATCAGGCACTAACAACCTTCATTTTGAATCAGTTTCTTATTGGCCTGAAGCTCATCATCAAGCAGGCCAGGCTGGCTGACCAAAGAGCTTAGCACTGAACTTGTAAGCACATTGCCACCCAGCTTCTTCTTCTGGGGATTGAACCTAAGTCCTTGTGCTTGTCAGGCAACCGTTGTAATGACTGAGCTATCTTTCAACCCCAGAATCATTTTTATTTGATGCCGTTCGACAAAAGAAAGTATTTTGTTAATATGAAATCGGAATGAGCAAAAAAATAAAAACAAAAACAACAGTGGATTATTAAAAAAAAGAGAGAGAGAGAAAAACTATTGCCTATTATAAACTCTTTTTACCTTGCTCACTTTGGGGCAGGATCTCTTTACCTGTATACTTCTTTTCATGTGCTATAAATTTAGCAGATAATTAACTGGGTCTCTGACCTATTCTGACCATGTAATGTGTGATAGTTTGTGTATGCTCAGCCCAGGCAGTGGCCCTGTTTGAGTAGGTGTGGCCTCTTTTGAGTAGGCATAGCACTGTGGGTGTGGGCGTGGGCTTTAAGATCCTCAGCCTAGCTGTCCGAAAGCCAGTATTCTGCTAGCAGCCTTCAGAAGAAGATGTAAAACTCTCAGCTCCTCCAACACCGTTCCTCCCTGGATGCTGCCATTCTTCCTGCTTTGATGATAATGGACTGAATCTCTGAACCTATAAGCTAGCCCCAATTAAATGTTGTCCTTATAAGAGTTGCCTTAGTCGTGGTGTCTGTTCATGGCAGTAAAACCCTAACTAAGGCCTAATTCGCCTGCCATTAGTATTCGTGTAATATCTGTCTATTCTAAGCATTGCCAAGTGAATACTTTAGGACAGCCCAAGTGTCTCAGTCATGAAGTTCTCGTCAGTGCCCTGTGAGGGAAGTATGCAACTGTTCCTGTTTTACGGATAGAAAGCTATACGTCCTTTTTTTTTTTTTTTTTTTTTTTTAAGATTTATTTTATATGTGTGAGTACACTGTCACTGTCTTCAGAACACCAGACGAGGGCACTGGATCCCATTACAGATGGTTGTGAGCCACCGTGTGGTTGCTGGGGAATTGAACTCGGGTCCTCTGGAAGAGCAGTCAGTGCTCTTAACCACTGAGCCATCTCTCCAGCCCAAACAGAAAGTATTCTTTTTTGTTTGGTTTGGTTTGGTTTGGTTTTCAAGATAGGGTTTCTCTGTGTAACCTTGGCTGTCTTGGAACTCACTCTTTAGACTAGACTAGCCTCGAAGTCACACAGATCAGCCTGCTTGACGGTTGGGAGTAAAGGTGCGTGACATCACCGCCTGGCCAGAAAGCATTCTTAAGAGGTATTTATTTATTATATATGAGTACAATGTAGCTGACTTCAGACACACCAGAAGAGAGCATCAGACCCCATTACAAATGGTTGTAAGCCACCATGTGATTGCTGGGATTTGAACTCAGGACCTCTGGAAGAGCAGTCATTTCTCTTAACCACTGTGCCATCTCTCCAGCCCCTGCTACATCCATTTTTCCTTCACTTCTAGAAGCAACACTTTTCCTTCTTCCTTCACTTCTTTAAAGTAGCAACAATAACAGAAACACGATGGGCTTTTTTTTTTTTCATTAAAAGATTTTCAATCAAATGAAAATGTAAAAGCTCTTGAGCTAACTTCCCCTTCCGCATCCATCCTGGCTTTTTGTTTGTTCGCTCACTTGTTTTGAAGTTAGTTTGATTTGGTGTGATCTGTTTGTTTTGAGACTAGGTCTCTTGATAGCGCCAGGGCTAGCCCTCAAACTGACACTCCTCCTGCCTGTACCCCCAGAGTAGGGAGGGCCCAGGCCTGTGACATCACACCACTGGCACAGTTCTTCTAACTCCCCTCCTGTCAGCACACTCTATTGCGCTTTTGACTTTACCGCTCCACTAAAACTATACCTATTGAGACACTCTCCGCCTCCACGTTCGTAAATACTGTCGTCACCTGGCGTTCTTTGACCTTTTACGAGGCTGAAACATACACACTATGCTACAAAGGCAGGTATTCCTCCATCTCTCAAGCATTCGCACTCCTTCCTGGACACGTTTCTCCTCTCCTTTCAGGGTACCGTACTGACTTAGTTATTTTTCTGTTACTGTGAAGAGACACTGTGGCCAGAGCAGCTTATAGAAGAAAGCGTTTAATGCACACACACAACTGCAGAGGGTTAGCAGTCCGTGACCATCACGGTAGGGAGCACGGCAGCGGGCAGGTAAGCACGATTCCAGAGCCACAGCTGAGAATTCAAGTCACTCACAAGCACTAGGCAGAGAGCTGTAACTAGAAGTCCCGTGAGCTTTGACATCACAGCCCACCCCCAGTGACATACCTCCTCCAAGACCACACCTCCTGTTCCTTCCCAGTAGCCCACCAGTGGGGAACCAAGCATTTAAATATATAAGGATGGCAGCCATTCTCATTCAAACCACCACAAATACTCCCTTAATTTTTCTTCTTATTGTAGAGCACTTTTTCTTAGTTTCCTTTTCTGGGCTTTCCCCTTACAACCACCATTTTTTTATTTTAATTAATATCATCGGGGGAGGCATGGTGGGACGACTGTCAGAGGACGACTCTGTGGCCGCGACTCCTTCCAGTTTTACATGGGTTCCAGGTGCAAACTCTGTCAGCAGATTTTCACACAAGCACCTTTACACACTTAGCCATCTCACCGGCTCACATAACCAACTTCCTAATGACAGAGTCCTTCTTAACGCCAGACTAATCAAGAGTTTGATCTCTGAATTAAGATCGAACACAGATTTCCATGGAGCCTCATAGCTTTCTGTCTCTTCTTGGAAGTCTTATAGGAGTCTCAGGGTTAGAACCAACATTAATCGCCTTCAACTGATTCTGCCATTCCTCTTGATCTCAGTTCTTAACTCCCGGTTCACTCCTCATGTCCTGTCCACCAAGGACATCCTTCACTGCATCCCAAAACACTTCCTACACTTCCACCATCAACAGAGTTCACCTCGTCCAAGCTGTCTCTCTCACCATAGTTACTGTGTCAGCGTACTAGCCAGTCTCCTGGCTTCACATACCTATGTGTCACCATTTTCTTCCTTTTTATAAGTGGATTCAAGAGAGATAGAAAGTTAGTCAAAACTTGCTCACAAACGTTCACAGAAGTACCATTTATAGTAGTTGTAAAGTAGAAGCACCTAGACATCTATCCACCGAGTAATGGGTAAACGAAATGCAGCATCCCAGTCTAGTGGAGAATCAGTCAGGGCTGCAACAGGAATGAAGCTTAGAAACATTTTGGTAAATGACAGGAGAGCCAGACTCTGGGACCAGTGAGATGGTTCAGCAGGTGGGAGCACTTGCTTCTGAGTTCAGACTGAGTTCAGACCCCACATAAAAAGGCTGGATGTGGTGGCAAACATCTAATCTCAGCCTCCTCTGGTGAGGTGGAGGCAAGAAGCTTGTAGGCCAGCCAGCCTGGAGTCTGCAGTCGGTAGAAACAAGAGGGACCGTACCTCAACAAGGTGCTGAACCCTGATGTCCTGTGGCCATGGCACATTGGTATCACACATATTAATACACATATACACATACTACATGTTCACACTAGGTTAGATGGGCCATAGAAACAGAAACTGGGTGATGCTTGTTACAAGGCAGTACTAGAAAAGCATGGAGTCTGACTACCGACTAGACACAGGGTTTCACAGTGTTAAATTCTAGGCTTATGCAGCATGGTTGCCCACATCAGGAATTTGTGAAACCGTGGAGTTGGGTGCTTTCAAGTGGTTAAAATGTCTGATTCTTTACAATGGGGATTTCCTCTCAAGATTTTATCTCATGGGGCTGAAGAGACTGCTCAGAGTTATTACTTCCAGAGGTCTTGAGTTCAAGTCTCAGCAACCACACGGTGGCTCACAACCATCAATGATGAGATCCGGTGCTCTCATCTGGTGTGTAGGCAGAGCACTGTATGTAAATAAAGAATTAAAAATAATAATTTTACCTCACGTTCCTTGTTTGCCTGAAAACTAATGACTCTTCATTTCCTCGGCCGACAGCCATGTAGAGAGGCCCCAGGCCAACACGGTGCCTTTCATTAGGCCTTCAAGCCTCGTCTCCCTCTGCTTCCCATTCGCACCTCCCCCAGCCACTTAGTGTCTTTACAGCATTTTGGATAAATTTGCCTCTCCCTCATGGAAGTCTAGCCTGGGTACCCTACTTACCATTGCAGACCCTTCCCGCTCTCAGCACAGCCCATCCCTCTCTGTCGTTGTCCCGTGTGTGTCACCTTTAAGCTAACATCAATTTTATGTCTACTCTCTGCATCCTTCGACAAACCTGAACTTCTCTGTAATAGCCACTTAGGTGTTTGTTAATTGAATTATACACAAATGCACCAATTTGCCTGTATCAGAGCTGTCAGATGGCGGGGTCACCCATCAGACCTGGTAGTTCTCTTCAGAGTCTGGGTTCGTAGCCACAGAGTTCTACTGTCAGAGTTCTTACTGCCCTTCTTTGCATGTTGTAACAAGGAATTCTTTTTTTCCCCCTTTATGATAAAGTCCGATGATTTGAAGAAGAGAAAAGAGCCTCATATCTCAGCCTTGAGGTAAGCAGGTTATAATATTTGTCGGGAGCCAGATGGGTGTTAGGCACAGCACCGAGTTTTAAATATTAGATCACGAAGTCTTTGCCGACATTATTGTGTTTGGTAAAGGAGGTAACAAACCGGAAGAAACTAGATAACTTCTTTAAGACAACCAAACGAAAACTGAAGGAGCTACGATACAAGTTTAGGCTTTGGTTGGCTTGATCACTCTCCCTTTCTCCCTCCTAACCTCCCTGCCTTTCTTTCTCCCTTCTTTTCAGACAGGGTCTCAGGCTGGTCTAGCACTGTCTACGTATGTAGCTCAGCCTGGCCTGAAAGTCACAGAAGGTTCCTACCTCAGATTTAACAAGTGCTGATTACCATGCCTGACTCCAAATTCTTAATCATTAAATGTTTGGCTTTCTCACTTATGGAGGAAACAAAGTAACATTGGAGCTAGCAGTTACTGCTCAGGAAGCTAGGAAGTTCTGAAAATTAAAACTCCAGTGTTGACAGATACATTTTCATACTGCCACAGGACTTTAGAAGATGCTGTATCAAAACCCTTAGCAGTATATATTTAAAAAATTATTATGCTCATGAGTGTTCTGCCTGTGTATGTGCATGTGCACCATGTTTGTGCAGTGCCCATGGACACCAGAAGATGATGCAGGAGCCCCTGGAACCGGAGTTCCAGATGGCTATGATCTGCCATGTGGGTTCTGGAAACTGAACCCAGGTCCTCTACTTCTCTTAATTAGTGTCACCTCTGTATACCCCCAAGTATGCACATTTTATAGAGTGGTTCTAAGATCATGACAGAAGGAAGAAGTACTCAAAGATCCCATACAAAAAACTACACAACCATTAATACGCATGTGAATTTTAATAAGCACGGTCACACTTTACTCTGTCAGTTCAGTGTTTTGTTTTTCAATCTCTAAGATCTAGTATCCTGGATAGTTGCTGTATTCTATTTCAGTTGGCAACCTTCTCTCCCCTTACAGATGTATAACGGTTGCCACCATCAGACACCACTCAGATGCCTTGAAAAGAACTGCCACGGACATAAACGTCTACCCCTGTATACCAACTGAGTTTCTTTCTACTTCTGTCAGTTTGTTTTTCTGGGATGACCACATGCTTTATAACAGCTGTTTTCCATACATCTGATAGCAGCCTGGGCAGGTTTTTTCTTTCTGTCTAGAAGTATAGCTTATGCATTAGCTGTAACTCACATTGGGTACTAATTTAGACTTTCCTCCCAGAGAGGGACAGTTTCACTGTAACACACTTCATCTCCCGAGTGCAAGGCACCTGTCATCTCTGACTGAGCATCATTGCAGATTGGAAGTCACAGCTCAGTAACACGAGAGCTGAACCTCCTTGACCATTACAAAACGTTGCTCATTTTACCTGCCATGTATGTTCTGGGCATCCTCGTGGAGGACATTAAAGATGCTGAGGATGACAGAAAGTAGAGGCCTGTCCTGTGATGCGTTCACAGAGTGTAGAAAGAGCGTTCTGTAGCATTCGTTTTGAAAGTTGGGGTTTCCAGAAGTGTTTATCCCCACCCTTACCCCCCCACCATTGTCTGAAAGCCATCATAGCAGCTGGCTGTATTGGCACATTCTGCATAAGTGGCCCTGTGCCTTTAGATGTTACCCAACACTTCTGGGGTTTTCCCAGCCAAGCACAGTATAGTATAGGATATAAACATGATAAGAAAATGGTGGTGGAATCTTTTCCCCAGGAGACTTAATATGTAGCAATTGACAGCACAATTGCATTTTTTAAGGAATTTCTGTTCCATGCCTTTGAGCCAAAAATACTGTATCTGTACATACATAATTTGATCACAGGTAACTTAAATACTTGGATTTGGAGTTTGTATTTTATTTTTGTTGTTGTCTTTGTTTTCAGATGAAATCGTTCTATATAGTCCTGGTGGGTCTTGCACTTACGGCAATCCTCCTGCCTTACCTTCCTCAACACTGGGATCAGAATCATGTACCATATGTCTAACTAAAGGTTTTTAATTAACAAAGTTAACATTATTTCAGTTGACTAACTCAACTAGTTATAAATTATATTAAAGAGGCTTCTACACAAAGACCAGAAGGCTAGCTTAGCTTATAATGGAAATAAATGTTCCTTATCTTTTATGTTAACACCCTGCTCGCATCAGAACACCTGTGGGTATTGTTGACTGTTGTGTGATTAATATAGTATTCATTGTTACTACATTTTAAAGTCATTTTGTGGGCCAGTGTGTTGGCTCAGCTGGTCAAGGTGCCTGCCACCAAGCCTGATGACCTGAGCTCAATTCCCAACACAGAGGATAAAAGAACAGAACAGATTTCTCCATATTGTCCTCTTACCTCCACATGTGTTCCATTGTATGTGTACACACACACACACACATACACAAATAAATTTAAATTTTAGAAAGGTCATTTTAGGGCTAGAGGGCTCAGTGGTTAAGAGCACGGACTGCTTGCTCTTCCAGAGGTCCTGAGTTCAAATCCCTGCAACCACATGGTGGCTCACAACCATCTGTAATGGGATCTGATGCCCTCTTCTGGTGTGTCTGAAGACAGCAACAGTGTACTTATGTATAATAAATAAATAAATCTTTTAAAAAAATTAAAGATAAAGAAAAAAAGAAAGGTCACTTCATGATCTCCTGCAGCCGCTCACCCAGGCGCTTGTAAGTGGCAATTCTAGTGTTACTGGAGCCCCTAGGACTCACTACTCAACCCTGGACCCAGCTTCTTGCCTTTGTGAAGAAAAAGTGGCATAAAATACATCAAAGGGAAAAATGGGTTTATTGACAGTTATGTCCCAAAGTGAAGAGAGAGCTGTTCTCAGTCGGACTCTGCCTTCCCCACAGCACCGTTGCAGTTTTAGAAAGGATGCAATAAAAAGCAGGAGAGGTACACATGTAGATTTAACCAAAATGAGAATTAGAAAAAGACAGTTCAAAACAATCCCAATTTCAAGGGCACATCACTGCATTAGTATTAGTGCTTATGACACTGAGGTTTATAACAGGAAATGCATATTTGATCTTAGTCCCCATCGCTGGCAGCCAGCTCCTAAAACGTAAGTGTTGGAGTTAATAAAGGCAAAAGGGAAATCTTTTCTCAGGAAAAATCCTTTTCTGTCGTACCAGAGCTGAAGGTAACGAACACCCCTAAGGTTGGGGAAGGAGGGACAGCTGCCAAGAGGATAACGGAGAGGAGTACAGCTCTCAGCCCTAATGTTCTACCTCTACTAAAAACCAGAGGGTGTTCGGATGGAGTGGGAGGAGTGCCCCCAGTCTGAGTCTAGCCTGAGTGACGTAGTACATTGTAGACCAAGACTGAACTACAAAGCAGAAGAAGAGGGGCTTACGGCTGGCTGGGTTCATCACCAGTGGCCAGTGGTGTGTTTAATCCATCAGGCCTGTGTAGCAAAGCATCTGTAAGTCGTGGATGCTAGAGAGATGGAGACAAGCTCTGTTCCTTTTCCCAGCACTTTATGCTGTGAATCTTTTATATTTGTCTATAGAAAGATTATTTTGTTAATGTGTGCCTGCCCTAGTTGAGCTCATGTGTGTGTAGATGCCCCTGGAAGCCAGAGGACATTGAATCCCTTGGAACTGAAATTGCAGATGTGAGCTTCCTGATGTGGGTGCTGAGAACTAAACCCAAGTTCCCTGCAAGAGCAGGGAATGCTGCTAACCACCGAGCCATCTCTCCAACCCCTGAGTTGTCTCTTTTTATAATAAACTAGAAATACAGTAAGCAAAAATTACCTAACAAAGGCTCCAGCTTGAGGAGGGTGTTGTAGGGACCTCATATTTATACCCAGCCGGCAAAACTCATGAGCTGGTCTTCTGATTGGGTCTGAAGGTTGGACCAATCCTGTGAGTCTGAACCATTAATCCTGTAGGTAGTGTTTCCAAAAATAGGTAGGTACCAGCAGAAAGCCCACATGTTTGATGTCCGAAGCAAAATGTGTGAAAATAGCGGTTGAGTTTTCCCATCTACTGCGGGAAAGGCTTTCTGACAATGGGTGATTTGTAACGAAGCCCTGACGTGGGGGCTTACGACGGCGCTCAGGGCGCTGGTGTGGAGGACATCCCAAATGAAGGCAAACTGCTAGAGAACACAACGCATGGGGAGGCTTGGAACAAGAGCACTGTGGTAACTGGGAGTTACACTGTTTCTCTGGGAACTGGACACTGTGCAAGTTTAAAGGGAGCCGGAGCGTCTCTCGGGGTCTTGTGAGTGAGATTTGAGAGCAGCGCCCCTGAGTAAAATGTGACCTTGAGAGAGTATGTATAGGACTAACACAGCTGCAGACCGAGGCCATCTGTGGCCTAACGAGCCGTCTTTTTTTGTTCACACTTCTAGGACACTTATGTTTGAAGATTTTCGGGCCTGGCTTTCTAAGGTTTCCGGCATTGACCTAGAAGCAACCGTTGACATGTCCTGTGCTAAATACGAGTTCACTGGTAAGGAGGCTAACGCCCTGCTGTCTAAAGATTCCGAGGCTTTAGCTCCACCATGATGGACGGTAGTGTCAGGGTACCAGGTAGCTTCGTGTCTTCCCTGTAAGGACTCGGCTCATACACAGGAATAGCCGTCACCACAAAGGGTAAGGTAATGGTTGTCTGTGGTGTATGGAGCTATTGAACGTGTTTGCAGAAAAGTTCTCATACCAACCCGCACACAGTATTGTAAAACTCAGAAGGTGGTGCTATAAATTCTGTTCAAGACTTCTAACAGTCCTCCTCTCCTTTAATGCTGGTTTTCCTTCTCTTATTCTGAATTTAGAAAGTGGATATAGGAAATGGATATGAAAACAGTAACAACCCTGTCACCTGCCTTTCCCCCTCAGAGCTTTTTTGCCTTCCAGTTCCCCTTCTGAACTCAGAAATGTGCACCGGAGTGTGTATGGAAGGAAGGGTTACGTGGATTTGTCTTACTAAATTTCTTTTTTTTTTTTTTTTTTCTTTTTCTTTTTTTCGAGTTGGGGACCAAACCCAGGGCCTTGCGTTTGCTAGGCAAGCGCTCTACCACTGAGCTAAATCCCTAACCCCGTCTTACTAAATTTCAATTCAGGTTTGCTGTCACATATGGTCTTGGGGAAGTCTAAATTGGTAAAGTGTTTTGGAGATGAACTTAGGAATGCATGTGAAAAGCCATGCTGTATCTTTAGTACTTTTTCTTACTTACTGCTTTATTTTCTTTGAGACAGGGACTCGCTTTTGTAATTCGGGCTGTCCTCAGTCTAACAGCTCATCTGGAGCGACACCACATCTAGCTTTTTTATTTTTAATTTAAAATAATTTCAAACAGAAGTAGAATCAGAGTCAAGCATGGCGCAAATAATTTGTTTTCCCGTTTTACTTGAAAGGCAGTTGCAGTCCTGAGATTCCATAGGCCTGAACACTGCAGTCATTCTTCCTCTGTGACAGTAATGAACTTCAGAGTCAGAAACGTGACGGCCAGTGTTGCTCCCGCCCAATTCATAGACGTCGTTCACTTGCTACTGTTCAGTCCTTGAGGCGAAAAGATCTTGTGGAGGATGGCGTACCGCATCCGCTCGCCCTGTCTGCCGAGCCCCCTTCAGTCTAGATCAGCCTCCTGGTCTCTCCTCGACTTCCTGGATCCTGATGCTTCCACAGACTTACAGACACTTGTCTTTTAACAACTCCTTGGGTCTAGATGTATCCGTTGTGTCCTTATGATTGGGTGATTCTCCTCGAGATGTGCATTTGGAAGGAATGCCATAGCTAATGCTGAGCTTTTCCTGAATCCTGCTGGATGGTTCAAAGTGACTCTGTAACCTTGAGATGTGACCTTGGAGAGCTTATGGGGAGGCCAGTCTCAGATCGCCGCGCCTTGCTTTGCCTTCCTCCTTCAGGACACGCTTTGTGGCAGATGCTTTTGCTATTCGTTCTGCTGCTGGGATTGAACCAAGGGTCTCAACTTGCTAGGCAGATGCTGTCTCTGAGATGTAGCCTCAGTTCTCTCTCTCTCTCTCTCTCTCTCTCTCTCTCTCTCTCTCTCTCTCTCTCTCTCTCTCTCTCTCTCAGTTGGCATCTAAGTTGCCTAGGTTGCTTTTGAACCCACCCTGTAGCCCAGATTGGCTTTAACCTTGAATCTCTTGCTCAACTTCTGCAGTAGCTAGGATTGTAAAGCTTTGCTCCCAGACTTGACTATCAGAATTGTGGGAGACAAACCAAGAACCTTGAACATGCTGCTCTAAGATTATGTAACTGCCATGTTTGTCGGCAAACCTTGGTTCAGTTATCTTCACATGGTAATTTTTATATTGGTAGATCACTGCAGTGTAAGTTGCCATGAGGCAGCTTGGTTCTGACAGTCTAAGTTGCATTCCCAAGACCTACATGGCAGAAAGGGAGGACCACCTTCCTACATTGTCCTCTGATCCACATGTCCCTCTCCTGCCACCAACATCACAAGAAATAAATGTTTAAAATTAAAAAAAAAAAAAAAAAAACAAAGGAGCGTGTATACCCATGTGTCTACACAGGACAGCGAGTGCAGCCATTAAAAGTGATGTCAGGGTGTGTATTGATGGAAAGACGCTCGCCCTGTAATTTTGAAACACTCAGTCTATAACCCACCACTATAGCATAAGCATTTCTTTAGGTAAACATATATACAAGGGAAAAGTACTACAAAAAAATATGTGGAAAGTAGTGTTTCCATAACCGTATTGTAGATCTGTCTGTATTGGTTGTGTTTAAAGCTTTCTATATTGTCTGAGTGTTATTGCTACATTTACACAAGAGAAGCGTCATTTTAAAACTGCAGGACAGTTACAGCTGGAGTGGACGTTACAGACGAGTGTCAGACCTGACAGAATACAAGGCAGGTAGCAGCGACCGTGTACGCAGAGACCTAAATTACGCTCTCGTGCTTACAGATGCTCTGCTCTGCCATGACGATGAGCTGGAGGGGCGCCGGATCGCCTTCATTCTGTACCTGGTTCCTTCCTGGGACAGAGACTTGGGGGGCACCCTGGACCTCTATGACACTGATGGTAAGATGCACGTTTACCAGCTCCAGGTAGCCACTCCTGAATTCCCAGCACTTGCCTCAGGACAGCCACTCTGACATACGATGTGTCAAATGACAGAGAAACCGTGCACTTAGCACAGTGACCACCACGGGTGGAATTAATGCAAGCCCAACCACCACCTCTTGAAGTTAAATTTCAGGTCAGTTCTCCAGAGACCAAGCTGATTCATATGAGAAGTGGGCCTTAACTGTGTCCTAACCGCACAGGGTAAAAAGCACACCAAGCTCCATGCGCCGATGAGTCTGCTAACAGCAGTCTGTTTGACAAAGAGTTCAGGTCTTTTGAGGGGCTCACCACGGGATGACTCCAGGAGAATGAGAACCTAATCTGGCTCTCATCAGCAATGGGTGGACGGTGTGGGAGAAGCACATGTCACCTAGCTGAAGGAGCAAGCTTGAGTGACAGGTAGGAGGGGGAGTATATGAGAAGGCTGAGGGCTGGATGAGGCAGCCGGAAAGTGCTAAGGATGCTGGGCCCTATTCATGGGTGTCTTCTCTCCCGATGCAGAACACTTGCAGCCAAAGCAGATTGTGAAGTCTCTTGTCCCTGCCTGGAACAAACTGGTTTTCTTTGAAGTGTCTCCAGTGTCCTTTCACCAGGTAAAGACCGTAAGGCAAATCTACAGTGCCCTAGGGATGAAGGGTCTGGCTCTTGGATCACCCACTAACACTGTCTCCTTCCCGTTGGACTCACTGTCTCACCAGGACCTTTGCGTACCCAGCCTGACGGGCTCAAGCTAGTGTGCCTTGACCTGTGTCCTCACTCCCCATCCCTTGTGTTGATGCCGATGGTCTCGCTCTTGCAGGTGTCTGAAGTCCTGTCTGAAGAATTAACACGTTTGTCCATAAGTGGCTGGTTTCACGGTCCTTCGTTAGCCAGGCCTCCCACCTACTTTGAGCCCCCAGTCCCTCGAAGCCCTCACATCCCGCAAGACGTAAGCATAAATTATTGGAAGTCTTACTTTCTGTGCTATACACACATCAGTCGTTTTTCTGACTTCACTTGGGAGGACGTGAGAACTGGCATGTATTTTGCAGCACTACCCATCAAACCAAGGGCCTCGCAGACGTTAACCAAGCATTCTTCCAATGAACTGTATACTCAGCCTGTTTTCCTGATCTTAAGATTGGGTTTTGCCAGTGCTGAAACTAGACTTGGAACTTTCACTTTTCTTAGACAGATACTGATAATGTTTTTGGCATAGTTTTCCAGTACTTGTTTGTTTGATAGGAGAAAACATAAAAAGTGAGGAATGTGGAATGGTGCTATAGAACAGAAGGGACTAATGGATCCCCTGTATCTGCTGCTTCTCTTATAAGCATGAAATTTTATACGAGTGGATCAACCCTGCTTACCTGGAAATGGATTATCAAATGCAAATTCAGGAAGAATTTGAGGAAAGGTCTGAAATTCTCCTGAAGGAGTTTCTTAAGGTAGGCCCATACCCTGGTCTGTATGTGTTGTTTGACATTTAGTCTTGGGAAACGTGAGTGCCCCAAGACTTATTTTCCCTCTTAGTTCAGATGTTTATGTCATTCTCTTCAAATAAATTGATATCCCCAAGATTCTGAGAACTCTTTTGTTAAGGTTTATCTTTTGTTTTTAAATAAAAGCATGAATGTATGCACACATGCATATGGGTGCTTAAATGCCAGAAGTGGGCATCAGGTCCCCTGGCACTGAGTCAGTTCCAGGTCGGGGTCCTCTGTAAAAAGCACTTTAACCACTAAACCATCTCTCCTGTCCAGGACTACACTGCTCAGTGTACACATACACATCCCTGCCTTGATAGGGACTGGATACCTAGTTGGGGTTTTTTCCTGTTCATTTGATTAGTGTGGTATTTGCTAATTTGTAATAGATAGATTGCTACTTATAGTTGATCTAACACTGAATGTTTTGACCATCATGAGCCAACTTGAGTGGAAAGAGGGCGGAAGTCAGAATCATGTGCTGGCTCAGGTTTCCCTGACCTGAGCCAATCAGCCTCACTAGGTATTTGTTGTATTACTGGTTACAGTGCGACGATACCCACCTTGCCTTTCTTGCAGAGTTGCGAGAGCTCTGTGAGACAGCACACACTGACAAAGCACTCCATGACCACGGCGGACACAAATACACATTCCCAGGAGCTCTTCCTCCACGAAAAAGAGGAGGGGTTCGGGCTGGAGAGAGGGCTCAGTAATTTAGAACACTGAATGCTCTTCCAGAGGTCCTGAGTTCAATTCCCAGAAACCATATGGTGGCTCACAACCATCTGTAATGGGATCTGATGCCCTCTTCTGTTGTGTCTGAAGATAGCTACAGTGTACTATAAAGAAATAATTCTTTAAAAAAATTAAAAGAGGAGGGGTTCTGTAAACTGACTCTGTCAGAATTTCACAGCTGACATTGAACGTTACAGAATTTGAGAGGCTTTATCTTGTTACAAAAGTAATAGCAGCTAACGCCTGTCTTTAACTCCATTTCCAGGGGATCCAGGGCCTCTTCTGGCCCTCATGGGCAGTGCACAGACACATAAACATTCAGACAAAACGCCCATATACATGTAATTTTTTAGGTGAAGCCTCTTACGGGTATATTTTAATAGAAAGCCAGGTTCTTAACATTGTATTTGACTATGCTAAATTCGAGAGCTTCTTAAATGAGGGGACAAGTGGGACCAAGAGAGTCTATATTGGTGTGTAGAGATGTCCATTTTACTGAGACTCGCTAATACAGTTTACCTTTTCCTCACGGCATCCTAAGAATCCAAGAGGAGTTAGTGCCACTAGGAATCTGAGGTTTAGTGATAAGCAATTTAAAGTAAGCTGTTCAAGCACTAAGAGCTAGAGAGAGGGTCAGAGTAGGGCCATTTGTTTCATAAGCATGAGGGTCTAAGCTCAGACCCCTGGCACCCATGTGAGCAGATGTTTGTTTGCTTATCTTCTAGGGTAGAGATAAGAGGGTGGAATTGCTGGCTACCAACCTAGTGGGGCGAGGGTCTGGGAACCACAAGCTCCGGGTTCAGTGAGGAACCAGTGGAAGAGATACTTCTGGCCTCTACCCACACACGCATGGGTGCATGTATTCATGTGCATACATTCACATGCATCACACGCATGCAAATAAAAATCTTTAATAATAAATTTACAAACAGTAACGGAATAGCCCAATGACACTTGGTTCCTTTGGGTACAGCTGCCACAGAGACCATGTATGAAAGAGGAAATAATCAAATGGTCCTGTTAGGAATCAGCCAGCTGATATTCTACAGAGCCACTTCTCCTCATGGAATAGTGAGGGATTGATTGCAGGAGGATTTGCTAACATCTTTATTTGCTTATTTTCCAGCCTGAGAAATTTGCAAAGGTCTGTGAAGCCTTGGAGAAAGGAGATGTGGAATGGAAAAACCATGGTCCCCCAAACAAAAGGTAGAGGTCACCATCACAGGGGGTTCCATCTGCATTTAGCATCTCCCTTTCGTCTGCACAGCTCATCCCCAGTAGGACACTTGCCTTAATATTTAGTTCCCCAGGACATGCTGTGGCAGGTCCTAGCAGAGTCTCACTGTCGTCATAAGTTGTGCTGTCACTTAGGGAGAAAGGCTCAAGGCTAATGACCAGTTTCGATGGATGGGCAGTCTCGCGTGTGGGGCTGAGAGTTTGCCATTGCTTCTTTTCAGGTTTTATGAGAAAGCGAACGAAAGTAACCTCCCTGATGTTCTGAAGGAGTGCATGGGCCTTTTTCACTCAGAGGCAATGTTCCTGCTGCTCTCCAACTTCACCGGGCTGAAGCTTCACTTCTTGGCCCCTTCAGAAGATGATGAGACCGAGGACAAAGGAGAGGGGGAGACAGCCAGCGCTGCTGGTGGCACTGAAGAAGGGACTAGCCAAAGCCCCCCAGGGCCAGAGGATAATCAGGCAGCCGTCGGCAGCCACAGTCAAGAGAATGGTGGACAGGCAGACCCAGAACCACAGGAAGACGAAGCAAAGAAAGGTAAGCTCACCGGTGTTAGGACTCGCTTTTATTTCCACCTGAAGCCATTGCACTGATTTATCCCTGGGTGTCGGGATGGCCACGGTCTAAGGCACCAGACACAAATGATTGATCCTTCCTTACCCACGTAACAAGTACTTCCTGAGCATCCACTATGTCCACCTCAGGAACAGGAGAATAAAACAAAGTCAGCTCTCCTGGATCTTGAGTTCTCCAAGGAGATGGCAGAGGTCAGATCTATACCCAGAAAACAAAGAAACCTCACGCAGAGCTGAAAGCCGGCATAGCATCTTGTGTCACTTCCCTCGGGACCACGCCCTCACTGTAATAAAGTTACTGTTTCTCCACCGGCCGCTCTTCCCGCCTTCCTTCTCATTCAGAACGGAGCTGTGGCACTTCCTCCCAGAAGCTTTGCCATTCACCCTCTCGCCTGAGGCTGCTCAGCCATAGTCACTCTTTGTCACATGACCCCATTACAACGCTGCCACAGTCTCTGTGGATCCAGACGTGCATCAGCCCTGTTGTGGCGGAGGGGTCATTTGGAGTTGTTGTTCTTGTGTCCATCCCCTTTGGCTCTTTGCGATCTTTCTGTCTTCTCTTCTGCATAGCTCCATCCCACTTAGGACTGAGTGTTCTCCGTTTCTCCGCAGTGTCCAGTTGTGGGTGTCTGTGTTAGTGTCCATCGACTGCAAGGAGAGGGTCTCTGGTGGCTGAGCGCGGTCTATGGGACTAGCAGAGTCTCCTTGTTGTGTTCCTTTAGCAGAACACTGTTGTTTGGGCCACCCACGCAGTGTCAGGCGTGGGTCCCATCTCGTGGTCGGCGTGGTGGGTTACTCCCATGGTGTCCGTGCCACTGCTACGCCAGCGTATCTTTCGAGCAGCCCGCCTCTGTAGATCACAGGGTTTGTGGCCGGGTTGATGGCTACCTTTTCCTGTCTGACAGCATGCAGAGTACCTTCCAGTACCATGAACACTAACCAGAAGGGGCGAAGCCTCTAGTGAGGCACCTCCTTGACCTCGCCGTGTTCAGTGCGATATGTAAATGATGTCTTCGGTAATAAGCCTTACCGTCAGTTTAGAATGACTTTAGCAATGGCCTGAGATGTTTGGGGCTTTCCATGGAGATGCTTTGGCCAGCCACTCAACTAGATAGAACCCATTACTGGCACCGGAGGTTTCACACGATGACAAAGGCGGCTGGTTGGGACATTGTCTCCCCCGCTCTTTGTTGACTCCATTTATATCTCTTGACCGTGTTTCTCTCTTAGGAAACTTGTACAGTAGTAGATTCCCATGTAACCCACAATGGCCCTTAGTGTTAGATGTCCCTCCCCATATTTCCATTCGAAGATACGTTCCCTTAGTCCCTTACTCTAGCCTCGGTGGTTATATGGATTGTAGTATCAAATGCTTAAAAACTAAATCCACATGTAAGAGAGATAACATACAGTGCTTGTCTATTGGTCTAGGTTACCTCACCCAGGATGAATTTTTTCTAGTCCTATTCATCTACCTGCAAATGTCATGATTTCATTTTTTAACATCTCAATACTATTCCATTGTGTAAACACACCACATTTTCTTTATCATAGGTTAGTGGACATCTAGACAGTTCCCAATTTCTGGCCCTTAGGAACAGAGCAGCAATGAACATAGATGAGCAGTTTGTGTATCTGAACAGGATGCCGAGTCCTCTGGGTGCACGCCCAAGAGTAGTAGCCGTCCTGAGCTAGAGCTGTTCCCAGCTTCCTGAGGGAGCCGATTTTCATGGTGGCTTACAAGTTTGCACTCCCGCCCTCAGTGAATACCTGCTCCCTTTCCCCACATCCTGGACACCATGAGCGGTCATTTGTTTCCTTGATCTTGGCCATTCTGAGTGGCAAACGACAGAATCTCTAAAAGTACTTTATTTTCAATTCCCTGGTGGCTAAGGATGTTGAATTTTTTTTTTTTTTTTAAGTGTTTCTCAGCCATTTTGTTTGATGCTTTGAGATTACCTGGCTTAGTTCTGTGCCTTGGTTTGGCGATAAATGTTTAAGATTCCAATATCCTCTTGTGGGTTTCCCTTTGAGTTTTTAGGGTCCTTCCCTTCTGCTTAGTTTTGGTTTGAAATATCTTTTGTCAGATACTAAAATGGCTACACCAGCTTTCTTTGAGTCCATTTGCTAAGAACATCGTTTTCCATCCTCTTATTCTAAGGTGATATCTAGCCTTAATGGTTGGGTGTGTTTCTTGCATGCACTAGAAGGATGGAGCCTCTCTTCCCATCCATTCTGTTAGTTTGTGTCTTTTTAGGGGGAATTAAGACCATTGATATTAAGAGTTACCCATGAGCAGTGTTTATTGATTCTCGCTATTTATTTGTTATGGTGTGGGGGCTTTCCCCATTCTTCTGATTGACCGCTCTTGGATTATTTATTCTTTGTTTTCTTATGTAGTTTGCCACCTCAGGCAGTAGTAGTTTTCCCTTTAGTGCCTCCTATAGAAGTGAATTGGTAAATAAGCACTGCTTAAATTCAGTTCTATCATGGAATGTCTTATTTTTTCCATCTGTGGTGATGGATAGCTTTGCTGGGTATAATAATCTGGGCTGGCATCTGTGGTCTCATAAGAGTTTGTAGAACATTCATTCAGGCCCTTCTAGCTTTTAGAGTCTCCACTGATATGTCAGGCGTTATTCTAATTGGCCTGCCCTTACTTGGTCTTTTGGCTGCTTCATCTTTTTCCCTTGTAGTTTTTAATATTTTTCCTTTATTCTATGCATTTAGTGTTTTAATTATTATGTGTCATGTGGAATTTTTCTGGTCCTGTTTGTTGTTCTATATGCTTCTTGTAGGCATTTAAATGCATATATAGGCACTTCCTTCTTTACACTGGGAAATGGTGCTTCTATGATTCTGTTGAAAATATTTTCTGTGTCTTTGGGTTTATTCTCCTTCCTCTATGATTATTATTTGTAGGCTTGGTCTTTTCCTAGTGCCCCAGATTTTCTGCTTGTTTGTGTCTGGGTTGGTTTGTTTTAGATTTAACGTTTTCTGTAACATTTCTTGTCCCTTGTCTTCAGGGCCTGAGCGACTCTCTTCTCCATGTCTCCCACTTTGTTGGTGAGGCTTCTCTCTAAGATTTTTGTGTAATTTTTCACCTCCAGTTTTTCAGATTGGGGTTTTCTTTCATTATTCTCTTTCAACTTTCATGCCTTGAGCTGTTCACTGTTTCGTCCCACTATTTCTTTGTGGTTTTGTGGACATCATTAAAAGTCATTCACATACTGTTTAAGGTCCTTGAACATAATTAACGTCCACGTCTTGTGCTTCAGCTGAATGGCGTCTCCCAGGCCCCACTGTAGTAGAGTTGCTGGGTTCTTGTGCAGGCATTTTATCTTGGCCCTCCATGTTGTGTTTCTGTGCTGGTGTCTAAGCATCTGTAGTTACGACTGAAGTGATTCTGGGTGTTGGTGTCTCTGGGTTTTAGGAAAGTGGATTGGCT